>NC_143398.1:191486748-191792038 GCF_052110815.1 Crocodylus siamensis | reverse complement strand
ACAAGCTCATTATTGGAAAGAAAATACTTTTGTCTCAAGTTTTTCCTGAGGCAAAGATAAAAGATAACTTCCACAGAAGACAATCTTTTCCACACAGATAAGGTCTTTTTTCCTAAAACAATAGGTTAGCAAGCTTGTGTATGCACGCATGTGGTGCTGAAGGGTGGGTTGGGTGAATTGGAGCCCCCCTCCACACACACACTTCCAGGGCCTTCAATACATCTGTCCCACCCTCCACAGAAAGCTAAAAAAACCACACTGAACTCCTTCCACTCCCTTTCCCCACTCCCAGTCTGAAAACAGTGACAGGCACAAGCTGCAGAAGAGACTGCATTTCGAAATATCTTCATCTGATACTTTATGCAATGAGGGGTCAGACTTCCACTGGATTGGCCATTTTTTAAGCTATCTACAACTGTGCACTTTAGTTTGTAGCTGTGACCAAACACCTTTCTGTGGCCAGATGGGGAAAAAATTGTCACTTCTGCACCCTTCATACATCCTAAGAAGTGTCCGAATGCGGGTGTGAATTACATAGACATGTGACATAGTCTTAAGATAATTACTTTAAATTTACTTAGCATAACATACTTTACAATACAGTTTTTCATCTTCAAAATATCATACAAAATTAATTAATACTCATAACTCTGGTATATATGCTTTGTAATTTCTTAGCCCCATTTTATACATGTGGAAATGCCTATAACGATTAAGTTACTAGTATACCACTCTACCATCTGTAATAGTTCCTATGGTTGCAGTCTCCAGAGAGTGAAACCATATTTTCCTGACTGAACTATTAGATAGTTTCACAGTCAGAAGTTGTTTCTTAGTGTTTTGTACATGTGGCAAGGACTCTTTGGATTGTTTCCAGACACTGTGTTATTCTTATAATTCAGTCATATAAGCAAATCCTTTTCAGCATGTTCTTCACTTAGATACAACTTTAAATGAAAACTGTATCTCTGACAAGTTATAAGTTGCCCAAAATCATACAGGAAGCTCAGTTAAAACATGTTCAAGTTCAGCATTAAGGAGTTACTGAATATAAACTAAGCTCTCAGTCATGCCATATGTGGGTCATCATCAGCCAAAGGAGGTCTTGAGAGCTAAGTAAAATTAAGGGAAACATAATGAAGCCGACTTCATCACTATCTAGCTAATTAGCTGGAAAGAACTAAGTCCTTTCAGAACAGAAATTCTGAGGACTACATTAAAGTAATCATTTTAGCACCTGATTGTTTTTGCGTCCCATTGTTTGAGTTTCTATTTTGCAAATACCAGGTATTTAGTGTATCCTTGTTCTGTCTGCTCCTTATCTGACAAGCAGTAACCCATGACTGATTTCCTGATAAGATATCAAACCAATCAAAAATTGGTAATAGTGTTTTGAAGAGTCTAAATCAGTGGTGGTCAACCTCCAGGCCATGGAACTGAGTCATCTGGCCCATGGGTCTTCCCAGTTGCCTGGAAATTTGGCAGTGTTAATTCCCACTCCCCTCCTGTCAATTTTCCCAACCCATGCAGAGCACTGCAAGCCAGATTATGCAGCCCTGTATACTACGTGACACTGGGACACAGTCAGGCTAGCTACAAGGTTGCTCTGCAGCATTGACCAACCCCATGCACTGACTCCATGCTGGATCCAGCCCACAGACCCACCCCATGCTATTTCCCTGGACTATAGGACCGGACGGGATAAGCACCACTGATAACTGAGGAGACTTTGTGACCCTGGAAATGTATAGTAGTAAACCTAATCTTGTTGGTGAATAAAAATGAAAACAGCACAGAGTCTCCACAGGGACAGGTGCAGAATAGCATCAGATAACAAAGCAGGAAGAAACACAAAGGTACATTTTATATTAAAGCACCAGTAGACTCTAAAGTATCATTTCACATAAAGAGTAAGACAACATTCCCCATTCTAGGCATGATTAGGGTATATATATATCCTAATCCTAGAACCAGCCAAGAATTTATATATTCTATATTAGGATATATATATATATATATATATATATCCTAATCATGCCTAAAATGGGGAATGTCGTCTTACTCTTTATGTGAAATGATACTTCAGAGCCTACTGGTGGTATAAGAATTGCTCCTCTGCTCTACCACAACTCCTCTGGAATACAAGAATAGGGAGGTTTGGTTTGGATTCATTTATTTGGATTCCAGTTTATCCTACAGTTCCAAGTCAATGCTATCTTGTCAGGGTGGGATCATATACAGAACAATACCATGAAACAAGTGCTGGGACCTTGATGTAACAGCAATTTCTACAATATTAAATTTCTTTCTTTGTATAATTCCATCTACATATGATTTGTTTCTGCCTGGCATACCAAACCTATTCACCAGGTACCATATTTGCACTGATGTAAGTTGACCCTGTATTTAAGATAACCCCCCAATAACTAAATTTTACACATAGATTTCATAGACATTAGGGCTGGAAGGGACCTCGGGAGATCATCGAGTCCAGCCTCCTGCCCAAAGGGCAGGAAGTCAGCTGGGGTCATAGGATCCCACCAAGATAAGCATCCAATTTACTTTTGAAGGTGTTTAATGTAGGTGCTTGAACCACCTCCAATGGCAGACTGTTCCAGACCTTGGGGGCTCGGACAGTAAAGAAATTCTTCCTTATGCCCAGCCTGAAACGGTCTTGCAGGAGTTTGTGACCGTTCGACCTCGTCATCCCTTGGGGCGCTCTGGTGAACACACGTTCCCCCAGATCCTGGTGTTCACCCCGATAAACTTATAGGTGGCCATCAAATCACTCCTGAGCCTGCGCTTTTCCAGGCTAAAGAGTCCCATGGCTCTCAGCCTGTCATCGTAAGATCTGTTTTCCTAACCTCTGATCATGCGCGTGGCTCTCCTCTGGACTCTCTCAAGCTTCTCCACATCCTTTTTGAATTGTGGAGCCCAAAACTGGACGCAGTACTCCAGCTGCGGCCTCACCAAGGCCAAGTACAAGGGGAGAATGACGTCCCAGGATTTGCTCGAGAAGCATCTATGGATGCACGCCAGCATTTTGGTCGCTTTACTAGCCGCAGCATCGCATTGCAGGCTCATGTTCATCTTGTGGTCAATGATGACCCCCAAGTCTCTTTCTTCTGTAGTGCTAACCAACGTAGCACTGTCGAGCCTATAAGGGTGCTGCAGGTTTTTCCTCCCAAGGTGGAGAACCTTGCATTTTTCGGTGTTAAACACCATGAGGTTCTCGTCTGCCCATTTGCTGAGCTTGTCCAGGTCAGCCTGGATCACCCACCTATCTTCTGGCGTGGATGCTTTGCCCCAAAGTTCGGTGTCATCAGCGAACTTGGCCAGTCCACTCCTGACTCCAATGTCCACATCGTTAAGGAAGATGTTGAACAGTATGGCTCCCAGGACAGAGCCTTGAGGGACCCCACTGGTCACAGGGCACCATGATGAGTGACTACCATCAATCACAACCCTCTGGGTCCGACCACGAAGCCAATTTCCCAGCCAGCGGATCGTGGTGGAGCCAAAGCCACAACTGGCCAGTTTGCCCAAGAGGTGATCATGGGATACCAGATTGAAGGCTTTTTTGAAGTCAAGGTATATGACATCAATCTCTTCTCCCTTGTCCAGGTGATAGGTCACCTGGTCATAGAAGGAAATGAGATTGGTCAAATAAGACCTACCCGCAACAAACCCGTGCTGGCTGTCCCTTAGAATGTTAACCTGGGCCAGTCCATCAAGGATGGCCTCCTTAATAAACTTTTCTAAGATCTTCCCCAGGATAGAAGTCAGCCTAATGGGCCTGTAGTTAGCCAGATCCACTCTCCTCCCTTTCTTGAAGATCGGCACCACATTGGCCTTCTTCCAGTCTTCGGGCACTACACCAGAGCGCCAGGAGTTTTCAAAGATCCGTGCCAGGGGCTGGGCTATGACGATCGCCAGCTCCTTGAGTACCCTGGGGTGCAGATTGTCAGGGCCGGCTGACTTGAAGGTATCCAGCTTCTCAAGGTGTTCCTTCACGAGGTCAGCATTGATGGAGGGTAGGGGATCCCCCTCACCCAGATTTCCCTGTCCCATAGCAGGCATGGGCATCCCATGTGACTGATGAAAGACTGACGCAAAGTACCTATTTAATAGGTTGGCTTTTTCCTGGGCGTCAGTTGTCAGTTGACCCATCTGGTTTAGCAGGGGTCCAACATTGCCCTTGCTTTTCCTCCAGCTCCCCACATATCTGAAAAAGGACTTTTTGTTGTCCTTGATGCCTGAAGCTAGTTGGAGTTCAGTTGCAGCCTTGGCTTTCCTGGTTTGCTCCCTGCAGGACTGGACCAGCGCGGAGTAATCCTCCCTGGAGGTGAATCCCGTCCTCCATCCTTTGTAGGCTTTCCTTTTTAGCCACAGTAGGTCTGCTAGGTCTCTGGAGAGCCAGGGGGGCTGCTGTGCCTTCTTGCTGCCTTTCCTCCATGTTGGAATAGATTTAGCTTGTGCATTGAGGATCGCTTCCTTGAGAAGCAACCACTCTTCTCGAACTCCCCTCTCCCTGGGGTCACAGTCCCTAAGGGCCTGACCAACAAGCCTCTTGAGCTTGTCAAAGTCGGCTTTTCTGAAGTCAAGGACTTCTGTGTTGCTGACTGCCTTGCCAGCTTTACGGCGGATGGTGAAGGTGATCAGCTCGTGGTCGCTGTCACCCAGCTTCCCATTGATCACTAGGTCACCAATTAGGTCGTCCCCCGTAGCCAGTACCAGGTCAAGCAGCGCTCTGCCTCTCGTTGGCCCATAGACTTCTTGAGTCAGGTAGAGGTCATCCACGCACGAGAGAAAGCTTTGCGCCCGCTCAGATTTAGCTGAGTGATCTTCCCACGAGATGTCCAGGTAATTGAAGTCACCCATGACAACCAAGGTCCTGGAGCAAGCGGCCTCAGTCAGTTCCCGGGCGAACTCCTGGTCAAGCTCGGGACTTTGAGTGGGAGGTCTGTAGTAGACACATGGAAAAAATATAAATTTATTATAATTTTCCATGTATAGAATCTAATTATTGGAGGTCCATCTTTAATTCACCTCCTTCCCCCCACACCGCTGCAGGTGGGCAGGCAATGGGGAGGTCAAGCAGTTTCCCCCTCCATGCATCTGCTCCCCCAGAACCTCAACCCTCTCCGCTTCCTCCTCTGTCTCTGCTTCCCCTCTCAACCCCACCCTTGCATGCCATCTCCTCCCAAACTTCTGCTTCCCCTCCCTTCCAGCTTCTGTTCCTCCCTCTGCCCCCAACCCCTACCGTTGCTTCTCTCCAACCATCTCTATCCCCATTCTAGCCCGGAGAACAGACCACTTCCCTAGCCATCCCCTATAGAAGCCATGAGGGCTACAAGGCCAGAATGGAGCCACGCTCAGTGCTCCAGGATGGATGGAACCAGACATCATTGAGCAAAGGTGAAGCAGAGCGTGGGGGGGGGGCAGTGGAGGAGCAGAGGCTACATGGCAGGGGGTGCAAATGGGAGGAAGAGACTGCAGAAGGAGATGGTGGGGTGCAGAGGTGGCTGGTGCAGGGGAAGGAAGCAACTGCAGCTCCAACCTCGAGCCCGGGTAGAGGCAGAAGCCCAAGTCAGAGCACTTGTGGTGCTCTGATGTGGTACCAGAGGACTGGGAAAGGGCCAACGTGTTTCCCATCTTCAAAAAAGGGAGAAAGGTGGACCCAGGAAACTATAGGCCAGTTAGTCTTACCTCGATCCTGGGTAAGCTTTTTGAGAGAATTATCCTGGCACATGTCCATGAGGGGCCAGCGGGGGAGGTTATGCTTAGGGGCAACCAACACAGGATCATTAGCGGCACGTCCTGTCAGACCAACCTGGTGGCGTTCTATGACCAGGTCACCAAATCCTTAGATGCAAGGGTAGCAGTGAACGTAGTCTTTCTGGACTTTAGGAAGGCCTTCAACACTGTCTCTCACCCCGTTCTCATTAAGAAACTGGGGGACTGGGGTGTCAACACCCACACAGTCAACTGGGTCGCCAACTGGCTGGAAGGCCGCACCCAGAGAGCGGTGGTGGATTGGTCATTTTTGACCTGGAGGGATGTGGGCAGTGGGGTTCCACAGGGCTCAGTCCTCAGGCCTGCACTGTTCAACATCTTCATCAGTGGGACAAGGGGGTAAAAACCACCCTGTTTAAATTTGCTAACAACAGTAAGATCTGGGGCGAGGTGGGCACACAAGATGGGAGGAATAGGCTGCAATCAGACCTAGACAGGTTACGGGGTGGGCGGATGAGAACAGGATGGGTTTCAACACTGACAAGTGCAAGGTGCTGCACCTGGGGAGGAACAATCAGCAGCATACCTACAGGCTGGGGAACTCCTTTCTCATCAGTGCAGAGGCAGAAAAGGATTTTGGAATCACTATTGATGCCAAAATGAACATGAGTCGGCAGTGTGGGGGTGCAGTCAGGAAGGCCAACCATACCTTGTCATGCATCCACTGATGCATCTCAGGCAGGTCCAAGGAGGTGACACTCCCCCTCTATGCAGCACTGGTCAGGCCGCAGCTGGAGTACTGTGTCCAGTTCTGGGCGCCGCACTTCAAAAGGCATGTGGACAACATGGAGAGGGACCAGCAGGCATTGGGGGAGTCCCTATTTCCCCAAACACTACCGGGACCGACTAGAAATAAGTCACAAGCTGGCAGAGGGTAGATTCAGACTAGACATCAGGAGGTGCTACTTCACTGTTGGGGTGGCTAGCATCTGGAACCAACTTCCAAGTGAAGTGGTGCTGGCTCCTACCCTGGAGGTCTTTAAGCGGGGGCTAAACTAACACTTTGCTGGAGTCATTTGACCCCAATAGTTTTTCCTGCCTAGGCAGGGGGTCAGACTTGATGATCTGCTCAGGTCCCTTCCGACCTACTAACTATGAAACCATGAAGCTACCGTAGCCATCTGGCCCCTCTCCACCCTGCCCTCAAACTCAATTCTAAGACAAGGGGGGGATACCTTAGTGTAGAAATGAGCAAATTTAGCTAAGAAGTAATTCTAAGAACTAAGAAATAATTCTTCTTTGTATAAAGGAAGTAGTCTTTCACATGCAACACCAAACCAACTGTTGCCTCATCTCAAGAGTATATCTTGTAACCTAAGAAAGAACATGCTAAGCATCAGAGCAAACTAAAGTTACCACTTACTACTTAAGTGCATATGTTAAAATATTAATCAAAGATCGCTTCTTTATCTACAGTTTTAAGCAGGTCCTGAGCAACAACATTGTCATTTCAGCCCTTCAACAAAGCTGGAAAATGAAATGACTCGAATTTGTTCCAAAGTGTAGTGCACAGAGGTGATTCCTTTAATTTCCTCTACAGACAGAGCATGAATCTAAGTCTACTAAAGTCAGTGGGAATTTTTCCGTTGCATTTAATGGGGCTTGGATCAGAGCCCAAATGCTCAGTGATTTCAAAAGCTACTACATGTAAAACAAAGGAAAGGAAAGATCTAAACTATTTAATATTTTAATTTACTTAAGCCCTTTGAATTCATAAAACACCTTGGAGTGTGCCTCACACTTTTTTATCCAGCCTTTATGCTTCAGGCCAGCAGAGTTTATTTTTATTTTTCCTTCTCAGTAAAAGCTTTCATCTCCTTTATGCATAGCAATGAATTAAGACTTGCACCATAAAGTTATTATTATGATTATTCTCATTTTGCACAATGGGGAAAACATTTTTGGGAGAGCCAAGATTATACCCATGCTCCGACTTGCAGGCGCTTTAATAAAGCAATAAGCACATAGGATATGCCATGGTAGGTTAGGCCAGAAGCACATCTAATGCACATCTATTTATAACGGTATTTGCAAAATGCTTCAAAGAAAAGAGCAAGACACTCAGAGCATTTATAGATGTCTTCTAGCAGGCGGAGGAGGATGAGGTCATCTAATTAAAGACCCCAGAGTATCACATGCATCAGCGTCCCCACTCTGAAAAATGTCAGCAGGGGCGCTTTAACTAAAATTCATCGAACCAACTTTAGTTTAAAGCACCCCAACCACCACATGTCAGCATGGGGACACTCATGCATGTCACAATGGAGTCTGCTGGAGCACGGTAATTACCATGCTGCAGCATACTCGATTAATCAAGTTTGCTCCACCACACTGTAATTACAGCATGTTGGAACAGCCTCCCTACATGTGTATAGGAGTTCCCAAAGTGGAAAGTTATGGAATAACCTATTTCCCAACCCCAAGTAATTTATGTACTATTACTGAAGTGCTGTTTTTCTGCCCATTACCACAGGTTATCATTGCATAGGTATTCCACTCCCAGAGCATATCTAAATAATTTGTCTGAACATACTGTGCTTCCCTTATTGGGCTTCAGGATATGAATGAGCACAAATTCACTTTCTAAACTATTTAGAGAAGGGATAGCCAACCTATGGTATGGATACCACAAGTGAGATTGGCAGCTTCCATGTGTGGTACACAACAGACTGGGGAGGGAACAGGGAGTGGCAAGGCAAGGAGCAGGAATTATTGCATCAGATCAGACGGGGAGCACAAGGCAAGGAGCAAAAAGCAGAGCAATAGCTTGGTCAGGGAGTACAGGGTAGGGAGCAGAAACCTGAGTAATGGATTGGACAAGGGAAAAGTATTGAAATAGTTCTTGGAGAGGATGCGGGATTAATCTGTGTCATCCAGTGCTGTAACAAGTAAGTTGAAAGAGCTGTGGTGGAGGGTAGGGGGCAGGGAGAAAAGGATGGTGAGAAGAAGGGACAGGAGTCTTACCCAAAACAGTCCCTGGCTGTTGCTGATGCTGCCAACATATGCTCTGCCCAACCCCGGTTTTGCTCTTAAAGCTTCAGTAGCATGATGTCTGTGCACTGGCTGCTGCAGCAAGAGCTACACTGTGGGGCTGCTATCGTTGCCGAGTTGCAGAATTTGTGATGGGCTGGGGGACAATTTTTTACTCATCCAACATCAGCACCTGGGGCTTATGTCCCCCTTGCCCACCACTAGTGTTGGCACACCTGCCAAAGAATTTGGCCACCACTGATCTATAGAAACAGTCAGCAGCTTTTTGAAGCAGGAGGCCAAAATGGAAAGGTCCTAGGAAAGCCAGCGCTAGAACCTGGCTCCCACTGCTGCTTCTCCCTGATGCCCGACTACGGAGATGCATGGGAAAGCTCTCTGCCACCCAGCCAGAGCACAGGCAAAGCCCCTCCCACCAAATACCACCAAAGCCTCAGGTCTGCAAGCCAGATCCGGTGGCTCTGTAAGCCATAACTTGTTGACCTCTGGTTTAGAGCTTGGAAATTCCAGTGCACGATCTCAAGCCAAATTCTGTTTTATTTTACTCACTTAAATGGCAGTTTTCCAGCTAAGCTAGTGGCATTTTTCATACTTATCCACCATTCTATTATTTGTGCAGTGTGAACACATAAGCATCCCTGCAGTTGCTTAGCATGCACAGTACGCTGGCTGGGCAGGTACATGGCTGTATATGCATGCACTTGACCATAAATCCCAAGCAGCAAAAAGATTGTATTTGGGATCCAATAACTGAGTGGTTAGGGTACTTGCACGGAAAGGAGATGACCCAGGTTCTGGGTTCCCAGTTATAAAGGGGATTTGAATGTTCATCTCCAACTTGCCATCTTGGTGCTCGAACCAGCAAGCTACAGCCTTGTTAGGGATTTGAAATGATTGTTTAAAACCAGTAAGCCCAGTGATAACCAGTTAGCTAACTAGTTATCGTTTAGTGCAGGGCAGGGTGCAGTCTGGCAGCACAGTGGGGGAAGCAAAGCTATTCAGTGCTCCAGCAGGAACTGGAAGGTAGCAGGGCAGGTAGGCAGGAGGGAGGGAAGGAGGAGAAGGGGGAAGGGTGAGGGGGACTAGTACTGTAGCCTGAGGTTAAAGGAAAACAGCAGGTGGCCTAATGACTCATCAATTAAACAAATCAGCTGCTCATTCACAGGTGCTACCTCCCTCCCAGCCCAAAGATTCACATGGGCTATATTGTCTGGTTGGCTTGCCACCACCTCCCTACCTCTTGATCCCCCACTGCCCCATTAAAGGGCCTCAGGAGAGACTCCCAGCAGCAGCTGTGTCCCAGCAGCTGTGTCCCAGCTGCTGTGTATCAGTTAACTGTTTAACCAATATAATTAGAAGAGGTTAAATAGATAATATTTTGAATGATATTTACATCCCTAAGCCACAGGTGAGGCAATACCTACCTTGTGATCCTTCTGAAGTTGAGCCACCTGCACCTTGCATTTACTAATCATTGAATAAATGGATGGAGAGCAGTGGGGAGATTTCTGCCCCATCAGAAAGACAGAACTCAGGTCCCCTCCACCCTAAACAGCAGCCATCTCAGTGAACCATATGCATGCTTTCCTTGCCTTGCCAGTGGGCGAGCTTCAAATGGAGAGCTCAAAAATGCACTTGAAAATGGCTGATCAGTGGCCCGCTGGTTACAGTACTGTGCTAGAAAGTCAGAAAAACACAGATTATTATTCAAAACCCCTCAGAATGAAGGGAGTCTACAACATGAGTCTTCTTTTTCCTGGGCAAGTGCCCTAACCACTCAGTTAATGGGGCTAACTCAGGGGCAGAATGTTGTGACTTATGCACATGCAGTATATCCACATAAGTAGTCACATAGCTAGCTTCCAGGGAGCTGGGGGGGAAAGCTGGCTGGGGGCTGAGCTAGCTGGGGGAAAGCTGGCTGTGGGGAGATGTTGGTGAACCACACGGACTGCCCGGCTAGCAGCACATGTACCGCCAGCAGTGCTATCAGCCCAACCAGGCTTGACGCCTCCATTTACGGCTTCCCTTAAGGGCCCATAGTGCCACTGGCAGTCCACATGCAGCCAGCTGGGCACTCCATGTCTTTCACTGTCAGGGGGTGGAGGGGGACCCGTGCCCCCCAGTTCTGTGCATTGGGCAGGATGCAGGCTCAATCTCCCATCCTGCTTCCCTCCTGGGGGGCCTCTGCAGCCCCACAGGCATGACCCAGCACACCTGGGAACAGTGGGACTGAGCAGGGATCTCCTCACCCCCCTGCTGCCCTAGCAATGCATATCCTGCACCTGCCGCCACCTTCCTCAGTGCAGCCCTGTGTGCAAGAGGCATGTCACCAGGGCAGCACAGGGCGAGCAGCTGCTAGGAGATCCCCACGTGACCCTGCTGTTCCCAGTCATGTCAGATCATGGGGAAAGGGAAGCAGGGTGGCTGACATGGCAGGGAGCAGACGAGCCATGCAAAAAACCTCCTTGCTGCTTCTTGCTCCCCCCCACTTCTCCCCCACTGCCCCAGTGACATGTCTCCTGTGAAAACCAGGATCCCTGCTGATCAGCCAGTGAGTACCCCACTGAGCATATGCAGTAGCTGTGTGGATGCTTCTTTTTCACACTGTACAAGCAATAAAACAGTAAACTTTATAATGCTAAAAATTCCAATTCCACATCTGGAAGACTGCTCTTTGTGCACATTCAGTGAAATAGAATTTGGCCCGTAATCTGTACTAAATAGAGGCATGAGAGAGAGTATATTTTATACCTAGTTTTTCAAAGTGAGTCTGAAGAATTATATTATTTAAAGCTAAATATTTTCTCAGTGTAAATTTGTTGGTCACAGTTAACCAGACAAGAATTTTTTACTAGAAAAATCTGATGACGTTCATCTCTCACACAGCATACCAAAGGTTACATTTCTAATACTTGGGATGTGAACAGGGAGTTGGAGAACATTAGCTGGTTTTGCTAGTGATTTTTCCAATGACAGTACAGTTTGTAATCAGAATGCAAAAGTCCTAGAATGCCCATTCACCATAGACCTTATCATTAGTATCCGATTACCATGTTCCATTTGTTTAGAATTGCTTCTTCATGACTCTCAAAATCATTGGCAAAGTGTAGGGGGTGCATGCGGGTGCATGTGCAACCCCTGAGATTGGCACTTCTCCTGCCAACCCCACTTCTGGCAGCCAGTGGCAACCCCATGGCAAGAGAAGTTCCAGCATGCCTCCCCTCCTTCCCCCCCAAGAGAAGCCCTGGCAGCGAAACCGGACGTGCTGGTGGAAGTGACACTGATACTTCCAGTATTACAGCTGGCTCAGCAATCAGTCGCTGGGGGACACCCCCCAGTCAGTGATCTGTGCCCCCGCCCCAGACTCAGAAGGCACCAGTTGCCTGGGATTAAAGTCATGCTTAGCTAACCACTAGGCATCACGTTGCATAGTTTAGCATTTGAAATCCCTTTCATTCCCAAAGAAGTTGGATGTTTCTTAAGTTTTTCAACTTTGTATTTCAATGTTTCAATAAATTATTATTTTAAAAGTAAATTAAATTCTACCTTGGTACGGACATATATGTAAGCACGTAGCTATATGTCCTTGCTCATTTTCATGCCATAGTAAGGCCTGGCAGATGTTATATTTAAGACATGATTAATCAGTTAATCACATCTCGAGTAGTTACCAGCTACATGTTAATGAAATTCATGGCACAATAAAACAAGGAATAAGCCAAAGTTATTACACAAATTGTGTAATAACTTTGTGGCTGGTTTCCATCACACCTTAAATTGGCATCAGAATGTCATTATCTGATGGGGATCCTCAGCTTTGGAAGAGCATGAGAGCCCTTGACTCCAAAGCACCACCAAGGCAAGGAGTGCTGATCAACTGACTGGCTTGCTACTTGTCGGTGCAGAGGAAGATTATGATCACCAATCCCACAATCGCACCTACTGCCATTCACATGCTAAAAGGCAGGAGGCATGATTTTTGGGATCAGACATCAGATCCCATTGTGCCTTTAATTAAATGTCTGCCAGGGATCTAATACTAGTATGGTGCAAAAATCTTGTAAAAACAAATTCTTCTGAACCACAACAACTGCCTCCCAAACAACGTGTGACAGGGACTATATCTTCATTACTTACACATTCATTTAGTACCTACCATAGTAGGAGTATTATAAAGATTAGAACAAGAGGAAACTAACAATATAAAAAACTAAAAAACTAAGAAAAGTTGATTTAAAATACTACACTATTTAAAAATAATGGCTACAAAGCTACAGTTAGAATTAAAATAATTATTACATTAATAAAATTTAACAGAACTGTAATAAGACTTAAGTGCCTCAGATCTATACTATAGAAAAGCCCTTTGGATTCTGTAAGGGATTAAAAATAAATGCAATTTCCTAGACACTGCTATATAATTTTTAATCCAACAATTATTATTATGTATTTCTATTTCTATAGTTCCCAAAAGAAAATCCAATCTAGAATGGCTCCTTCTTACACTAAATACTACATAAATAGATATGGAGATGTTGCCCCTCTCCCAAAGAGGCAAAAGTGAGATTTTTAAAAGGCAAAAAATGGAAATGAGGTGCTCAAATGCTATTGACCTTTAATGAGACATAAACATATAGCTGCTGTTTATGCTTTTGAAAATGTCCTCCATTATTAAGTACTATAAAATGAATTAGGACTTCTATAGAAAAGTTGTGATCCTCCATGCAGATTTTTTAAAGATTAACTTAAACAGACATCTATTACATTTCCATAGAACCCAACAAGCTTCATTTCTTTTACATTTCAACTGATTTTTTCATATGCTACATTAACAGAAAGACAACCAAAATAGAATTGTAGTATTCACCCTAATAATGCTAACACGTATGTTATTTAGTACGAAACATTAGCAAGCTCAGGTCACTAATAGGGGAAGTGCTGTGGGACTGACGGAGAAAGGTATGCATGAAGAGTGGTTGTTCCTTAAGGCCACAATCCTTGAAGCACAAAGGAAGTCCATTCCCATGTGAAGAAAAGGTAACTGAAGAGCTGGGAAGTCATCTTGGCTAAACAGGAAGATCACAGTCCTTTTAAGGATGAAGAAAGAGACTTTTAAACAATGGAAGCTGAGGCAGGCCCCAAGGAGGACTATTCCACGACAGCTTGCATCTGCAGGGAACAGATAAGAAAGGCTGAAGTGGTGACTAAACTTAGATTAGCAATGGGAATCAAGGACAACAAGAAGTCCTTCTTTAGGTACATAGGCAACAGGAGGAAAACAAATGGGAGCATGGAGCCGTTGCTCAACAACTCAAGAGAGCTGGTTACTGGCACCCAGGAGAAAGCTGAACTCCTGAATGTCTACTTTACCTCAGTCTTTCACCAGACCAAGGGGAAAACAATGCCAGGTAGAGTATAGGATGAGCACAGTAGGAATAATAGCTTTCCTACTATTGCCATAGAATTGGTGTATGACCAATTAAAAAAATTAGACATATACAAGTCAGCGGGACTGAATGATCTTCATCCTAGAGTGCTGAAGGAGCTGGCCGAAGTAACCGTGGAATTCCTGGCGAAGCTCTTCCACAACTTACAGTGCTCTGGAGAAGACCTGGAGGACTGGAAGAGGGCCAACGTTGTGCCCATTCACAAGAAGGGCAGAAGGGAGGACCTAGGTAACTATAAGCCAGTCATCCTAACTTCCATCCTAAGGAAAATACTTGATAGTTCATCAAGGAGTCTATCTGTGATCAGCTTGCAGAAAGTAAGATTTTGAATGACAGCCAGCATGGCTTCATTGCAGACAGGTCTTGCCTTACAAACCTCATCTCCTTCTATGACCAGGTAACTTGCCACCTGGACACAAGAGAGCAGGTCAAAAGGCCTTTGATCTAGTATCCCACAATGTCCTCATGAGCAAATTGAAGGATTGTGGGCTTAACTCTGAGACCATCAGTGGGTGAGAAACTGGCTGAAGAATGGAACCTAGAGAGCCGTAGTGAACAGATCTGTGTCATCCTGGTGAGAAGTGAGCAGCACTGTTCTACAGAGGTTGGTGCTTGGTCCAGTACCTTTCAACATATTTATTAACAATTTGGAGGTGGGGTGAATAGCTCACTGGCCAAGTTTGCGGATGCCACCAAATTATGAAGAGGCATGGTCATGCCTGAAGATAGGCTACAGATACAGGTAGACCTAGACAGGCTAGCAAGTTGGGCAGATCAGAATCTGATGCAGTTCAACACTGAGAAATGTAAAGTACTCCACCTCAGGATGAACAACCCCCAACACCACCTCAGGATGAACAACCCCCAACACACCTACAGGCTCAGTGGCACAAAACTGACTAGCACCATGAATGAAAGGGACCTGGGGGATAATAATAGACCACAGTATAATAGACCACAGGGATAATAATAGACCACAGTGAGCCCATAGCCTGATGCTGCAGCCAGTAGGGCAAATAATATTCTGGCATGCACCAATCAATGCATCTTCAGCAAAACCAAGGAGGTGATTCCTCTGCTCTACTCAGCACTGGTGAGACCGCAGCTGGAGTACTGCATCCAGATCTGGCCACCACACATGGACAACCTTGAGAGAGTCCAAAGAAGAGCCACCCAGATGACCAGAGTCTTACACGGCAAGACATACGAGGAAAGGCTGAGGGATCTGGGACTCTTCAGCCTGAAGAAAAGAAAGCTGAGAGGGGACCTGGTAGCTGCTTACCACTATACTCAAGGGCTCGGTGAGCAACTGTTCATCAGAGCATCAAAGGAAAAAACTAGGAGTAATGGTCACAAACTCCTTGAAGACCGATTCAGGCTCAACATTAGGAAAAACTTCTGCACAGTCAGGGTGTCCAGACTGTGGAAAAAGCTCCCTCCGGAGGTGGTACGATCACCTACCCTGGAAATCTTCAAGGAGGAAACTACACAGTCACCTTGCTGTGGTCACCTGACCCCCAGTTATCTTTCCTGCTTGATGCAGGGGGCTGGACCTGATGATCTTCCAAGGTCCCTTCTGGTCTTACAATCTTTGAATCTATGAAAATTATTCTTCTCCTTCCCCTCTTCATATTATTATTAGAATAGGCATTTGTCTTCCTTGTGAGATGAAATTGTGCCAAATGAGGCATCAGCTTGTTGAACATCTGCAAGTGTGGCTGTAGACCCCAGGTCTTGATTAATAAACATCACATGTGAAGTTCATACCTACCAGTCCTGAATATGGTGTGGGGCTCTTCCTAAGATTTCTTCTTTTCTCTGCAAGTTGGGCTCTCTTTCCTCAAAAGCTTTCATTCCATGCTTAATAGATTGTCTCCAAACACTTCAATCCTCAGCAATTTTCTCCCAGTTGTTTGGCTCAATATTCACTTCCTTTATCTCTCTCTTTTTGAAGCAGAAACTAGTGTAGTCTTCTTCCTGTAAAGAGGTCTCCATACAAGATATCCTGGGGTATACAGTCATTGTCCATTCTCTACATATGACCGAGCCATCACAGTCGATGCCGACTGAGAAGAGAATGGATGCTCAGAATGTTGCCATGCTTCCATCCAACTTTGTCCCACCAGGAAATTCCTAGAATGTGGTAAAGGCAATGTAAGTGGAAACTGGTGAAGCACTTGTCTTAAGTAGAGTATGTGGTTCAGGATTCACTGCTGTACAAAAGAGTGTTGATGATGCAAGCATAATATACTTTGACCTTAGTCTTAACAGTCAGGTTGCTGTTGTTCCATACTTATTCATTCAGTATGCATGTGATACCTGACGCTCTGCCAGTATAGATATTTGTGAGCTACTGTTTGTTAATGATGCTGCACTGATAGCCCACACAAAGAGAGACCTTCAAAACTTCAATCATTTTGTTCATGCCTGCCAAGATTTTGGTCTTACAATCAGCATTGAGATAACTACTGTTATGGGCCAGGACACTGATTCACCACCAACGATCACAATGGGTGAAAATGTATTGGAAGTTGTAAGTAAATGTACATACCTTGACTCCATTGTTACCAACAACCTGTCACTTAAGGCAAACTGAATACTCATATTATTAGTATTATCATTGCTATTATTGAAATTTCATTACTCTCCTACAATAGGGGTCTTGCCAGATCTAACAATAGTCAAGACTGAGGATGAAATACTCTCTATACACATGAATGGACATAAATCCCATTGTTCAGTGATATATTGCAGTGTTTGGGGTCCACATAGGAAAAAGGAAAAAAAGATTATATCAAATTATTTGAATATGACAACTAGAAACAATCTATATAGAAATTTGCAAAAAAAATTCCAAGAACATAGCATTTCCCCTTAACTAGCAATACTACTTCATAAAATAACCCTCAAAGCTCCAAAAACAAGGGACCTGGAAAGTTGCCCATTTCCAGTAACTTTGGTTCATTCAGCATAATTACAGACTGAATCCATCACCTGTTAGAAAAACAAGATGACCCATGAGAAGCAGATGACCCTTGAGAAGCATATGATCTTTCCCTAAACTTAAAGATAGCCTTTTGCTGACAGTAAGCAAACTTGTTCTGTGTATTTTGTAACTCTGTAACAGCAAGCAAGAAAACAAAACCCCAAAGCTAGTGGAAATTCCCCAAAGATGCGCACGCATATATGCCTCATGCCTATATATACCTATATTTGCATATGTATGACCTGTTAATGTAAAAGGTGCTACCAAACTCAGATCGGGGGAACTCTTGGTCTACTATGCCCTGAGTAACCCCTCTGCAGAGAAATAAATCATCTTGCCAACATTCCCTCGTTCTCTGCCTAATTGATCGCAGCTAGGAACGAGCCCAGAGACGGGACGTGGCCAGTGCTCCTCAGTGTATGAGCACACCCTTCGGTGTATGGGTGCTACGCAGTAGCTGGCCAATTTCCTCGACACACCCAAACATATAACTACGTTATAACTATTTTCAGTTATAACATCTTGCCACTGGTCACAACACCCACCTCTCTATAGGTTTCCAGGCAGCAATGCCACAAAGTTTGTACTGACCATTTCAGCGCCAGAAGACAAAGAAAGGGGGTGAAGGGGATCACACAAAGGACTGTAAATTCTGAAAAACTATCAAGGCATTGCTTCTGCAGATTTTTTGGGGGTGGGGGCATGTTTGCTTTGCTTGCTGTTTTCTTTCTTAGGGGGAAATATGTTGGGGTTTTTCATTTGACTGATAGAAATACTCCTGCCATATTTGGCAGATGCTATGGCCAACTTTATACTGGTACATGCACAAAGAGTCTTATAAAAAAACAAATAAATAATAAAAAATACTTCAATAAAAAAATTAAGTAAAACACACATCCAAATATTTTGAAATGTATACAGTCTCACTCTATCCCAAATGCAGCATTCTACACAAAGGTAAAAATATTTTTAAGAATTGATTAAGGAAGAACTCATATATTTTAGAGGCAGACAATTATTATTAGCACTAAAATAGTTTAAAGGTTCTTCAGTGCAAATATAGATCAGACCTAGCTACTTCAGTTTGTCCCTATTGACAAGGGTTTCTTTTTCACAGGAGATAAAAATCAGGAACAGAGTCCGGGTCTAAACTACTGGTATATAAGTACTATATACAAATGCTACATAAAGGACTTGTCTTGCCACAGTGAGCCTCCAGCTGAGGTAGGTAAGGCTTCACTTCAAAATTTTGCCATTTCTAAATTGTTATCTAATATCATGGCTGAGCTCTCCCAGAGCCTTGAAGCATTAGCTCTGCAAACTCTAGTGGTTTGTAGATTAACCTTTTACTAGAAATCTGATTACCTGTGACTATCTGTGTGACTACTGTACAATTGTGTGAAGAAACGCAAATTAACCCTGGAAGTGCAGTTTTGCTTTTAATAAACTTTAAAAAATTGCATTTCAGGCTGGTTTCATAGTCCCACTTCTTTTAAAGCTTTATTTACACAGCAGTCTTCTTTGTTTTCAAGAGTGGGTTACATACCTTTAAAATGTTGGCTGGCGTCTTAACAGTCTTATATTGTTTATATCACTTCCAGTGGGAACAAGGAGTGCTGACCACTCAACTGGCAGTGCTCAGTCCACTGTTTTAGTGGACTACTTCATGCTGCTTCAACAGAGCAAGAATTTAGTAAGGCAAGACTATATCAGTAACTGACCATATGCATACAAATATATTTTTTTATTTTTATGTTAAAACCCTCTTGATAATTCAGAGAAGTTTAAAAAGTTGCTGTCAAGAATTACTTCTATTTATTGTTGCCCCAGATCTGTTAGCTTAGTGAACAGAAAGTGAAAAGAACAAAAGACGTATTGCTAACTATAGCAAAGCATTGATCTCTTTAATTCACTCTTCAAAAAGTGAATAGTTCATTGAAACAGCACTGATTACTAGGCTGGTTAAATGTTTTAAGTTTTATACTGAAAGAAATATTCTAATATTATAAAAGCCTAACTCTGTCTGTCTGTCCATAACGCTTTATTTGTACTCTGACTGGCTGGCTCAGCAGCCAATCAGACTGCCCTAAACAGATAGCAGAGAATTGCCATGACAGTAGGGACTGAGGGGCCTTGGAGGAAGAGGGGGACAACAGAGACCAGAGCACTGCCATGATAGACAGGGTGGAGAATGGGCCGATGCCCCCAAACAACAGCTGGCAGGGACGGGAGGCAGTAGGGAACAGGGGAGGGAGGGAAGCGGGAAAAAGGGAGGGGGGAAGGGACGCAGTGCAAAAAAAAGGGGAGCAGTGCATGCAGGGGCAGTGCACACCACTCAAATCCAGAGCCTGGTGGCCGAAACCATTGCTGCTTGGCTGGATCGCCACTGCTGCAGACCCTGGGAGGCCCTCAGGACCCCAGGTAAGGTGGGGAAGGGACACAGGCCTCTGTCCCCACCCCCCACCCTGATATTCTTGATGGGCCAATTGCTAGTATATATATAAATGAGTTAAACCAGTCAAGCAGTTATAGCCAACACACAGCGCTAAACATTAGTAACTTGGCCTCATCAATAGAATATCAATACCTATTTTAATAGTGTCAAATATTTTAAAAACAAAATTAGAATTGCTAAATATTTTCATTATTTACTTAATGCAATTTGTGCTCCAAAGCAAAGGATCTAAGAGAAACAGATCTCATCATAATCATAGTCATTTTGACTCAGCTAGCTTATCAAATCTATTTTCATTTTTAAAGTTATGTACAATATTCTACAGAAAAAAATCACTCTAAAACTTCAGCTCCAAACAACAGAGGCCTCAGTTATTCATCCATAAAGACCGATGTGCAGGATTGTGATCCACATATTCATATCAATCATGGTTCTCAGTACAAGGGTCTGTTAACATTCATAACTCTAAATAACTCTGCCATTCTGGTAACTAAAGCTATATAGTGAAGGAGAGAAGTGCTGTTTCACAACCATTTCAAGATTTTGAAATCAGGGTCTGATCTAAAATTACAGCAAAAATTAAAATAATTTTCCATGGAAGACTTCCATAAAATGTTTGTTTTGAAGACTTCAATAACAAGACAAAATCTAAATGAATGTATATTTCTACAGTAGTATATAAAATAATACAAAATAAAAACTTTGAAACAAAATAACTTCCAAAATGAATAACTGAAATGTTTTGTGCTGGATGAATGATGGACATCTGAACAGTGTTGGAACTTTTTTTCTGGATGCCTTCCCAAATTAAATTCTGGTAAAATGTACATGTTTTTGCAAAGTATTTAAATTTCAAAAGAGCCACCACATGGAATACCATTCCAACAAAGTTACTATATTGCAACACTCAGTTCTTGTCTTTTGGAAACTTTAACCCTTTTCTAGGTAGCATATTTTATGAAAAATTAAAAACATGTTGACAGGGCAACCTATTTTTATAGAAATAGTAAAAACTCTATGAAGCAGGGCTGTCCAAATGGCAGCTCATGATGGGCCAGCGTGTGGCCAATGAGCCCCTACAGCCACCTTTGTCACAGCCACGCACCACCTATGCAGCCCTCACAGCAGAGGCATAGCAGGCCACATGCCTTAGCAGTGCCCACATGGCACAGAAAGGAGATTTCTGGGGGCACGCCTCACAGTACATGGCTGGCATGGTGGGTGTCCTGGACCCCACATACTGGCACCATGTGCAGCTTCCAGCCACAGGGTAGTTGCACAACTCTGCTGTAAAGGAATATGGTGGAGCTAAAACAACATAAGTTACAACTGACAAGGCCTGGCTAACTTTTTTCCTGGTGTCATGTGACCAAAACAGCAAATACAGAAATGCTGCAGCAAAGGCTATTCTCTAGCATGACCAGTAGGAACATCAATGCCATATCCATTCTGATTTTGCAAAGTGAATCCAAAAGGACTCAAACTCCATGGCTAAGGACAGAAGTGGCATATAAACTGGTTTAAGCGATCAGAAACTGATCTAAACCTGTAACAGAACAGAAGCTTAATGCACATAAACCAGTTTCAAAATGGCTAAAACTGGTTTAAGATAAACCTGATTGAATGTAGTATCAGACTTAACTGATTTGGCTCAAACAGTCCTGGTGCTGTAATTCTGGACTGAAAACCCCAGCAACCCTGGGGGCAGCAGGAAGAAGTGAACACACAGCCAAAGAGTGCCCCCCAGCTTCTCCCCTGAGCCATTGCAGGCATGTTGCTGCGTTTCCTGAATCAAAGAGAAATATCTGTTTCAATTTAATCTGTGCAGCTTAGACTAACCTGCGAAGACTGAATTGATTCAGCTTCAGGTTTTTTGACTGTCTGTACTTAGCCCACGGCTCCCAGATGAAGCCAAGAGGCACATAGTGACTCTCAGAATCAGACAACTACTAAGTGCCTCTGAATATTTTTTTTTTTTTTTTGCTTTGTGAAATGAAATTTGCTCTGAAGAGATAACTAGAAATCAGGAACTTACATATCCTATACTCATATAAACACTGCCTCCCTCTGTGCCTGTGAGGAAGTCAGTTAATCATCTCCAGGTAGGATGCTTTACATGTAAAATGGCAGCAACTTCAGATATCACTGAAATATATCTATGCTCATAACATTCTTGGAAAGAGTAAAAAGCATTGAATTCACTGTAACTGGATTTGGATATCTAAAGTCCAGAACTTAAAGGTATTTAGATACCTAAAATGCAGCCCAAGTTCTATGCAATTATGTGCATTTTAGGCACTGAAAACCTTTCAAATTATGGCCCTAACGTAGGGGTGGGCAATTATTTAAGCCCACAGGCCACACGGAGTTTTGGTGAGCTGTCATGGGCCTGATCAGGCTCCCTGCCATCATGCAACAGCTCACCAAAACTCCCTAAGAGGCCTCATCCCATCCTCCTTGGCACACACACTGCCCACACTGGTCATGGACGATCTCCATGAAGACCCTGAGATCACAGGGCGGTGACACTGCAGGGCCAGGGCCCAAGGCAAAGCCACAATTTGTTCCCTGTACCCTTGCCTGCAGAACTGGCACTCATCATTGGGGCATGTGGGCAGCAGATCGTGGCTCTGCTTCATGTTCAGCTGGGATGGGGCTGCGGGCAGCCGGGGAACCGCATCCAGGAGTGGGATGCATGGACAAATCCAGGGCTAGGGTCACAGGGCCCCAGCCCCGCACTGTCACTGCCATGTGATCCCAGCACCAGCTCCTGTCCACCCATCCCACTTCCTGGATGCTGCTCCCCCAGATCTCAACCCTGGCCCCATCCCAGCTGAATGTGGAGCAGAACCATGATCTGCTGCCCACACACCCCTGTGACAGGCATGGCTGCTGCAGGCAGATGTGTGTGTGGAGTGGATCATGGCTCTGCTCCAGGCCCTGGCCCATGATCTTGGGGTCTCCATGAAGACCAACTGGGACCCGCATAGCGGGACATACAGCCAGGCGAACAGGATGAGGCTGCGGGCAGGCAGGGAGCTGCATTTGGGGTCAGCGCCAGGATCACAAGGCAGTGACAGCCTATGGCCAGGTCTAGGGCCAGGACAGAACCATGATCTGCTCTCTACACACCCCTGCCTGTGAAACCTGTGTCCACTGCAGGAGACTTCATGGGGAATGGATCACAGCTCTGCCTCAGCCCTGGCCTTGGCCCCATGCTGTCACCATCCCGCAATTCCATCCCACTCCTGAACACCACTCCTTGACTACTCGCAGCCCCACCCCATCTGCCCATGCAGGTCCCGTCCCATCCCTGGTGGTGGGTGCAGGGTGGATGGGCTGGGGTGCCAGCAGCAACAGCCAGAAGGAGCTGCTGCTGCTGCTGCTGCTGCTGCTGCTGCTGCCACTGGGGCTGCCAGGAATCAAATCCAGCTGCCATGATGTTCCAGCTCTGCTGCAGGCTCAGGGACAGCAGGACTAGCTGGATACAACATGGTCTGGGCTGCCCCCTGCTCCTGGTCCTGCTCCTGGGCTGGGCGGGATTGAGGAACCAGCCCCAGGCCAGACAAAATCCATCAATGTGAAAAAATCCAGGCAATAATAATAATTATGAGCCTGCTGAAGTCCTTAAAGCTTTTCTGCCATAAGTGTGAGCTGATGCAGATAACACTTCTCAAATTATCAAACCATTCAAGACTTAGTCATACTCTTTACAGGCAAGAGTGTTCTTTGCCAACCTATCTACTACAAATGCAAAGCTTATTCAAGCTCATTTCCTGCAATACAATTGCATAGGCTGCTCCAATGAACTTTTTAGGCCTGGACAGAAATAAGGATCTGCTCCTAGTTACTTATGACCAAATCGGCTGCTCTTCTTACAAATTCTCAAGGGCTTTGCAGTAGATGCAGCTCTGCTCCTGACCTATATTTATAAATATAAACTCAAATTTTACTTTAATCTTGCCTCTGTTAATCCAGGTTTATGAGTTGCCCTCTGAGCTCAAATATAGTTTGCATATGGAAGTAATACAGTGAACAGATAGACCATGCATTAGGTCTCATAAAACTGTACAATGATATAAACCATCACACATTCCAAAAAATCTTTGGAAGAGAAACATTGTACTGTGTATGGTAGTTTTACCAAGTTTACTAATGTAACACAGCCACATCTAAATAAATGTAAATTAATACAAGAAAAATCATTGTTTAATAAGTAACTTTGAGAAATGTTTTTCCTAATCACCGTAAGTGAGAAATTGCTTGATGCCCTGATATTATCCAAAACTCTGGGGTTGGGTAAAGCAAACAAAAACCTCAAAACAATGTTTCTATTTGTTCTACTAAAACTCTGGATACTCATGTTATCCTCATAAAAGCCCAGTCTTTCTTATGAAATCTGCCAGCTTCAACCTCAATGATATCGTATAGTAATAAATTCTACTTGGATGTAAAAAAAAAAATGCTTTTAATTAGCATTAAACTTGTTGCCCTTCCATTTAACTGAAATTAATTTTCTGGCAAAAAGTATGCAATCATAGAATCATAGAAAATTAGGGTTGGAAGGGACCTCAGGAGGTCAAAGCAGTACTAGATCAACTAGATCATCCCAGGCAAGGCTTTGTCTAGCCAGGTCTTAAAAACCTCTAAGGATGGAAAGTCCACCACCTCTCTGGGTAACCTATTCCAGTGTTTTACTCCTAGTGAAAAAAATCTTCCTAATATCTAACCTAAACTTCCCTTGCTGCATCTTGAAACCATTGCTTCTTGTTCTGTCATCTGCCACAATTGAAAACAGCCTACCTCCATCCTCTTTCAAACCTCCTTAAGGTAGTTGAAGGTTGATGTTCAATCCCCTCTCAGTCTTCTTTTCTGCAGACTAAATACGCCCCACTCAGCCTCTCCTCATAAGCCATGTCCTCCAGCCCCCTCAACATTTTTTCACCCTCTGTTTGACTCTCGCATCTTGTTCATATTCTTTCTGTAGTGGGGGGCCCAAAATTGAACACAGTACTCCACATGTGGCCTCACCAGTCCTGAATGGAAGGAAATAATCACTTCCCTTGACCTGCTGGCAATACTCCTACCAATGCAGCTCAGTCAACCTTCTTCACAAGAAGGGCACACCATTGGCTCATAGTCAGCTTACTCTCCACTGTAACCCCCAGGTCCTTTTAGGAGAGCTGCTGCCCACCCAGTCAGCTTCCAGCTTGTACCAGTTCATGGGATTATTCTGTCCTAAGTGCAGGACTTTGAACTTGTCATCATTGAACCTCATGAGATTCCCTTTGGTCCAATCCTCCAATTTATCTAGGTCACTCTGAATCCTACCCCTACCCTTCAACATATCTACTACTCCCCCAGTTTAGTGTCATCTGCAAACTTGCTGAGGGTGCACTCTATGCCACCTTCCAATTCATTGATGAAGATATGAAATAAAACTGACCCCAGGACCAATCTCTGGGACATTTCACTTGATACCATCTGCCAACTAAATATCCAGCCATAGATTACTACTCTCTAAGCCCAATGCTCCAGCCAGTTTTCTGTCCACTTTACAGTCCATTCATCCAACCCGTACTTCCTTAACTTGCCTGTGAGAATGTTGTGGGACACTATATCAGAAGCCTTGCTAAAATCAAGGTATCCCACATCCACTAGTCTCCTCGCATCCACAGAGCCAGTCATCTCATCATAGAAGATAATCAGGTTGGTCAGGCATGATTTGCCCTTAGGAACATTCTGACTGTTCCTAATCATCTTCTTCACCTCCAGGTGCTTAGAAATGGATTCCTTAAGGAATGATCTGTAAGAAACGCAAATCTTGAGATATTTTCAACTAAAAAAAAAAATTGCAAGAGCATCCCTCCCTCCTTGAAATAGATTATAAGGGCCTACCTTTCTACATTTGTGCAGTGATTTAAGGCACATTTACAATACCTCTGAACTGAAACATCATTGTCTCTTTGTCTCACCATCCCTCTAGTTGTGAATGTTCTAAGTAAATGTCTATACTGCCTTCTTGATGGTTCCTAAAAGGGCTGCTTTCAATAACACCATACTAATGTGCTTCTATAACACATGCCAAATCTGGAAATAAGATGGTGAAGACACTTCAAGGGCTGTTCTCAAGCACACTGGACATAGAGGTGTTCAAGACAGCAGCAGATGCACTTCTTAAGAAGCACCGTTGCCTCATTTCTAGGTTTTCTGTTTCTGCTAGTAGGATGAGTGAGCAGGGCATGCCTGAGAGTGGCCTCCCTGGGATCACCACAGATGCAGTACAGAACTAATATAAGGACATGTACAGGCATTCACTTTCTACCAGGAGAAAAACCACTTTCCCAGTAGAAACTCAGAAAGTACAAGTGTTCGTTACATCAGGTATGTGTCCTGCAAGAAACATATCTGATTTGGGAGAAAGATCTTCCTCATTTAGAGAAGATGATCTTGCCTGTGCTAGTTTCTCATGCAGGAATGAACACCTGTACACTGCCCTGCCTCTCCTTTCCTCCCAGACCAGGAGGAGTCAAGCAGTGGAGAAATGCTACCCTTGCCTTCCCAAGGCCCAGGGTCACCATGGTGAGCAGCAGCAGCTCGACTCCTCCTGGGACTAGGAGAAGTCAGAGGGAGTGGGGCAGAAGGAAATGCTCCCTCTCCATCCTCAGAGACGCATGAACCAGGGAACGTGCAAGGAGCATTCCCCTAGAGACTGGGAAGGGAAGGGAAGAGCAGCTGCCCACTGCCCTCCACCCCTTCCCTAGACCAGGGTGTCTGGGTTTAAAGAGAATGGGGACCATCCCTTATATCAGTGCTTGCAAGTGAGGATGAGAGAGCTCTCTCATCCTCAGCTGCATGTGACTATTCTGGCACATACAGCTAAGAAAGGGGGAGCTCCCCCATGCCAAGCTGTACATGCCTTGGTGCATATAGCTAGGATTAGAGGATCTCCCTCATCCACAGTTGCATATAGAAAGCCTCTTTAAACCAGGGCATGCAGCAGGAATACCACTGTGGCCTGTCACACTGCCCTGGGCTGACCCAGAGCAGTACAGGGTGAGGCAGACTGTTGTACCACAGCAGCAAGGCTCCCTAAGCCTTTCCACCATGGTGGAATTTCCCCACATCCTACTGCACTGCTCTTGGAGCATGTACCAGCAATGTCCCTGTCTTGCCCTGCACTACTCTGGACTGACCTGGAGCAGCACAGAGCAAGGCAGAGTGTCATGCCATGGGGACATGGCTCAGGGAGCTTTGCCACTGCAACATAATGCTCCCACCTCCCCCCCACACTGCTTCAGGCTGACCTGGAGCAGAGCAAGGATTCAGGAAATCTGGTTCTATTCCCTGCTTTACCACTGGCCTGCTGAATAACCTCAGGACCTTACTTCATCTCTGTGCCTCTCAGTTTTCCCATATTTAAAATGGTGATAATTTAGCCTGCTTTGTCAGATGGTTCATGATTAATTATGAAAATACCATAAACTATAGTTTCATAGTTAGTAAGGTTGGAAAAAACTATTACTCTGCTATCTTTTACCCTGTGTATTTTCCATGGTTTATGAGATTGTACCTGTTTCATTATAAGCCTAAACTTATGCCCTAGGGACATGATCCAATTCATACCCTGCCCTGCTCTTTGTGAGGACAGTATGTTCTCTGTGCAACAAACAGAAATGTTATGATTAAATATATCAGGGTATCCTCATTTTTCCCCATTGCAAAATCAGAACAAGCTAGTAAATTAAACTGAACGTGAGACAGATCCACTGAGTGGCATACGTAGGTCATACTACATAGTCTGGCGCATGGTTTGCTACATGTTAGCCAGGAAGTTTTCAGCTCTGTTTGCTAGTTGCAGGTTTGAAATGCTAAGCCTGCCAAACAGAAATTCATAGTAAAGAAAAGCAGCATAATTGCCACCCAGAGTATACTGCACACAGCAAAGATTTATTTAATTTAATTAGTTCATTTGTTTTAAACCGATTACCCTGATGCTGTCACATACGAATTCATGAAAATCATTGCTTTGCAACTAAAGTAGAATAACTTGTAATGAATGGAAAATGTTAGGAAAGCCAGGGCTGGACAACACTTATGACTCAGTGCAAAGCTATTCAAAGGGATATGGAGGTCGTCCACTCATTAGACTGTGGGCTGAAACAGTCATTGGTTTATTTTCCAGGAATGTTTGTGTGAGGCACTTTGAGGGGAACTCAAGACGTTTTGCCATGACTGCAGCTACAAAAGTTTACTACATTAAGATAGATGAAATACTGGCAGAACTTAATGGTATGGTAGTAAAACAATTCTTTACTGAACAACACTTAGAAATACTGGCACTGATCTAGGAGCAAGCTGTGCTTACAAAGGTGACTGAGCAAAGGAACTGATTAGGAACACACAAATGTGTAAACTTCTCGTTAAATAAAACTGCTTCTAGATTTATTTGTCTGAGAGCCGTTTTAAGACTGAGATTTTCAAATGGGAACTAGGTAACTAATTCTTTCTGGTAGCTTAAAAACAACCACACGCACAATCTTCAACTATAAGAACATTAGCTGTTCCTTGTTAGTGAGCTATACAGATGGCAAGGGGACAAATTAACACAGAAGTTTTCAGACCCTTCATACTCAGGAAACAGTGAGTTTTAATTACTATTGATTAGTTTAAGTTAGGTTCCAAAACTGACATGACTAGTGAAAAGATGTAACAGGCACAGGACTAGCCTAAGACATTAATAATTACAGAAGCACCAAAGTTCCATGAAGAACACATGAGACCTGCAGTCTGAAAATCTAGATGTTCTCAGCTGTGCTACTAATTCACTGTATAAGGCAAGACACTTAACTTTTCAAATCTCATCTTTCCTAAATGAAAGTAGTTTTTCTACTGATGCACAAGAAAAATCATTAAAATCAATAGATGGCATACAAAAATGCCTGAGGACTAAAAGGATGGCATACAACCAGTGGAAGGGAGGAGCTATCACCAAGGAGGAGTACTCCTCCTCAGCCCGTGCGGATAGGAGGGCTATTAGGAAGGCCAAGGCAGAGATGGAACTCAGGCTAGCGTCCAGGATTAAGGACGACAAAAAGTCCATTTTCAAGTACATTGGGAGCAAGAAAAGGGCACCAGGCAATGTAGGGCCCCTGCAAGATGCAAATGGCAATCTTGTGGCTTCACCAGGCAAGAAAGCTGATAGTTTCTTTGCCTCTGTTCTATCAGCTGCACTCAGGAAAACAGTATATTTACACAGATTCAGCATTCCTACTGGAATGCTACTTTCGTCAGACTGTTATTTTGGTTGTGTTATGCCCTAATGTGGGAGAGCTTTGACAGTTGCAAGATACTCACTACAGGTTTTGTGAACTTCAGAACTATGTAGTACATATAACCTCATTAGAAAAGATCTGAATCAAAACGTGAACTGGGAAAGAGACAACTACTGCCTAAGATGAAATCCTACAGCAAGCAATGTGTGTATTGGCACTGGAAAAGCAGAAAGAATAGTTCTGACTCTTATTACCATTTTAAAAGTGAACTTATATTGCAAGATACGATTTTGTTTAAAAGGACAAGGATGATGATTCCAAAGGTGTTACAAAGGATACATTAAAGCATATGTTGCTTTCCTAATGTCTTACAAAGGCCATAAAGAATACATAAAGGTCATTACTTATCTTGCCCTGGGTTCCATATGTATGTTGAACAGTAGGAATGATAGACCAGCTCCTTATTGTACCCTCTCCAGGAAGAGAAGCAATTGTCCACAATCAACTGCTAATAGTTGTTGTGAAATTAAGTCACAACAGTATGATTCCATCAACTCACAGCAGGGTCTAGCTGGCAATTGATAGATTTAATAATACCAGCCTGGACACTTAGTCTTCATCTGTTGCCAAAATATCATTAACCAAGGTCACCAAAGCAGTCTGTAACCAGCCAGTTCTATACCAGATTGGTGAGAATGAAGTTGATCAAAAGCTTCTAAATACTGAAAGCATTGGTGTCAGCCCACCCTTGTTCACAACACTAGCCAAGGTTTTAAGAAGTGACATTGGTCAGTAATTAACAAGATTATCGTAGCATCCAGCAATGACTTTCAACACAGGTCCTGCTATTATTTCCTTCAAAAGAACTAGCAGCCTGCACAAAATGGGACAAATTGTCACTCTGAGTACGGACACATTGTTCTTACCTCCCCATCCGTCATTAATGGATGAGGAAGGACAAAAATCCAAAATACAGACCGTGGAATAAAGCTCTTCCAACAACTCAAGGAGTGTCAGTGACTGAAATTCTAGTACAGATACAAGGTCCTTTTTCCCCTCAAGATCTTGCTCTGCCACCATACAAGAAGACCATTTTATTGTCCATAAAATAGTGAGCAATTTCAACACAGCAGAGATTCAGACCTGCAACTGAGCAGAGACGCTATAGATTTACCAAACCATTACATGAAGCAAATATGTTGCCTGGGATTCTGTGGATCCCATAACATGGAAGAACTATTCCTTTGTTTCTAGCACAGCCACACCATAAGAGTTTTTAAAAATTCCTTATTCTGCAATAGGTAAATCTCATTACAAGACTTCCACTACTGGAGATTCCTTCAATTCATTTGTCACAAGTCAGAGTGAAGTAAGTCACAAGAGAAGGCGGAGAGGGGATCTGGTGGCCTTCTATAAACTGGCTAAGGGAGACCAGCAGGCTATGAGATAGTCCCTGTTCCCCCAAGCAAGGGAGTAACAAGGAATAATGGCCATCAGTTGACAGAGAGTAGATTCAGGCTAGATATCAGGAGGCACTACTTCATAGTCAGGGTGGCTAGGATCTGGAACCAACTTCCAAAGGGAAGTGGTGGCTAGATAGACACCTTGCTGGGGTCATTTGACCCCAGTACTCTTTCCTGCCATGGCAAGGGGTCAGACTTGATGATCTGCTCAGGTCCCTTCTGACCCTACCAACTATGAAACTATGAAGTAAAGATGGCACTTGGATCCCTTAATCTTCAAGGGCAGATTATCAAATTAAGTCCTAGGCCAGTAGGGCAGATAAACCCCAGTTTCAAAGTACTGGTGGTAATGTTCAATCCATGAGACAAATTTAAGATTCCATTGTTTTATTGGAAAGCCCAATCTCAAATTCAGATCTAAAGTGTGACCGACTAGTATGACCAACAGTTACTATCTGATACAGGCTTATGACCAGTATATCATAGGGTGGGGTCCCCAGGGATGGCCGTGATGCCCCTACGGCTCCGTGACCATGCCAATCTTGCCCAATGGGCACCCTTTTCCTCACCTGCCACATATTGCTGGTAATTATAATAAATAGGGAGGCTGCCTTCAAGTTTGTGTTTGGACATGGTCCTGATGGACCCCACTGAACCCTGTGGGTTCTTGGACCCATTTTGGGTCCTGCTCAAAATGGTTGCCTCATGGGGCACCATCAGCTTTATGGGCTAGATGCGTGGCTCCAAAACCACACCTTTATCGTTTCATAGTTGGTAGGGTCAGAAAGGACCTGACCAGATCATCAAATCCAACCCCCTGCCATGGGCAGGAATGAATGCTGGGGTCAAATGACCCCAGCTAGGTGATTATCTAGCCTCCTTTTGAAGACCCTCAGGGTAGGAGCGAGCACCACTTCTCTTGGAAGTTGGTTCCAGCTCTTAGCCACCCTGACTGTGAAGTAATGCTTCCTGATGTCTAGCCTGAACCTACTCTCGATCAAATTGTGGCCGTTATTCCTAGTTACATTTACTACACCCCAAGTCTCGCAGATGGTATTTAAACATTGCCTCTCTGGGGCCTTACTATAGCTTGGCCTCCTGTTACCACTGGGCTCTCCACAGCCCTGTCTCTGTACCCACACTGGTGCTGGGCTCTCTGCAGCCCTGTCTCTGCGCTCCACACTGGTGCTGGGGTCTGCTCACGCCTTGTCACTGTGCTGTTTCTGGTGCTGGGGTCTGTTCACCCCCCTGTCACTGCGCCCTCTCTGGCACTGGGATCTCCACATTGTAGTGTGCCCCAATGAGGCCTCCTGCTCCCCCAAAAGCATCATCCCGGTCCACCAGTTTATAAGCAGCAACCAAAATATGGGCCCCTGGGTTATAACATAATACAAGGAGTTCAGGGTGTGCTCTGTCCCTTTAAGACTGAAACCTCCCCCCCAGCACTAAGTGCCTTGCAGGCCAGGGTACCTGGTGAGCTCCTGGAGCCCCATTAGCCCTATATGCAGCATATCAGGCAGCCACAGCACTCCTGAGCAATTCTTCCCTGGAGGCTCCTTCCCCTGGCTGCTGCCACAGAACTACCTCTCTGGTCCCAGCCCCAGGATTTATGTGCCTAGGGCCCTGCCTTCTTCCGGTCAGCTGACCGAGTGCAGGTACACGCTAATTCCCTCATTGGCCTGCTGCCACAGTAACCTGCACTTGTGGGGGTTCTGCCTGGCTGCTAGGGCCCTCTCTCTTGGCATTTTTTTGCCCTTAAAGGAGCAGGCACCTTAGTGCCCTGTGACAGTAAATCCTGAGAAAATTCATCAGCTCACCAACAACTGTTAATCTCTGCACTTCTACCACAGGAAGTAACTCAGCAGTGCAGCAACATGGAAACAGTAGGTTTTAGTAAACTAAAAAGCAGTCCTATCTTGGGTCAGGACTCTCATGCTAAGAAACCCCCAAGACTTTTATGCTAACTGGATACTCTATCAAAGCAGTTCTTGTGAAGGACCACCCATGGGGATACCAATCAGTTAATTAATCCGGGAGGTCATTAATCATCTATGAACCATAGGTAGTCAGGTTTGGGGTATTAAAGTAAGCTAATTTCCCTAAGCATTGATGTACTGCCTGACCCCACTCAGAGTTAGGAAGAGTAGCTACATACTACAACACAGGTAGGTTGAGCAATATAAGCTCTATTACACAACAAAACCCACGCAATGACTACCAGATGCAATAGTCCCGTAACATCCAAGCCACAACACAATAAAATACACCCAACAGGACAGTAAACCAAACCCAATGTCCCTGGTCACACAACTAATCAACTACACATTACAACAAGCTTTGGTCACTACACAGTTAACTGCTGTGCAGCTTCACAGACAACCCTGAAACCACAGATGGCACCAAAAAAACCCTGGGCCAAGTCAGCAGGAGAATCCCTCTGACAGTCCCTGACGATTTCTGTTTTTTCCCAACTTAGGTACTCAGCACCTCAGATAGGAAAAGGGTGATACTTTATCCAGCTGTAGCTTCCCAATGGTCAGGTCACAGCAAGGAACCGGCATTCGACGAACTCCCGCACCCCGAGAGCCGAGAGTCAGGATTATCCAGCCAGAGTAAGAGCAAGCCCGAGCCTGAGCCCCTGCTGGCTGCTCTGGACAGGATTTATAGCCTTCTAAACAACGCCACCTGTCACACACCCAGTGGTCCAATCATCGCCCTTTTCACAATACCCAATCAAATTCAAACCTGTGCAATACTTAAAAGGACCAATCAATTCAAACTATTTCAACTCAATACAAGCAACATTATCATGACTGCCTTATTCATTAACATATCAACATTAATAAGGAGTTGCATTACTATTATACACTGTGCATGCCCAGTCCTTAAAAGTAGGTCATGACTTCATCAAAGCTGAGAGTTCAAACCCTCTAGAAACATCTCACTTCTAGTCATATGGCGCATCATGCGTGGACTTTCACTGTTCTACACTTGACGAGGAAGACCCCCCTACACTTTAAGTTCACAAATTAGTAATGCCACACCTGCCCCCCACATTAGTCTCTGATGCTTCAAACACTAAGCTGGTGACAGCTATATCAAAAGTACCCTGTTGGCTTAATTAAACTAATCAACATTCTCAGTGCATTGGACAAATGGCCACCATAAAAATATCAATAAACAGCACTTTTACTAGAAGTTTCAGCTGAGACGTCAAGAACTGAATAGTCATGAAAATAGCTGGTCCCTAAGACAACGTTGCAAAGTTCTTGTTTCCACTGTGTGTATACAGTAGGAAATGAAGAGAGAACTTTAAGACAATTTTAAGACAGCTGTTGAAATGCCTCTCACCAGAACTCAGTTCACTTTTAGCTTAAAATATGTCTGGAGTTTTTTAGATGTAAAATCCACTTAGCTATGCAGCTCTGCATTTTTAAATGTATAAAAAGGAAACCCATGATACTTATATGAAATTAAAGCCCACTGAATCAGAAATTAATCCATCCCAGTCACTGCAGGAAGTAATTCACAAAATGTATACGAAAACAGCTACAAGACGGTATAACTAAATATTTCTTCATCTTTGGATACAACTGGTGAATACAGATGCTAAACGGCAAGTCAATTGTTCCAGCATCAACATCTGCTACCTTGGCAGGCTTCACAAGTAGTTACCACATATTTCAGAATCTGTTCTAGGATCAGCCTAATGGGATGAGGGTTTCAGAATTTGCTTCTAAAATTCCACTGGTTTTGGATTCATCTCTTTTCTGACAAACTAATGGTTATTTGGAGCACTAATATGTAGGTCATTTTCCTCCTGTATCTACATACATAGCACATATTAATATAGCCATCAAAGTTGAAAATGTACTCTTAAAACTATGGGTAGCAACATAATGAAATAAGAAGAAATTCATTTATGAGAAAAGAGATTTTGCATATTGATCTTTCAAGTATATCATTTTATTAGGAATTAGATTTACAGCTCATTGTCTTTGCCTGCAAGTAGATCACCTTTTATGCTACATACTTACAAACAACTAGATAATCAAATATACCTGAGTTCTCAGAAACTTATTGACATGGGGAACTGATCCAGACATCAATGAAACATTATGAAACCTAGAGTGAAGGCAGAATCCTTTAACTCAGGGTTCTCAACCTTTTTTGTACCAGGACCCATTTGTAAACATATATGGCCAGTCCCAACCCAGTGCCCCTCACTCCTGCTCTGCTGCCCCCAGCCCCTCAACGTGTAGGGTGGCAGGATGGCAGGGTGGGGCATAGAGGGCCCTAATCAGCTCCTTGCTGGCTGGGAACCTGCCAGCCTGAAAGGGGAAAAACCCATGGCTTCCCATTTTTTTCTCCTTTGAAGGAGAATCCATTTATAAAGTTTGTTTGTGATCCTTTCATTTCTTCTTGCAACCCACTTTTGAGTCGTGGCCCACGGGTTGAGAAGCACTGCTTTAAGTGACCCATAACAAAAAATGTTCCGTTCTTTTTTCCATTTTCCTGTTTCATAAGTTATTCTGCCTTTTATTTTAAGCTACCCAAGCCTTTGTTCAGGACAGTAGATAAATTGAATGAATTTTCCATTTGAAATAATCCACTTGTGACACCCAGTGACTAGCTACACTGAGCCTCTCAACTTTGTGAACAATGGAGCTGAACCGGTGAGTGTCTGCATTAAGGAACCATGGCTTTATCTTAGGCCATTAGCTCTTCCAACTAATCATTCATTTCCTCAAAATGCCTTCTTTGGTCTATCTTTTGACTGAGATTCTAACTCAGAATGACAAAAGCCACAAAAAATTAAAACAAAGACTAGACCTCACTGACCTCCCATGAATAAAACTTTTGACTTGGGCGGAAAAACATCATCTCTTCTTTACTATGATTTTCCTTTCTATGATATAATCACAATTATTTCTAAGCTTTTCTCTTTTTTTAACATTATGTACATTTAAAATGGGTACGATAATCACAGGAGTGTATAAAATCACTATACCAGATGTTGATCTAGCAGAAAAAGAATCCCATAGATATAATATGTTATAGTTGGAAGCCACAATTATTTAAGAAAGCCAACCTGGAAAACATGACTAATGCTGTAGGTAAATGCTGGAGTTCAGACATCTGTCTTTTTCCTATTAGGAAGTTTGGAATTTTTAGAGCTACATATACTACTATGTGCTTCTGAAAAATGCTGTGAGGTTTTACTGTTATTTTATGCCTGACTTAAGTAACCTCTAGCTAAGAGACATGGTTATTGCTGTCGTTAGAAGATGACTGATTTGATTTTACAATGTGTATAAAACAAATAGAGAAAACTATTTTGTCATGTTTCATGTGAACTGTCCCTTAAGATAGGAAGTTTCAGTCAAATATAATTTTCCAGGCTACCCCACACACAGATATTCATTTAACAGATGTGAGATTTAAGTGAAATGTTATTTAGTATGTCAAGTATGGATAATTTGGAGTAAAGGAAATAAAATTAATAAAATGGTCAAACCAGAACATAACAAGAATTCATCTGGGTTGGCATTATATTTCTGACAGCGGCCAATGCTACCTGCCCCAGTTTGCTTTTACAATGTTTTTGTGGTTTTGGCCTGTCTTTTCATCCCTCCTCCTAACTATTCCATGTCTATGTGTAGGTATATGCTATGTGAATGTATGTATTCTCATTCTGTTGGGTGATGGGCTCCAGCTCCAGGCAGCACCCAAAAATGTTGTACGAGTGATTAACACTGATTAATTAGCTGTAAGTATGTAGAAAAAACCATAAGCCATGGGAGAAAAACTTTTATTTAGTATCTTCTGACTAGTTACTCACAGTCTGAAAGATAAAGATTACACCTGTGAAACAGTGAAAAGAAATTAGGGTTTGATCTAAAGCCCACTAAAGTTACTATAAAGACTCCCTTTGATTTCAACGGGTGGAAATATCTTACAAAAATGACCACAGAGATGTCTTTGGTTTTTAAGTGAACCAACATCACAGGAAAAACAGTACTTTTAAATGACCAAAGCATTGCAGCATCTCTACAACCCTTAAAAAAATATAATTCCATATGTTGATTGGGCTTCCCCATCCAACACACTGGGAACTCTTAGTGAATGGAATTTTTCACTTATAGGTAGATCTTGGAGTCGTCATTGACTCCACGATGAACATGGGCCAGCAGTGTGGGGAGGCAGTCAAGAAGGCCAACCGTACCCTGTCATGCATCCACAGATGCATCTCGAGCAGGTCCAGGGAGGTGATCCTCCCCCTCTATGCGGCACTGGTCAGGCCGCAGCTGGAGTACTGCGTCCAGTTCTGGGCGCCACACTTCAAGAGGGACGTGGACGATATGGAAAGAGTCCAGAGGAGGGCCACTCGTATGATCAGGGGTCAGCAGGGCAGGCCTTATGAGGAGAGGCTACGGGACCTGAACCTGTTTAGCCTCCACAAGAGAAGGTTAAGGGGGGACCTTGTGGCCTGCTACAAACTGGTCAGGGGGGATCAGCGGGTATTGGGGGAGTCCCTGTTCCCCCGTGCGCTGCCAGGAGTGACCAGGAATAACGGTCACAAGCTGGCAGAGGGTAGGTTTAAACTAGATATTAGGAGGCGCTACTTCACAGTCAGGGCGGCTAGGGCCTGGAACCGGCTTCCAGGGGAAGTGGTGCAGGCTCCTAGCCTGGGGATTTTTAAAAGGAAGTTAGATGAGCACCTTGCCAGGGTCATCTGACCCCGGTGCTCTTTCCTGCCAAGGCAGGGGGTCGGACTAGATGATCTACCTAGGTCCCTTCCGACTCTAGCTACTATGAAACTATGAAACTATGAAACACTTATAGGAATTAGAATCATTCCTTAAATGCAATGGGTTGTAATTATATCTGAGGCAAGGTTTTGGACTGGTAGAATGATATTTTACTTTAAAGGATTTAACAAAGTTATTACAGATTTGACCTATTTTATTTTGCTGATTTAAGAATATACTGACAGAACTGATGACTAATAAATAATTTTACTTTGGTCATGACCAGAGATACTAATTAAAGATTAAAGGGTACAATTATGCTAGAAAGTATACATACCATATTTACTCAAATACAAGATGATTCCAAATATAAGATCACTGCACTCCACAACCAATAACTAGATTGTATATATGAAAAATTTGTTACAATTGTCCAGGTATAGAATCTAATTATTCAGGTTCCCATGAATTTGCCCCATTCCCATTGATACAGCAGGGGAAATAAATCTGGGGGGTCCCTTGCCCTCTGGCCCTCAATCTCTTCGCCCTACAGTCCCTTCCTTCCAACTTTACCATCAGACCCTGCTTTCCCCAAGCATATAGAAGTAAGGGGCAAATCTGAAAACACTGATTGTGTAAATATGATTGTGCAAATCTGAATAAACAAGCTTGTAGTAATCTGCATATAAGCAAGTTCTATGGTACCCATAGATTTTAGCTCATCCAGAATTAATATATTTTACCTTTTTTGAAACTGATACACATTTTAGAACAGGTATTCCATAAACACTCTTTAAGCAGCACTTTTGTACCTACTTAGCTATAGAACATTTTTTTTGGCTTCTATTACTGAACATATACTGCTTTGGGCAGCATTTTAATGATAGACAGTGTATTTAATGAAGTTTCCTCATATGCAAAGGTAAGGTGAGGAACATTTTTTCACCATACTGACTGGAAGGGGATACCTCACCTTATAATTTGACTAAACACAGTATACAGAATGAAAAAACAGTCCTCTCCTAAAGAATATATAGCAAAAAAGCCCCAAGGAAATATAACAGCTAGATGGAGGCACACAAGATAACAATGAGACGTTTAATAAAGTTATCAGCCAAAGCAAAAGCTACCTTACTACCTAAACACAGAATCATTAAATCACAGAGAAGTAGGGCTGGAAGGGACCTCCAGAGGTCATCTACTCCACCCTCCTGCCTGAGGTAGGATCATTCCTATCCAAACCATCTCTTAGGAACCATAATCACACTCTACATAAGACTGCCATCAACCCTGGCACAGCACAGACCTAACAATTTAAAGCTAGGAACAGAAATTACACATAAACCAGTAAAAATGATCAGAAATCGGTTCAAATCTGTAACACAACAGAAGTTCAGTACATATAAACTGCTTTCAAAATAGCCAAAAACATTTTAAGATAAACCTGAATGGATGTAGTATCAGACATAACTGATTTAGGTTACATCTGTTTGTTGAACTTCTGTCCCAGATCCCCTCCAGATTCAAGTTGATTCCCAGTCCCTCAGTATCCCAGGATGCTTTGCACCTCCCCTTCTGCCCCCCCCCCCCCCCCGCAAGGTGGGCAGGCTAGCTTTGGCCCAGACTGATTGCTCCAATGGAGCCGTGAGGTGGGCCACTGCAGTCATGCGGCTGCATTTCTGGAATCAAAAGTGAATGCCTGTTCACTTGCTTATCAATTCAATCTACACAGTTTAGACTAACTTTCAAAGACTGAATTGTTTTAGCCTCAGATTTTTTGTACTTAGCCTAACAAGCTGATTTAGGGCAGTTTCAAAGGTAGTTTTGCAGGGGTTTTTTGGGTTTTTTTACAGAGAGCTTCCATGTATACAGTGCTTGTTAGGAAACTTTGCTTATTAGAAAACTAATTTAAGTATAACCTTCCAAATGGAAGATTATACTGAGTGAAAGGTATAACCTTCTTCATTACATTTTATTGAGTGCAACTACATCAGACACTTAATTTCACATTAGCATAGTTTATTACGAAGTACACGTGTGTCTACACATGTAAATGCTTATTTCACAGTAAACCTCCCTAATCCTTAGTAAACATAGTAAATGTAGTGCTTGTATAGATGCATTACCTGCAAGTAGCATTACTTAGCAAATGCAAGTAGCATTACCTGCAAATGCAAGTAGCAAATTTACTCAGGATTAGTAACATAATGCTTGTGTAGATGCCTAACAGGTAGCAAAATCTGCTCCCGGTCAGCCATCCACCCAGGAGCAGGAAATAGCACCCTACCCCCAGGAGCTGCCTACTTTGAAGCAGGCTCCTCCACAGAAGCCTGAATGGGGACTATGTCCCCCTGCCCTTGCAGCAGGGAGCTCTCAGCCCTCAGGAAGCAGGGGCTGAGAGACACTTATCTCCCAGCCTGAGCTCCATGGTCATGGGCTTGGGCTCGGAGACACTTAACTGTGGACCTTAGGCTGGTAGATAAGGAGCTCCCTGCTGGTGAGGCCTGGGAAGCTTGTTCTTCACCTAGCTCCATAAGCATGGATCTAAAGGGGGAACAAGCTGAGAAGCTGGGAGGGACAAGCTCCCCAGCCTGTTCCCCGCTCTCCCCATCAAGCTCCCCAGGCATAGAGCAGGGGGAGAGAACAGGTATGCAGCTCGGTGAGGAACAAGCATCCCAGCCTCTACCCTGCATATCCAAGTGGGGGCAATGTCCCCCTGCCCCAGCAGCAGGGAGCTTGCAGCTTGTTCCAGGTCCCTGCTCTGTAATTGTAACTACAGTCATAGAACAGGGGCTGGGAGCTCCCTGCATGGGGACAGGTCCCAACCCCGCCTGGAGCTGGTTGGGACCTGCCCCTGACTGGGACAATTCCCAGCCAGCCCCGCATGGCATAGGAAGGCACATGCAGCCTGGAGGTGGCTGGGGACTGTCCTGTTTCAGGCAGTCCCCAGCCAGCTTTAGGCTGCACATGCACACTTCTCCATGCAGCCCGGGGCTGGCAGAGAACAGTCCCAGTCAGTGACAGGTCCCAGCCCTGTGCCCCAATTGGGTGATTGAGATATGAGGCTTGGAAACAGCTGCAGGGGTGGAGTAGGTCCCAGCTACCTGCCCCAATCCACCACTAGAGCAGCTAGCAGCAAGTTAGTTGCTAGTTGCCCCACTGGAAGATTGAGCAGGGGCCTGGGGCCTGACACTAATGCTGTCAGTAGAGCTGGTGCCCCCCCCCCCCAACAGGGCCACCACCGTCAGCGGCTTCTGCGGGTGCTCCCCCCAGATTCAAGTGGTACTAGTAGTTCATGGTCCACACACACAGGGTTACTGCACAGTAAGGCATCTATATGTGCCTTACTGCACAGGAACTACTCAGGCATATATTTCCTACCTGCATAATTTCTGTGTCTTCTAGAATACATATTTCCTTAAATGATTTTACCTAGAAAGTCATGCTCACAGAAAATTTTTCCCACCAAAAACAGATTTCACAATTGTGTAGGGGAATTATTGTGCTTACTCAGTGGTTACCCAAGAGTTCAAGGGCATGGTGAAACCAATGTATCTTTTACAAGGCAGGACTGGGAATCTATTTTGGAAGGGACACCATTTTAATAAGTAATTCTTGGAGGGCGAGATTCTCAACCACAATATGCTCCTTTTGTTCTATTCATATGGACACAAGAAAATAGAAACTATAATCAAGGGATACTATCCTTTGCCCCTCACTATAGCCCCTATTGGTTTATTACATAAGCAGGACTTTTAACAAATGCCAGTGCAAGGAAAGCATGATGCAACTATGGCGCATGACCATGAAGAACATCGTTGCCAACCAGGCTAATCAGGAGGGGCTCCCATAACTTACAAGTGGCCTCATCTAGACAGGCAAAGTTGGGATAGAACTATCATATTTACTCAATTACAAGATGAGATTTGTTTTCTCATTCAACATGGGGAGAAAAGCCCCTTGTTTTAAATTCAATTACAAGCAGGAGGAGGGTGGCAGCAGCTGTGGATCCAACTGCAGCCCTGAATCACAGGTCAGAGCCAGAGTTGCAATGACTACCCCCTCCCCCACCACCAGCCTTTGCAGCTTCTGCTCCCCCCTGCCTTTCATCCTCTCCCCAACCCACCCTCATCCTCACCCCTATCCCACTGCTGCCACTGCTTACATCACAGCTCTAGCTCTGGCTGAGTCTCGGCTCCGGCTTTGGGCCCAGGGCATAGAACATGGAGCATATGCTGGCCATATGACAGGGTCCGCTCAGGGGCTAGGGCCAGGGCTGCCACTGCTGCAGCACTTGCTGCATGGTTGCAAGGCAGTATGTGCTCTGTGCTCTGTTCCCCAGGCCAGAGTGGGGCCCCAGCCAGAGCCAGAGCTGCAACAAGAAGGTAAGCAGCAGCAGTGGCAGGGGAGGAGGCAGCACAGGGGGTATTGTAATTTATCATTTAAAGAAGGGGAAGAGAGCAATCAACTTCTAGAGCAAAGACCAAGTGCCAAAGCAGCTATAGATCAAATAAGTATTTGCCCTTTATTTGTTTTTTTCCCAGGCCTAGTCATCCTATATGAAAGTTGAAATTCTGTCCTCATTGAAGTAATAGGAATTTTGCCATTTCATCAGTTTGTTTGTTTAATCATTTATTTCATCAATATATACCATAAGGTAAAAATTCCACCACTGTAAGCAAGAAAAGAAAAAATAACTAAGATGGCTGCTGTCCCACTCTATTTTTAATAAAACTAGAAAGTCTTTAACAAATGCACTGTTAGTCAAGCTTGTCATGGTTGCTGCAGCAATGAGTGCAACTTCAGTGTAGGCCAGTGATTTCCAACCAAGGTGCCTCAACATGGTGGGGTGCCTTGATTGAGATCCTTTTGAGGGCACCACAGGGTGCCATACAATGTCAGCACAGTTAGGTTTACAAATATTATTCATGAGATATACCCAAAGATTTCAAATAGAAATCCATAGTTGTGGTCTGTCTTGAGTTCTGTGCAACAGAAAAACTACTCTATTATTTTCCTGTAGTTAAAAGAAGAACAAAAACTAAGAGCTACAATTTTCCAGGGAGGGCCTTGAAACTATACAGAGGTATCTCAAGTCTATCCAGGAGTGCCTTGAGTCTAAAAATGTTGAGAATCACTGCACTAGGCTGATCTAAATTACGCCAGGGGTAATTTCAAGCCTCAGTCAGATTCACTTTATCCCCTCCCATCTCTTCAAACTAAGGATTTGGCCAGCTGGAAATACATACACAGTATGGAGCCAATTGTTTTTAACTGCAACTAGCTTGATTTTTTTTTTTTTAATTTAATAAGGGTTCTGATCAAGGTAGAGATAATGCGTCTTCCTTTGTTTGCTTATGGTTATCAAAATAATCTAAATTTCTCTTCTACAGATGGTTGTTTCAAAATTTGAAATACAAAAACCCTTTTTTATTAAAAATTATCAAAAAATATTTTTATGCTTTGTAACAACAGTCATGTTTTCTATACAAGCTTTTACTAGAGGTTTCCCCTTTTTTCTACCAGCGTGTTAGCCCTCAGATTTTTTCCCATCAAGTTTTCCTGCCCAGAGAGAAATACGCTTGTGTTTTGCTTTTGCAAATTCTTGTTACAAACCAAGAATTCAGAGTTTTCCTTTTAGAATCTCAAGATTCTTTTGGTAGCAAGGCAAAGCAAGCTTTGTTGTGTTTCCAGCACTGCAGACTTACTGTCTTAGAATATGGTCAAAATAGTAATGCCAAAGTTAAAGAAAGTATAATAGCATAAATATATGGATGGACATTAAAAGTTTGCATATAACTGTAACAAGCATTAAAGTGCACATACCTTGAAGAAAAGTGCTCCATGCCAGACACAGCATGGCTTGCAGCAGCTGAGGTTGTCCCTTCTTAGGCACCATAGGGAGCAGTGAATTTTGTGCCTCTGAGAATGCTAGACTAAGGGCAAATGAAAACGTGCCTCAGAAGAGACATCTTGGAAAAGGAAAGTCCCAGTAAGAGGCTTGCAAACAAAAGCAATCCATCGGTGAGCCTGCAAAAAAATCCCAGTCTCCTGATTGCTGGAAGGGCTCCTTAAAGGGCATTTTTTTCCCACCTGAGGGGGTGAGAGAGGAAGTGTGCACTGGGAGACAGCAAAGGGAGTTGTGCTGGCTGGAGCTTGCAAGGGGACCTCCAGAGGACCAGGGAGTGCTCAGCCCTGAAGAACCAAGCTGGGACTTCAGGACACAACAGGGTCGTTCCTGCGGACACACCATCCACAAGGAACCCATGGGCCCTGTGTGGGGTGAGAGGGGAGGCGAGACTGGAGGGAGTTAGTCCCGGGTTGCTTTGGCCATCTTTGGGAGGTCGGGTTGGCCTGAGGGAAAGAGGGTACCGAGAGTCATGCAGGGAAGCTGTATGATTAAGGAAACCCTAGGAGGGGAGAGCAGAGGGCGATAGAAAGACCAAGGGGAGTGCAGTGGTCTTTGTGTTGCTTTGTTCTGTGTTTGCCTGTGAATTAAGGTTTATACCAGGGGTGGGACAGCACTGTTTGTGGGTATCAGAAGCCAGAATCAACCTACCAGATGAGGCAGAGGGCATGGCGTTTTCTACCAGCTGCTGCCTGCAAACCCAGCTGAAGACCCAGTTGTGTGTGCTGAGCTGCGCCCCCCTGCTGACCACTGGAGTGATTGCAAAAGGCAGCTTATTATTATCCTGAGTATCATGGTATTAAGTCAAAGTACCCATGTATTTGAAGTGCTGTGTTACCCATGTGAAGTATAGTATGTTGTAATCAAATTAGTGAATGTTGGGCTGTTTGTTGTTGATTGTTAACCAGTATTATTAGCTTAGTTATGCATTTTTCTTTTCATGTCATTTATAAATTTATGTTCCTAAAATTGATCTCTCTGTGTGTGTATATATATTGTATTAAAGTTTATATACATCAGTTTGTAGGGTGTCTTACATTGGAGGAAGGGAACCTGGTGTACTCTGCTACTCGGCTGCTACCAGTTCTTAAGCTGACTGGGAGAAAGACTGAGGCCATCGGCACCCCAGGGATCTGAAACTGGCAGTAGACCCACCCCTAGCATGGTGGACCCAGGTTACATAACGCTTCTTACTCTTACTCAAGAATCTTATACAATTATAAGTTGAGTAATTATCATTAAAATTTTAACCAAACAGAGCATTTTTCAGCCAGAGTAATTAATCTAGAACCTTAGAGAAAAACAGAGCACACTCAAGTGTTTTATTTTATAAGCAAAATTCAGAACAGTTAAGAATTACGTGTAAAGGGAAAGGCCTTCTGGTATGCCCACAACAGTTTGTTTACTCTTTGCATTCTCATGTTCAATGCAGCCAAAGACATTAGTTTCCTATCGATAACTGTGAGCCTTTTGACAGCAAGCACACACATAAACATTTACCATTTTGAATCATTTAGCTGCTTTCCCAGTTATAGGTACAGAAAGATTCAGATCATCTGGTACAGAAAGATTCAGATCATCTATTACAGAACTGCCTTGTTAGTATGGATCAACAGTGACATCTGGTGCCAGCAGATCCATTGTATATTGGGTCAGTGCTTCAATATTACAGCTCACTTAAAGCCACAAGTCTTCTGCTAGGGTAAGCACCTTTATATTTGGCATCATAGCATCACAGGACTGACAACAGGGGAAAGAAAATAGTAAAAATGCCAAGAAGAGAACCTTCTTGAAAGGAAGAAAAGAAAGTGAGAATGTTTTCACAGTATTTCCTTGCAATGTGGTTTTCCCCAAATTATGTTCTTGGCTATGTTCTTGACCTAGAAATAATGTGAGTTACTGTTAGGAGGGGATGGTCATCATTTTAAGAAAAGGAATAATATAATTTTTGCCAGATTCAGTATATATCAATGCAGAACTTGTTGTACACTAAACTATGCAAATATTGAGGATTTGCTGCAATTTTTCACATGATTATTGTTGCTTATTGTTCCTTGTCAACCAGTTGTTTTGCCTTACTTTAAAATAAAGGAGGATCTGAGGGAAAGAAACTAACTGAAAGAGGATCTTGATGCCATTCCCTTATTTGGCCATAACCTTCCTGAGTGATCTGAGGCAAATTATTAAGTCTGCTCAGTGCTTCAATTCTCCATCTGTAAAATGAGTATAGTATTTCACAACCTAGCAGAAGAACTGTGAGGATAAATTCCATTAATGACTGCAAGGCTTAGGCATTACAGTGATGAGGGCCATATAATTTAATAAATAAGTATGACTGGAACTTGGGAGATTCAATAAGACCTACTTTATTAGTAAGTCTTAGAGTCAAATGAGAAAAAGGAGTACAGAAGAGGTTTTAAGGCACCTTTGAGTCTCACAGATTCTAGGGCTCATTTGTGCCATGATAACTTCCTGAGTATATATTAGAGACGTTTCATGACTACTTTAACATAATACAGCAACACCCCTTTTCCACAGGTCACAGTGACAGCCATGATGTAGGACCCCATTACAATGGTTCCTTACCACCCATGAATCTTTATTTCTTTATTCTGGCATATCATTTCATGAGCAGTCCAGGCATTAGTGAAGTGTAACAAGTTGTGCTGATGGAGGGTTTGCCACAACTGGAAATGTTGTTTGAATTTACCATTCATAAAATAGGTATCCTCCTCAGTATTCAACGAAACAAAACACATGGACAGAAAGAAGGCTGAAAATCCTATGATAAGTTACTGTGTGGATAATTAGTCAATATTTCAATCAATTCCTCCAGCATTTTGAAATTAATGCATCATTTAAGGCACAGTAAAATCACTGTTGCATCTATTGAGAACTAGCATTTATAATATTTCACTTTCTTCCTAAAAACAACCTATTCCTTGTTCAAACTTTGTAAAAGAATCATAAACTGCCCCTAATCACAAGCCAACCTTGTTTCTCTTGTATTCAACTGGCCAACAGAAGAGTGTTTCCAAAGTGCAACTGTTCTAGGCACGAAGACACTTTGCAGCATGTTCCCATAAGCTGCTTTATAGCTAGCAGATTGTTATTGTAATATTATTCACTAGAAAAAAGACTTGGCTAATCAATGGCTTTCTTATTTTTGCATCTTAGTGCCAGAGCAGACACAGTCTGAATCCTAACTTAACAGATGTTTCTTATTTCTCTTCTTTCTCAGCTACACTTTGGTTTTTTGGTATTTTTGGCATTTGAAGATTTCAGACAAAAAAAAAACAAAACACACTTCTTGTGAAATCTGCAAAGTAAAACATTCCAGTTAGTGCTAGCCCAGTAGGGCTACGCTTCTGGAAGTCAAACCAGATCTTGAGTTCCTGGAAGTTCAGGGATACAGCTTCACTCTGGCAGACTGGCACTAAGGTGCTCCCTGCTGCCTCCAGCTGGTAGGAGGAAGGAGTCACTGACAAGTTCTAGAAAACTGCAAGGTTCCTTCCTGTTCTGTTGCTGTTATATAAAGCTTTTTGAAATGACGGAGTGGAAAAAGTGAAACACCACTAAAATCTCAGTGCCATAAAGATTCTTACATCCTTGGTTCCTTTCAATACACAAACACAGAGCTACACAGCCAAAGCTCCGTTCATATTCTGTACACACACAGAGCCAGCTGCTTATTTGGAGTAAATTGGTATAGTTCCACTGACAATTAAGGAAAGATTATCCAGTAACTACATCAGTAGTAGATTAAGACTTGAAAAATCAGAGATCCATTCACTGCTCCTTCCCAGACTGCTTTTATAAACTTGTGTAAGTCACTAAGGGCAGAATCTTTTTTCACTTTACAAGCCTAAGTGGCAGTTACCCAGCCACATTACTCTTATTTTTGGCACTTATGTAACGCTTGTAATCCTACTGCATGTGCAGTGGGGATGTGCATCTAGTGTGGATCCAGTATGCTGTGTGCCAGCTGGGCAGATACATGGCTTTAGCTATACATATGTGAGTGAGACTCGTGCCCCAGCCAGTTCCTCTGTAGCATGTTGAGCTGGGTTGGAGCAGCCTCAGGCTGGCAGGCTGAACCAGGGGCCCCCTGCCAACTGGGGTTGCTTGGACCCTGCTCAATGTGCTGTAGTCCCAGGCACACATGTAAACATGGTGCCCAGGAGCAATAAACTCCAGCACAATAAGCGCCGGAGTTTATCGTGACATATTAATATGCATACGTAGACACATCCAACATTTTGGTGTAAGCACCAAAAATGTCAGTTACATTGTTGGGTAGCTGTCCTTTGGGCTCTTTTTCCCTAAGTTCCCCATCTGTAAAATAAGTAAGGGCTCTGCCCTACCTTACAGAGATACTGTAAGGATAAATATATTAAACATAAGGAAAGTAGGTAAAATAGATCAAATAGAATTATTCTGATATATGGAAACTGAGGAGGTGGTCTACATAGGATATGGACACATGTACACATGGAGTGGCCTCATAAAGGAAAGGGGAGCTGATGGTTGGGAGTGCAGCACCTGTTACACTGTAACAGCTGTAGTGAGCTAAATTACCCCAATTTCAGCCCTGGATTTTGCTGTACTTCCCTCATGCACACAGTTACAGTTTAACAGCTACTGAGTTGTTCCAAGCTGTAATTACCCCTCCCCTTTTGAAGCCACTATAAATACAATTTTTTCTATATCCAAAAATCTGTCAACTTTTTTCTGGAGTTTGTACACCCTTTTCAACTTGATATTTAACAAAGATACATTATTGAAGCACTAGGGATAATTAGAAGAGACTTTTGGACATATTTTTCCCTCACTGACCTATGCAACTAATTTAAGGCAATACCAATTTTTTAGATGTTCTTGCCTACACTAAATGGCAATGCACTGAAACCTCTTACCTTTACAAAATAGCAACTTTTGCAATTAAAAATAAACATGCTTAAAAGACAAGAATGTATATGAACTGTACTACAAACCACTCCTAGAATTCAGTGCTCAGAGACTACAGGATTAACAATGGAAATATGTGTAAAATATAAACTTCTGAAATACTCCATTTTTTCCCAGGCACTTGACTGTCTACATCAATTTGAAAATGTGACTTTACTTTTGAAATGTTGACCCCAACCTCCCTAGTTTGAGGATGCAGAACAAAAACAATAGAATGAAACTTTTGTTCTCTAGGTACAAGTCAATATAAAATTGACGAATGGAATTGCAGCAATGCATACATAGGAGCAATTTGTTGGGTGAGAAGAAGACTAGCAATGAAAAACTGCAGCTGTTGAGAAATATCAACCTGCAGTTTACAAGCTAAAATAATGTTACAGGGCAATGAAATACAGCAGGACTTGGCCAATCAGTTCTCTCTCTCTCTCTCTCTCTGTCCCTCCCTCCCACCCCGCCTAACAGATTAATCCCTCTCCTCATACATTAAACCATGATGGAAAAATATGAATCATTTATTTTTCTTTTTACTCAGTAATTTGGGCTATAAACATCCAGACACTGCTGGCTGGTTAGCTACTTATCTAACTTCAAAATGTTCCAGTTACATCCTTCCTGCCAAAAGCAGAGTTTTGAGTTATGCTCATAGTAGCAAACAGCTTACTGACTTTTGTATCTTTGTAGCTACTACTAAGTATAAGGAATAAGAAATCAATATGACTAACCAACTCTCTTGTTCTAATGTAGCTGCGCAAAGCCTCCTCTTATGCTTGAAAAGTTATCATGCAATGCAACAAGTTCACATTTGTTTTCTATGTCTCTGTAATTTAATCAAACGTGCTGTTAATACATGTAGAAATTTAGGACCTAGTCTTAGACATCTGAAGTTCTGGGCATAGTCCTACAGAGTTCAGTGAGACTACGGTCTATTATAAGGATTTGAAGAACCAGACTAACTCAAAAAGATATTGCCTTGGCATTCAGATGGCATATTGCAAACTTCATGGCCTCATTTAACAGCAAATATGCATAAGCAGGAGAAGCCTGCAATGATTCCCCGTGCCCCTCAAAGCAAAGACAATTTGATGGTCAGGGTTCATTTGTAAGAGCATCTGAAACTTAGAGCTATGTTTTTTATGAGTTACCCAACTCTCACCCTCCACTCAACTGTTTTGTATTTACCCTTCTCATTTGGTGTTAGGACTTTTGGAAATCAGGCAGCCAGTGTCCTGCTACCCACCTGCTGGGAATTGCTAACCTTCATTTTAGCCTGGTTGTCATAGTTGGAAAAAGGATTTAAGTCCTCTCAAACCCGCAACCCTCCACCCTTTTAGGATCAGGCACAAAAGGATACCTTTGTAAACCCATGCCCCTTACTGCTCTTAGAAGTAATTTTTTGAGGTGTGGGTGGCCTGCTACATCCTGTGTTCTTTCTCAGCAAGTTTAAAAACCTGCTGTGCCACAGCATTGACTTGTTAAGAGATACTGACATTTTAAGATGCCCAGACTACAAAAAACTATTCACAATCTCTGAGTAAAGGGACTAAGATTATCCAGTGGATACAGATTCTTATCAGTACATAATTATTAGCAAATATCTGTATCTCTGAAATAAATGTTTCCACTCGTAGTTTCATAGTTTCTAGGGTCGGAAGGGACCTGAGCAGATCATCTAGTCCGACCCCCTGCCATGGCAGGAAAGAATACTGGGGTCAAATGACCCCAGCAAGATGTGCATCTAACCTCCTCTTAAACACCCCCAGGGTAGGGGCCAGCACCACTTCTCTTGGAAGTTGGTTCCAGATCCTAGCCGCCCTGACCGTGAAGTAGCGCCTCCTAATATCTAACCTAAATCTACCCTCTGCCAGCTTGTGACCGTTATTCCTGGTCACTCCTGGCGGTGCTCAACAGGGACTCCCCCAGTGCCTGCTGATCCCCCCTGACTAGTTTATAACAGGCCACAAGATCCCCCCTCAGCCTTCTCTTTTGGAAAGCTCCCTATGCTTTACAATTTCCAGTCTTTCTTCCAAGGTTAACATAAGCAACACTGGATTATTGTAGCAAGTGGCACTGGCCCATCAGTCTTTCATTTTCTTCTCTACTTCATTGTGACACACAAGTTTATTTTTCTGTTTTCTTGGTGGTAATTAGAAATGGAGCTTTTGACCTCTGTTTCACTCTTTCTATTCAGCCGAGCTGGGAAAAAATCAAAACTTCCTTGAAGTAACCAAAATGAAATGTGTTGGTGCCATTATCTATGTCATGACAACTACTCTCCTAACTGGCATCCTTATCCATGGTCTCAGTAGAAAGACCTGCATAGGTCCTGGAAGCTAAAATATCATCTTAACTCTAGGTATGTTCAAAGTGCTGCCTTAAAGAAGTTTTTCACTATCATTGCCTATTTTTGTCTTTTTCACAGAACAAGTGCAAAATTTATGTCCTTACTGCCATAAGTTCAATGGAAAAAAAATGGAAAATTCTTCACTGTTCTGTTGTTCACCTTACAGTTTCTTAATCTGAATCACAGGTTCTGAATTTAAACTAACATAAGTCAAAGTTATTCATAAAAGTGCAAGTTCATGTTTTAATGGAAGTTTAACACTGTCTATACTGTTCATTCATTTAACCCATCAACATTTATCATCACTTCCAGCTAAATGTCTGCTAAATACCTAACATTAAGTCCTAACTCTGCTGATGTCAATGGCAAACCTACCACTGATTCCAGTAAGGCCAGAGTTTCTTTTCTTAAACTTATCATTCTATTCATCTTCCACACAAAACCACACCTTGTTTATATCTCGAACTCACAAGTAGGTTCTGCTGTAGTGCAACAGGAATCCATAAATGTCAGCTCACCTGCTCTAAGTCACTCTTTTTGCATATCCAAGAGAAAAAGCCTCACCTCTGCAATTCTCTTTTGTTAAAACAGATGTAATTCAAGCAAGCAAGAGGACCCAAGCTACTAAATTTGTTTAGAGTCTTAACTTGTTTAGACCCAGACGATACACTTGCCAGTCATTGCCTTCTGTTCCTCTTGCTTTATTCTCAGTTGGCAAAGAAAGACCTACAGGCCCCTGGGCTGGGTTTCCGTGGTATCGATTATGCTGATTGTAAACGATGCATATTTTCTTTATTTAAACCATATGTGTTCTGGTAGTAATTTACCACAAATTGTATGCTTCTCAGTACATTCATGTAGCTCCCTTTACTGCTAATGAGAGCTATGTATGTGTTATGACAGCAGAATAGAATCATGTGGACAGAAACAAACTTGCATTTAAAATATGTCTGATGGCTAGCTTTTATGTAATTGGGTAGGAAAAAAGAGCACCGCATTCTGATGCTGACGTATGCAAAACACTTTTAGGGCAGAATTCAACTTCCTTTTGTGCATCTGAATAGCAATTATCTAGTCACAGAAGTAGTGTTTTTGACACTTACATACAAGAAGCAAATGAACTTCCCCTGCAGTGTGGAAACATAACCCTGTGCATGTAGACTGCAAAATGCTACGTCCGTAGATATAAAACTGATATTTAGACTGACAAAGGGAAGAATTCCATCCTTGATGGCTTAAATGAGAGACCTACGTGACAGGCAATCACACAAAGTGATAAACTGGATGTTACTCCTGTTTGTACAGATCCATGAAGTTAGTATACATTTAAAGATATTATTTCATTTTAGGCTGTAGGTTTGATGGGGGGCGGGCAGGGAGGGTTGTTCGCGTTTAATTCTTGCAAGGCAGAACATAATTTGTGATATTAGGGCCCTGACACACATTCATTTAATGGCACCATGGCATCTGATCCCTGATCCCCAACAATTGTGCCTCCTGTTACACATGCATGGCAGAACACGCAATTTTGGAGTCAGAACACAATTGCACCAGAGTAGGGGGAGCCTGGGATCACAACTCCAGGCTCCCCTGCATTGATAAGCTGAAAGCTGGGTGTCCACAGCCCAGTGTGAATGGTCCCATAGCGAGGATTGACAATCAGCCAACTGTCATTAGCCTTGAGACAGCAGTGAAAATAGTTTGAGACTCTGGTGGGGTACCAGGACTGGAATCAACAATCAGCTAATTGGTGGTCTCATCCCAAGAACTGCATTGGAGCTGCTGGGAAACTCCAAGGCAGTCATGACACTAGGACTCTGAATATCAGCCCCAGCCCTGGGACCACACCATGGTCTCCCACCCTGCCCAACTGATGAGCTCCCTTCAACTCATCACCAGGGATCCAGGTTTTCTGTTTCCCACAGAAAAACAGAGTAAAATGAAGATTTCTCATTTTAGCAGAGAAACCCATGACTTTGCAGTTTTGCATAGAGCTCTCTGCAGGCTGGCAGAGTTCCAATCTGCAAGGGGCTAGGAGGGAGCAGGAGGAGGAAGGTCAGGCCAGAACCTCCATGTGCATGTATGCATATGGCTGCCTGGTACAAGCAGCCTAGAAAGCAGGTCCCACAGGTAAGTGGCAGGCAGATTGAGGCCCCTACGGGGAGGGATGGAGGGAGGGAGTTGGGCAGGGCTGGGGCTGCTGCCCAGCCAGGCAGTGAGTGAGGCTGGGGGCCTGGTGCTGCAATGCGTGGTCACAGGGCCCCAGTGGGGGCTGGGATGGTGCTGTGGGTGGATTGTTCAGTGGGGAAGGGGCCAGCTCCCCACTACTGCATGCACTCCCAGTGGGGCAGGTAGGGCACATGCCCTCCAGATCTATGCATGGGGCACAGCAAGATGCCTACTGCAAGCTCAGGCTCCCACCCTGCTGCCCTCTCCTGGGGCTCCCAAAGCCCAGTGCATGTGACCTGGCACTGCAGGACGGTGGGGCCATGCAGGAAGGTTGCTTGCTGCTGTAAGCCATGCACTGTCCTAGCAATGCATCCCCTGTACACACAACAGCAGCAGGGGTGGCAGTGCAGGGTTGTGCCCCTCACTGCTGCTGCAAATGCAGGGGGCATGTGGCCAAGGCAGTGTGGAACTTGCAGTAGCAACAAGCTTCCTGGCATAGCCCTACTGTGCCGTGCAGCACTAGGCTGTAGAAGCCCTGAGGGAGCCCAAGCTCATAACAGGCAGCCCACCCTATGCACAGATCTGGGGGGCTTGGGTCACTCCTGCCCCCCCCCCCCCGAAGCATGTGCAGTGGCAGGGAGCTGGTCCCACCGCCCCCCCACCCAAGCCTGCAGCAGACAGGCAGCAGAGGGGGAGTTGGGCCCTGCCCCACAGCAGCAGCTGCCACCTTCTATCAGGGGCAGGGGGCTGCAGACCCAGGTCCCTGGCCCCATAGCCCTGGCAGCTTGGGGCCCCTCTGGCAAGCGAGGGGCACCAGCAAGGCTAGGGAGACTGTGGAGGGGAATGGAGGGTACTAGCAGGGCTGAGGGGGGCTGTGCATGAAGAAAGAGGGGTACTAGCAGGTCTGGACGGGCTATGGAAGGAAAGTGTAGGGCACCATCAGGGCCAGAGGGGGGCTTTTATTTTAATCATGGATGTTGTGGGGTTTATCAGAGAATTTGTGATTTTTTTTAATCAGGAATAACCAGAATCCTTGCTCATCACTATGAAGACAGCAGGGTGCAGCTCCATGCAGGGCTGCACCACTCAGCCTGCCAAGATAAAGAAAGTGTCAACCAAGCCCTGCTATGCAACACCGTAAGTCTGCATGGAGTGGAATTTGTCACATATTCAATTCAAGGTACAACAGAAACCAGCCACAAAAATATTACACATATTTTGTGGAATATTTGTGTGGTTGGTTTCCTGATTTGTCAAGGCATTAGATTGCCTGAATGTGTGTCCAGGTTACTATTTAACAAATGTAATGTCTGCCAGGTGTTTAGGAGATACATTTCCGTCTTGGTGGAGACAGAGAGGAATGTTTGAACAGGAAAATAATCTCAGTGTTTCAATGATGTTAGAATCCTGATCTGAACTTCATTTGGAAATAGTGTGAAATTTATCCTGTAAAGCACAGCCTCACTTTTACTTTCTACCTTTATGAAAGAATCCAGGTATCAGATCCAGGGTAATTATAAATCTAGGGCAACTCACTAAAGCACACATAAAAAGTAAAGTAAAGAAGACGTACCTAAGCCCATCAAAGCTATTATTTTTAGTAGTATTTTTAAGTGCTAAAATGCTGTAAAAGCATATCCATAATTTAAACTGAGAACATTGAAAACAAAAATAGCTAGTCAGAATATTTTAATTTTAGATTGCATTAAAAGCCACACTGATACTTGAAAATATGGAACACCCCTTCCTCCACCAGCCCATCTTCCCCCGTCCCCTGATTATGAACACTAAAAACAACCTGAACAGCATCAGGACACAGTGCCTACTACACAATACTACACACTACTACATGATACTGACCCCCCACATTCACAGTAAAATTTACATATCTGATCTACTGTAATTCATGCCAACAGTAAAGAACTCACCAAGCCCTTCCCTTTCGATGAGAACCATTGAATGGAGACAGATGGTGAATAAATATCCTTGGCTATCAATGGATGGGTAGGATGGCAAGAGAAACAAAAATAAAATTCTTCTTGTTTTGTTTTAAACTCTATAAGAACTGAAAAACAGTTCTGTTGGAGTCATTTTAAAAACAGAACTTCAAAAGATAGGATGTGTCTTGCAGGCCAGATAACTTACAGTTTTATTTTTTAGAAAACTTTTAAGTTGCAATTTGTATGCTACATTGACTAACGGGACATAGACCTAACCATGTGGGAAAACAAAGTGAGGTTTAAATTTTTAAAATCCTAACTCCACACAGGCCAGAGAAATATGTAACCTTTTTTCTCTTCGTAATCTAATGAAACTTAATTAAAGCGTATGTCAATTAGATAGCTAAATGAGGTCAAAAATGTGATTTCACCAAGCTAAGGCTCCATCTATGAAAAGGATATTAAATAATAGTTTCTTTCTTGAAAGAAGTCCTGTTTGAACTACAAAAGTCAAAAGAAAATTAAGCTTCCAAATGACAGAATGTTTTTGGTTAATTATTCCTATTCTTAAATGTTCACATAAATCCAAGAGTAAAGGGCAAATATGTCACTAAGGCTAAAAACAGACATCACATTTAAGTCATTTCTGACTGAACTGAGACAAAAAATTTGGGGCATAAAACAAAATAAAGTGACACAAACCTTTACACAAGTAACTTGTCCCTGGAATGAATAGCAAATCATTCCGGTGAGCCATAATTGTTCTGGGGGAAAAGTAGTTATCGCATTTTCTTTTCTTTAACTTAACATGGAATAGTGGGCTTTATGTCTATAGGATCTCAGGACAAAATACTTTCTCTCAGGAGAAATGCAATGTCTGTTTTTAGCCTAATGAAAATTCTGCCTTTGGACCTACATTAGGCATAACCTCACTTGATGTAAATTTTTCCATTGGCTTCCCTAAAATTATGGCAAATTTACCTCAAGTGAGGCTCTATCTGGGAAACTGGTTCCAAGGTCAGATCCAGAGAGTGTTGATAGACGGAACGAAGTCGACATGCCAAAGGGTAACCAATGGCGTCCCACAAGGCTCAGTCCTCAGACTATTGCTTTTCAGTATTTTCATCAACGATTTGGATACAGGTGTGAAAAGTGTACTGGCAAAGTTCACAGGCAACACCAAGTTTTGGGGGAGTGCCATCACACTGGAAGACAGGCTGAAGATACAGGCTGAACTGAACAGGCTTGTAAAGTGGGTGGATCTAAACCTGATTATGTTTAATACCAAGAATTGGAAAGTGCTTCATCTGGGGAGAAAAAATCCACAACTTAGGCCGTGTGCAGACAAAATGAGAAGCGTGTGTGCACGACACTTTAAAGCAGACTAAATGCTTTTGCACCTCTTCAATGGTGTCGGTGTTTGCACACCTCAGCAGTGTATTGTGCGTTAATTCCAGCCGCTGTAGGAAATTCGGCGGCATAACGTGCCTTAAATGACTTGGCGCACAGCAAACTAAAACTCCTTCAAGGAGTTTAAGTTTGCTGCCCCTACAGACGTGGAGTGAAGCACCAGGCTCTATGCAGCTCCACGGCTCTACAGGAAGCCCTGCAGGCAGCCTGGCAGCAGCACAGGAAAGCAGCTCTGCCCAAGGAAAGCAGCAAGCCCAATTTTTTTTTTTTTTTTTTTGCCCCCTGAAGCCTGCCTGCCTACCTGAGCTGTGTGGTGGCCTCGTGCTTCCCACCGCAGCTGCGGTGCCTCCTGGGACTCCCCGAGCCACCAGAGGCGGCACAGCTGCCACAGAAGGAAGCACCAGCCCCCCTGCAGCCCAGGGATTGCTTCGCCCACCCGCAGCTTGCCTTCCCCTCCCTGCTGGAGAGGCAGGTAAATCGGCAGGGTATGTGCACAACTTGGGGGTTAAATCAGCCCTAAATTGAAGCAGTGTATTTTAAAACCCACTGCTTCAATTTAGGGCCCCCTTTTCCACATGCCCTTACTTACAGGCTTAGTGGTACTACACTAGCCAGCACCACAACTGAAAGAGACCTGGGAGTCATAACTGACCACAAAATGAACCCATATAATGCTATAGGCAGCAAAGTAAACAACACTGCCATACATCAACTGATGCACCACAAGCAAGACTAAGGATGTCATCCTCCTGCTCTACTCAGTGTTGGTGAGTACTGTGTCCAGTTCTGGGTGCTGCACTTCAAGAGGGATGTGAACAAGCTGAAAAGAGTCCAAAGGAAGGCCACACGAATGATTAGAGGTCTGGAGAACAGACCATATCAGGAGAGGCTGAAGGACATGGGCCTGTTCAGCCTGGAAAAGAGAAGACTCGGGGGATTTGGTGGCAGACTTAAGTATATAATGGGCAACATCAGGGGCTAGAAGAACATCTGTTCTGCAAGCTACCCCAGGGAAAGACTAAGAAAAATGGTCATAAACTGATAAAAGATCGCTTCAGATTAGACATAAGGAAAAACTTTTGTACAGTTCATGTGTCCAGAGTCTGGAACAGGTTCCCCCCAGAGGTGGTGCAGTCACCTTCCCTGGGGATCTTCAAAAGACAACTGGATGCAAACCTCACTGGGGTCATCTGACCTCAGCAGTCTTTCCTGCCTTAGAGCACGGGGGCTGAACCTGATGATCTTGTGAGATCCCTTCCAGCCCGTAATGTCTATGAATCTATCCTGTGCATTTATGTACCATTCAAAATATTTTATTCATTGTTTGCACCGTAGAAAATAATATTTTTTCTCTTTTCCAATTAATTATTTGGGTACTAGAAGTGCAGTGAACACATGCATTTCAAAAGACTGTTTATCAATTGGTACTTCTGGAGTTGGTTGTAAAGCTTTAAAGCACAAAGCAGGGGAAAAAAAATGTTCTGACCTGTTCCACCGAGCTTATTATCTGTCAATATTGCAGATGTTTGTTGATAATATCTAATGTCCCAAATATCTCAAGCAAGTAACTTTCAAAAATCTTCAGGCATCTCAGACACTAGAATGCGATAGTCCCAAGCACTCAGCCAATATCAAATGTAATGCCTTCATGAACTGCGAAACCACACTTGCATTTCAGAAAATACTTTTTTCATATGATATTCCTGGCTTTTCCCCAGTAAGCGTGTTCCTTTAGTTTCTGGCTTTGCAGGGCCGTCTTGTGGCAAAATCTCTCAAAGTTTAACTTACTTTTGATTTCAAAGCCCTATATTTTCTCTAGGAAACAATTTTTCTGTTGAGCTCAAGCTGCCATTAGTATGCAAGAAAATAAAATATTACATCCAAGTTGTTCATTTCCTATTAGGAATTTTCTTAGGACTCTATTCGCAAATGTTTCTAATCAGGTTTTGCCAAAAGATGGTCCTGTCATCAAGAAAGTTGAGGTTGCATATTAAACTGCTGCCAAAAAGTATGAACAGAGTGACCAGATGGAAAAATATGTTACAGAGGTCATTTTTCTAAGCCTTGTTCTTTTCTTTGTATGTTTGGCATCAGCATATAGGATGGAACATGTCATTTTGGAAAAGCACTACTTCTGTAAAGGAATGAATTAGATGACTAAGGAAGTCCTATTCAAGCCAATGGATTGTTGCTACCCCTGAGTGTAATTTTCAAGAGGAAACTTGCATCAAGCTAGCTGTTTCCACTGAAGTCAATAAGGGATTTTCTTTGACTTCGGTAGAAACTGTGTTTGGTCAATATTGAGTGCTCTAGAAAATCTTAGTGCACTGATACATTGTAGCATATACCATGGGTAAAACTGTATCTGAGCAGTTACAGAAGTGGAAATATACTAAAATGATAAAATGGAAATAGACCAGGCGGTATGTCAAATGTAGTAGCAGTAAGTGCCGATAAGGAATCATTGGACAGTGGAAAGGCTGATATTAGCCAAGAAGACAGATCTTGTGATATAGTTTGATGGATGTTAAATGAAGACAATCAGTGAGGCGAATGAAGAATGTTTTATAGTGATCAGTCTGACTTGCAGGAAAAGGGAGATAGTGAGGGACTCTCTAGAACACAGGCCAGAATCAGCACAGAAGAGGGAGCAAATGAAGTGAGACAGAAATGAGATCATGAAGGTGCTTTTGATTGTTCCAGCAATGCACCTTTAGAAAGTATGCAGCCAAAAGGAGAATAAATGAGCTGTAAGAAATGCATGTTGATTTAAGAAGCTGTGCTGTAACAGCCATCTGTGATATGAGCACTGCTGTCTCGTACAAAAGGGGCTGAATACTGATCTGAGGAAAATACTGCATCTCAAAGTATTTTTCTTTGACAGAGAAGCTTTATGATTGTTCTTATATTTCTTTTTCTGGGACCAAACCCAGTTGTAGATACTCCAGAGATTATAAGCAAGTAGTGGTTGTCTAATTTTACCCTCCTGCAGTTTTATAGCCACCATTAGAAAGAAACTTTCCATTTCCAGATATTAAATCTTTTCTAAATTCTGTCTTGCTGTACTTCAAGTTAGTCTAGGGCTAAGTACAGACAGCCAAGAAGTCCAAGGTTGAATCAATTCAATCTTTTCAATCTAAACTGCATAGATTGAACTGATAGGCTAGGGACATACATTAGATGTGAAGTAATTTAAGTGATCAGAAACTGATTTAAACCTGTAATGGAACAGACATGCAGTGCACATTAAACCAGTTTCAAAATGGCCGAAACCAGTTGAATGTAGTATCAGACTTAACTAGTTTGACTCAAACCGATTTATGTAATGTCTATCCCAGACTCCTTGCTGGTTTAAGTTAAACCAGACTCCCTGAGCATCTTGGCATGCTCTCTGGGCTGAACAGGGCTCTCTGCTCCAGCTGTGGGGCTGACCTTGTCTCTCTGCTATCTTGCCCGAGCAGGGACCGGCCTAGTAGAGACACCAGCCGGCATGGCCCCGTTAAGACAAAGTGGGCAGGAAGATGGTTAATTCTTCCCCCCTTCTCCTACCACAGCCTGAGTCATCACATCTACTGGGGAGCCGAGGGGAGGTGGCTGCACCAGTGGCCCCTGGAGCTGGCACACCCCAGCTGCAAGGGAGGAACAGAGAGAGGAATTAACCCTTCTTCCTGTCCCCTTCACCTTAACAGGTCCATGCTGGGTTGGTTGTCCCACAGGGTGTGGAGGGGGGCTCTGTGTGGCACTAGATGGGGACTCATTCTCCTCCTCCCCTTCCCCCCACTGCCACGGGGCCAGGAGCAGTGGGTGGGGGCAGGAGGCTCTGTTCCATGCTGGGGGGAACTCTTCCCCCTCTTCTTCCCCCCCCAGAGGAGCAGCAGGAACATGGAGCTCAGCTGGGCAGGGTGTGGGTATGGGGGGGGTTAGGGACCCCCACACACTCCCCCAATAGCATGCAGCCCCCACTGCCTGGCAGCAGCAGCAGGCAGGGAGGTCATGGCACTCGTGCCCAGTGCTGCATAGGGGGATGGAGCAGAGCCTGCCCTATCACCGGGGCTCTGCTCCCCATGCCTGCAGCTCCAGCATTTGCAGTGGGAGAAGGCCCGCATTGGAGCCTGCTGCCTCCCCCATTCCCTGCTGCGCTCCCTGCTGTGCAGCACAGAGCCCCAGGGATATAAACAGCTAGGCAGGCTGCACTCCTCACCCCCAGCACGGCACTGGCTGCCTACCACTTGCAGAGGGGGAAGCCCCACGTGGGAGCCTGCTGCCCCTCCACTCCCCTGCAAGTGCAGAGCTACAGGCACATAGCATGGAGCCCCAGGGATAGAAGCAGCTGGACAGGCTGCACAGGACTGTGCTCTTCCTCTCCAGCACAGCCCTAGCTGCCTCTGTCACAGGGGCTTCACACCACATACCTGCAGCTCCAGCACTCACAGCAGGGAAAGCCCCGCACTGGAGCCTGCTGCCTCCCTGCTGCACAGGTCTCCACACTCCACAAGGAGTGGAGGGAGCCCTTCCCCCTGTTCCCCCACAAAGTCCAGTGCGGGGCTTCCTCTCTGTGAGCTGCCCGGCCGCTTCTCTCCCCAGAGCTCCACATGGCATGCTTGCAGTTCTTAGAGGGGAAGCCCCATGCTGGACTCCATGTGGAAGCAGGGGACAGGGCTCCCTCCACTCATCAGGGAGTGTGGGGGCCTGTGCAGCAGGGAGCGGGGGAGGCAGCAGGCTCCAGTGTGGGGCTTCCCCCACTGAGTGCTGGAGCTGCAGGCACAGGGAGCAGAGCTCCGGTGATAGGGCAGGCTCTGCTCCCTCTCCCAGTGCAGCACTGGCCTGAGCTGCATCTGCACTGGGCATGAGTGCCACGACCTCCCTGCCAGCTAGTGCTGCTAGGCACAGGGACAGCACACCACAGGGGAGTGTGTGGGGGTCCCTAAACCCCCCACCCTCACACCCAGCCCAGCTGAGCTCTGCACTACCACTGCCCCTCTGAGGGGGAGGAGGAGGAAGAAGGGTAAGGGTTCCCCCCAGCATGGAACAGAGCCTCCTCCTGCCCTTGGGGGGAGAAGTGGGAGAGTAAGAGTCCCCCTCTGGCACCAGGCAGCCTCCCCCTTCCCCACCCCACGACAGCAGGGTGGGGAGGAGGAGGAAGAAGAGACCCCCAGCACTGAACAGGGCCCCCCTCCTGGCCCCATGGTGGTGGGGGAGAGGGAGAGGGAGGAGGGGAAGAGTTCCCCTCTGGGGCTGGGCAGCCCTGGATTGCTCCCTACTGTCATGGAGCCACTAGGGCTACCAGGACCTGGCCAACCTGTCCTCAGCTCAGCTTCCCTGTGGAAGGGAGGGCTGCTCTAGCACCCCCAGGGTTCTGGCTTGAGTCACTGCAGGCATATGCCTGCATTTCCTGAAGAGAAAGAGAGCATCTAAACACTTGGAAACTGATTCACTGTTTTCAGCTTAAACTAACCTGCAAAGATTGAATCAATTCAGGCCTCGGCATTTTGAATGTCTGTCCCTAGCCATAAGCAAGTGAACAGACCTTCACTTTTGACTCTGGAAATGCACCCACATGCCTGCAGTGGCCCAAGCCAAAAGCTGAGGGGTGTTACAGCAGTCTCCCTGCTTAGCTGGAGCAGGTATCTTGGGCCAAGGCTAGCCCACTCACCCTGCAAAGCATCCTGGGATGCTGGGGGACTGAGCTAACTTGAATCTGGAGGGGACCTGGGACAGAAGTACAATGAATTGATTTAACCTAAAATCAGTTAAGTCTGATACTACGTCCATCCAGATCCAAGTTTAACTTAACCCAATTTAGGCCATTTTGAAAGCAGTTTATGTGCACCGAACTTATGTTGTGTTACAGATTTGAATTGGTTTCAGATCACTTATATGGATTCATGTGTAATTTCTGGCCCTAGCCTTAGTAATTCAAAGCAGCTTTGAAACTAGTAAAATATATCCTTCAAGAATGATGCTATTGTTACTGATAATAGGGTAAATGAACTGTAAATTGAAGACAGGTCTATAACAGAGCTGAGAAGCTGGATAACAGACAGAAGTAGAACATTTTAGGCTGAATGCTTTATAACAAAATGCTAAAAAGCAGGTTAAATTCAGTTTCATTGTATATCAGAGCACTGTTGATATATACCTTTTGAAGTTTAACTGAAGGTGGCAGCAATTATATATAGGAACAATTATAAAAAGCTGTTAAGGTTCTCAACCACCAACATGCATTAGGCTTACAAAGTCTTCTGATGCATCACATATTTCAGGAAATCAGCCGAGAGAATATTGTTGTGTTGGAATAAGAATCAGCAAACATAGTACAGAGGTTTTAATCTTGATTTGATGTACTTCATAAAAAAAGATAATACTAATTCTATGCCAAAATTAATTGAAGGAATTACAAACACTTCTTCTGTCTAGCATAACTAATTACTGAAATCTTTAATGTATCAGACTGGTCAGTATCTTAATGCTTGGTAAAAAAATTATGTAAACAACTTCCTACAGAACACTAAATAGGCAGATAAATGTTTCATCTGGTTTGTGTTGCTTCACTGGTCCTAAAGTAAAAAAAATCCATGCATCAAAAGACTCTTCTAGCTATTCTGTAAGAAATGCGTAAGAAAAGTTCAGGTTCTTCACATTTATACACAGTTCCAAGAGAAATACAACTTCCTCTCCATAATCAGTACAGAAAAGTTCACAATATGACAAGCAGAATATAAATGTTAACATCTTGTTGCATGTTTTTAAGAAAGATTAAAAGATTTCTGCCCTGTCCTAAAAAGATACATTATGGACTACTCCCTCAGGTAGGGAGAAAAAAAAAATCACCCCAAGCAAAATGGTTACCTGTTCTGCCCCAGAGCCCACCAAAATTTGCCAAAGGCCAAGGTTCACTTGCTCACATCATGTTCTTTTCTAGCATCTCTTCGTTGTGACCTCCACTGATTGACAGCTTTCTCCAATATGAATAAAAGCTGGTGAAATCCCTGACACTTTTTTTTTTCTTTTCATTATTTGCATACCCTAACAGAGGCAGGTGTGCAAGAAAGTTTTGTAGTTTCATGCCACGACAATACAAGTGCATAACTTGTGAAAGCAAGAGGATATTCAGGCTCAGAATGAATGCATCCAGTTTACAGAGGTAGGTCTAATCGGAGTCCAACCAGGCAGCAGGAAATCATAACGTTTCAGACGTACAGTAAACATTATAAAATATACTTTCAGAAATATTTTGAGCTTCTGAATCAATGCTATAATGAATGGTTAAAGAAGTTACTGTAAGGCTTTGGTTTCAGCACAAAGAGCATGACAACTTGTTATAAAAATATTTCTCAAAATGTCATTCTCCCTGGCTCTATCCCTGTTCTGCAGCACAGACTGACATTTTAACACTCTCTCTGTCTCGGAGTTGGCCAGTTCAAAGTATGCATTTTCCAGTGACTACGTAATGCTGTTTTGGACTGATGCCATAACTGAAGCTCTGGCAGACCCATAAAAAGACAGGGGTGGAAAAGCCTCACACCTCTGGAGCTTAAAGCTAAGTACAAAAGTTAAAAAAGCCCGAGGCAGAAGTAGTCTAAGTATAGCACTTTACTCAAAGTGCTCTAGATTAGGTCAGGACTGAACAGAACACACATGTACCACTTGGGGGGGGAAGGGAGGGGGCATGGGGCTCAGAACCTGTCTGCCTCCAGGCTGGTTCACTCCTAGGAGGTGCAGAAGAGTACTGAGCCCAACTGAGCAGCCGGCCACCCCTAATTGGCCAGTGAGCCCCTCTCCCCAGCCCTCCCCCCCCCACCAGCTGGGTACCGTCAGCACCAGTGGCTAGGGAATTGGGGGGGGGGGGGCTTTATGCCATGCAGATCCTCCCACACCCCCACCCCAAGCTTGCAGGCATGAGTCTTAGTGAGGGCTGGGTTAGGTCCATCAGCAGAAAGGCTCCATTCCCCCAAGCTGCAGTATAAGACTGAACCACTTTTTGCCATGCTGGGAACTGTGGCTGAGGGGGTGGGGGACAGCATGTTACAGAGTCCCTCTGCCACACAGACCCAGCCCAGCCCCAACAAAGACCTGAGCCCACAAGCTGGGGGGGGGGTGGGTCCACATGGCAAAGAAGTTCCATTGCCTGCCCCTCCCCCTGCCACAGTTCCCAGCATCTTATGATGCTGGGGAATCCCAAATCTTAATGATTTTGTTCTTAATCATAAAATCATGGGAAAGTAGGGTGGCAAGGAACTCCAGGAGGTTTCATAGTTTCTAGGGTCGGAAGGGACCTGAGTAGATCATCTAGCCTGACCCCCTGCCATGGCAGGAAAGAGTACTGGGGTCAAAAGACCCCAGCAAGGTGTACATCTAACCTCCTCTTAAAGACCCCCAGGGTAGGAGCCAGCACCACTTTTCCTGGAAGTTGGTTCCAGATCCTAGCCGCCCTGACCGTGAAGTAGCGCCTCCTGATATCTAACCTAAATCTACTCTCTGCCACCTTGTGACCATTATTCCTGGTCACTCCTGGCAGTGCTTGGGGGAAGAATGTCTAACCTTCTCTTAAATCTGTCCAAGGATTGAGATCACACAGCCTTTCTAAGTAGTCTGTCCCAATTCCTGACTATGAGGGTGGTCAAGAAGTCCCTCCTAATTTCCAACTTAAATTTCCTCTGCTTCAGTTTAAAACCATTGCTCCTGCCTAGGGGCAACCAATGCAGATTCATTAGAGGCAGGTCCTGTCAGACCAACCTGGTGGCCTTCTACAACCAGGTCACCAAATCCTTAGATGCAGGGGTAGCAGTGGACATAGTCTTTCTGGACATTTGGAAGGCCTTCAACACTGTCTCTCACCCCATTCTCATTAAGAAACTGGGAGACTGTGGTGTCAACACCCACACAGTCAAATGGGTCACCAACTGGCTGGAGGGCCACACCCAGAGAGTGGTGGTGGATGGGTCATTTTCGACCTGGAGGGATGTGGGCAGTGGGGTCCCCCAGGGCTCAGTCCTCAGGCCTGCACTGTTCAACATCTTCATCAGTGACTTGGATGAAGGGGTAAAAACCACCCCGTTCAAATTTGCTGATAACACTAAGATGTGGGCATGCAAGATGGGAGGAATAGGCTTCAATCAGACCTAAACAGGTTACAGGGGTGGGCGGAGGAGAATAGGATGGGATTCAACACCGACAAGTGCAAGGTGATGCACCTGAGGAGCAAGAACCAGCACCATACCTAAAGGCTGGGGAACTCCCTTCTCATCAGGGCAGAGGCAGAAAAGGATCTTGGAGTCATCATTGATGCCAGGAAGAACATGGGCTGGCAGTGTGGGGATGCAGTCAGGAAGGCCAACCACACCTTGCCATGCATCCACAGATGCATCTCAAGCAGGTTCAAGGAGGTGATAGTCCCCCTCTATGCCACAATTGGAGTACTGTGTCCAGTTCTGGGTGCCGCACTTCAAGAGGCATGTGAACAACATGGAGAGGGTCCAGAGGAGGCCACTCACATGATCAGGGGGCAGCAGGGCAGGCCCTATGAGGAGAGGCCCAGGCACCTGAACCTGTTCAGCCTCCATAAGAGAAGGCTGAGGGGGGGGATCTAGTGGCCTGTTACAAACTAGTCAGAGGGGACCAGCAGGCATTGGGGGAGTCCCTGTTTCCCCGAGCACTACCAGGAGTGACTAGAAAGCTGGCAGATGGTAAATTCAGATTAGACATCAGGAGGCGCTACTTCACTGTCAGGGCTAGGATCTGGAACCAACTTCCAAGTGAAGTGGTGCTGGACCCTGGGGCTAGATGAACACCTTGCTAGGGTCGTTTGATGCCAGTACTCTTTCCTGCCATGGCAGGGGGTCGGACTCGATGATCTGCTCGGGTCCCTTCCAACCCTACTAACTATGAAGCAATGAAACTATGGTTTTGTCCCCTGCGGCCACAAAAAAAAAAGCCAATCTCCACCCTCTTTGTAATCACCTTTCAGGTTTTGAAGACTTATCAAATCCACACCCGTCTTCTCTTTTCCATCCTAAATAATCCTAATTCGTTCAGCCTCCCCTCATTAGGCACATTTTCTGGGCCTTTAATATTTTTGTCACCTGCCTCTGGACCGTTTCCAACCTGTCCACATCTTCAAAGGTAAGGTCTCAAAGTGGACACAGTACTCCAAGTGAGTCCTCATCTGTGTTAAATAGAGACGAATAATCACTTTCTTTCATTTGCAAGTGGCATTCCTGTTGATACAACCCAGTAAGCTCTTGCCTTTTTTTCCCCACCCCTTTTTTTTTTGCAACAAGAACATATTATCAGCTCACATACAGCTTATGGTCCACTCTAACCCCCAGATTTTTCTTTACAGTACTACAACTCAGCCAGTCATTTCCCCATGAAATTATTCCATCCTAAGACACTACTTTGCACTTGTTTTTGTTGAATTTTATCATCTGAATGATTTTAGACCACTTTTCCAATCTGTCCAGGTCATTCTGGATCCTAGCCCTATCCTCCAGAGTTTCTGTAACTACACAGCTTGGTGTAAACCGGAAATTTACGCTCAGTCTCATCATCCAAATCATTGATAGAGATATTGAACAATACAGGACCTAGGACAGACCCTTAGGAATCCTATTTGATACCTTTTCCCAACTAAACATTGAGCCATTGATGACTACTTGTTAAGTACAATTGCCCAACCAACTGTGTGTCCAGCTTTCAGTACTTTCACCTAGTCCAGGGGTGGGCAAAATGTGGCCCGCAGGCCAGATGTGGTCCACCAGGCAATTCCATCTGGCCCATGGAGCCCCTAAAAATTTAGAAAATTAATATTTATCTGTCCCTGGTTGCCTGTCACGCAGCCCTCAATAGCTTACTAAAACTCAGTAAGCGGCCCTTCACCTGAAATAATTGCCCACCCCTGACCTAGTCAGTATTTCCTTATCTTATTAATGAGAATGTTGTGGGAGACTGTCAAAAACCTTGCTAAAAATCAAGGTATATCACATCCACTGCTCTTCCCTCATCCATAGAGCCTGTCTGCTTATCACAGAAGAAAATCAGGTGGGTCAGACATGACGTGGTAAATCAGTGCTGGTGTTCCCAATTACCTTTTTCTCCAGGTACTTCAAAATGGCCTGAAATGGGCATTATATTTGTCCTTTTCCAATTATCTAGGACCTCACCCAACGTCTATGAATTATCAAAGGTGATAACGAATGGTTCTGAAATTATCTCAGCCTATCTGGCCCTGCCAACTTGAAAGCATCTAGATTCTCTAAGAAGTCCCTGACTGCTCTTTCACAGCTCTAAAATGCTTGTCTCCTTCTCTCTTTTTACTGCCAGTTGCACTCATCATCTGGTAGCTGACTTTATTCACAAACACTGAAAGTATAAAGGTACTAAATATTTCAGTCTTCCTCATATCATCTGTAAATAGATTGCCTTCTGCATTCAGTAATGGACCTACACTTTCTTTAGTCTCTCTTGCTTAATATTACTTGTATACTGTGCAAAGCTTCAGTCCCAGATTTGATTCAGCAGAGCTTCATCCCAATTCAGTGGCCAAATCTCCAAATCGAATCAGAAGACCCTTTAGTCTCTCCAAAAGGAATCAGAACTCTCCAAATTGATTCAGAAAGATTCAGAGATTCAGACATAGACGCAGCTTTAAATGTTTTTTCTACATACCTCAAGGTAGCAGGCAGCTCATGAATGCTGTAACGATGAGGCAGATGGAGCATCCCAAAGGAGTGCAGGGGGTCCCTAGTGCACTCAGCAGCAGACCCAGAAGTGGACCAGAAGCACTTCTGGTCTACTTCTGGATCCGCCAGAGAGCACCCCAGGGGGGCCCCCGTAGCTCCCCCAGCTCAGTGCCTGGTGCCTCCTGGATCTGGGGGGCACCCAGGGTCCCCCTGCAGCTGATTGCTGAGCCGTGGGGGGATGGGACCCCCCCCAGCGTGTTCTTCAGCAGACCTGGAAGAGGACTGGAAGTACCAGTCCACTTCCAGATTCGCCCCCAAGCATATGGAGGGCCCCCCTGCATTCCTGTGGGACACTCCATCCACCCCAACATCGCAGTGTTCACAAGTCCTGCTGGTACCCCGAGATATATAGAAAAAACTTTTAAAGCCATGTCTAGTTCCGGATTGCTTATTCTCTGAATCAGCATCGAATCTTCAGATTTGGATTCAGCTGAATCTAACCAGGGACAGTAATCCAAGTCAATTAATTGAATCACTGTCCCTGATTCGGGCCAAATCCGATTGAATAGGGCCCACTTCGCACACCCCTATTCTATACCCTTTTTATTGCCTTATGTCTCTTAGGTATTGCAGCTCAGATTCTGCTTTGGCCTTCTTTATCTTCACCCTCCAGGCCTCTGCAATGCTCTTATACTTTTCCCTAGTACTATGACCACATTTTCACTTTTCAGTATCTTTCAGAGAAAGATAAAATTCATTCCAGTGCTTCCAAGTGATGTATACTCTTCCAGATTAAGCTAGTCTTACTGATGAAGGATTTTCCTCCGCAAGAGGGTGCTTGAGGATGCAGCAAGAGATGCTTGATCACATAAATAACATCCATTCATCAAAAGCAGATTCACTATCTGAGAATCTACCATGGTTTTTAAGACCTGGCTAGACAAAGCCTTGGCTGGGATGATATAGTTGGGGCTGGTCCTACTTTGAGCAGGGGGTTGAACTAGATGACCTCCTGATATCCCTTCCAACCCTAATTTTCTATGATTCTATCCCAACATAAAAATGTATCATATTTACCTGATACTGAAATGACTTTGAGATTAAGAAAAAACCCCAATAATTCAGAATAATTATTTTCTAAATGTGAAATTTAGAAATTTGTTATAATATTCCATGTCTGTAATTTGATTTTTGGAGGATCATCATAAATTCATCCTCCTACTGCTGCAGCAGGGCAAGCAGTAGCAGCAGACAGAGGGAGGTGCTGGTGGGGCAGGCAGCAGGAGAGCTAAGTGCCTTGACCCTGGCTGTGTCTCCTTGCCACCTGCCCCCAACCACTAGTCCTATGGCTCTCTGCCCCCTTGGTGCCTGCACACCTCATGTCTGCCCCCACAGTGCCTGTGTCCCCTGCTACCTGCCCTCCCCAGCTGCATCCCCCCCACCACCACTCTTCCCCTGCTTGGCCCCAAACCACTTGCCCTCACTCCCACCTACCCCTCCCCACTGTGCTTGCACCCCCAGGCCACCACTTACGTCCCATTCCCACCTACCCCCCCTGTTTGGCTCTTTTTACTGCCTGCCTCCACACTCACCTGCCTTTTACCTTCCCCTTGCAGCTCCAGATCTTTCTGGGGCCCCAGTCTGCTCAGAAGCAGGGAGCTCAGAGCATGGTTTGCCTCCAGACCAAGCCCAGCCATTCAGCAGTTGCAGCAGTGGCAGCTTCAGCCCCAGAGGTGCCACCACTGCTATGTAGGTGGGTTAGGAACTGTTAGTGGTGGGGAACAGAGGCTGAGGTGGGGAGGTGGCATGGGAGGGGCAGCAACTGCGACTCCAACTCCAACCCAAGGCAAGAGCCAGAGGATTTCCTCACCTCCCCACAACTTGTACTCAGATACAAGACAAAGGGCCCTTTCCCCATGTTGAATGGGGGAAAATCTTCATCTTGGATTCAAGTACAAATGGTATGTCTGCTTTTAAAGCCTCCCTCTTTGATTCTAATTATAAGAGGTTTCAGAGGCAGAAGAATATTCTTCCAGACATCTGCAGCTCAGTTCCTTGCAATATTTTCTTCCTGTCTAGTTTTAAATGACTCACTTGAATGAAACTTTCTCCATTTCCCATGGGAAACTATTCGCCAAACTCATATAATATCACTAAGATATTTTCCTTTAATCCTCAACTGTAGTATTTCTTTTCTGAATTTTGTCCCAAGAGGAATAACATTCATTTTTCTTGTATAGTCTCCTTCTAATTTTCCGTCAGGGAAATGTTTCCTGAGCCATAAAATAAGCCATTTGTGAGGCAGGACTCACCTGATTCTGGAAGCAGGACAGAATGATAACATCTTTGCTAACTTTTTGAATTAAGTTCTTTCTTCTGGTCTTTACTTAAGTTAAAGAAAAAATATTACATATTTAAAATTTAGATTTTTTTTCCCCTGTATTTCCTGTATTTGTATTTTCTACAAATATACTGTGTATACTTTGAATTCTAACTTTTATATTTTTATTGCTCTCATATTAGTTTGGCAAATGCTCGATGTATATTATATTAAAGTGCAATGCTAAACAGGGGTGAATTGAAGTACATGCTTGTTGAATAAGACCTGAAACCCCCAAGAGATTTTTCTTTGCTTTGTTTCCTTGGTCCCATGGAGTGGTTTAGGTTTTAACAGAAAGATGTTAAAATAGGGTTACCATATGTCCACGTTTTCTTGGACGTGTCCTCCGTTTAGATCCTTCAATCTCCATCCAGGGCGTTTTGTTTTTTTTAAATATGATCAAATGTCCGGGATTTTGCTCTGCTCAGCTTCAACCTTTTTCCCAGCACTCCGCAGTTTGCCCTAGCAAGGAGCTGCTTGGGGCTGGGAGCAGGATGCACACACTTGTAACCAGCACATAGCCAGGCAGGGGGTGGGAGCAGCCCAACAGCTGGATATAGGTAAGTCTACAGGGGTTGGAGGGCCAGGGCTTGGTGTGTGTGCATGCATGAGTGTGTGGGCGTGTGTGTATGGGAGGCAAGTCTAGGGCTATAGCAGGGCTAGGGAGGTACCTGCCCCTCCAGTTGGGGAAGAGGGCAGTGGGGGCCTTTCAGGGGCAGCAGGGATCTATGTGATAGCACCACAGCCAGTGCCTGTGCTCACAGAGGCAGGGCTGAGAGGTCTGTGGGTCAGGAGGGCAGGGCATTAACAGCACCAGGGGGTTCTGGGTTGGGAGTGAGGGGCACCAGCAGAGATGGAGGGGCTGCAGGTTGGGACTGCGGGGCACTAGCATGGCCTGGGGGGTAGGGCACTGTGGTTTGAGAGTAAGGGGCATTGGCAGGGCTAGGATCCGTGGGTCAGGAGAGAGAAGCAGCAGCAGGGCTGGGGGGGCTGTGGCTTGGGAGTGAGGAGGAATAGAAGGGGCAGGGGCAGGGCACCGACATATCACTGCCTTCCCCCTACAGTCATGTAGCCCCTTCCTCCCCCTCCGTGACAAGTGCCCTCTTCTTTGGAACTGGAAATATGGTAAACCTAGCTGAAGCACATGCTTAAATTCTAACTACATGGATAGTCCACTACCGACAGGGTTAAGCAACGTGTTGAATCTTTTGTGTGACTATTTCAGCAGCACTAAAACCCCTTGCTGTGGCTGATGAGATGTTAAATGCTCCTCCTACAAGGATCAACCAACATTTTCCAAATTACCTCATTCACCCTGCCAACAAACCAAACCTTTAGTGATATCACCACTAAGTCATTCACCACAATTCAGACAACACTGAATACTCTTTTTTCCCCAAACTGTTCTACTAAACTTTAAAGAATGTAAAAAAAAAAACTTGAAAGAAGGAGGAACAAGCTGTACACATCAAGTCATAATGTGTGCTACGTTTTCACAAGTTATAAATACCCTATAACAACCAATTTGAAATTCTACTGTCCATAAATGATTCGTATGAGGGTCTCTCTAAGGAGTGATATGAATCTTATATCATACTGACCACTATACCATTCTATTTATTATCAGGATTTAATTAAACTACATTAAAAAAGAACCAGGAATCTTATACTGAAAGACCCTGATCCTTTCAATTAATTCAAAGTTAGGAGTTAGTCTTTAAAGCAGCTTTCCCTCATTGTAATTTTCATCTGTTAAAACTCAGTGAATAAACTTAAAAGCATTCTAACAATGTTAAAAATAATCGTAGTAGAGGATTAATTTTGCTTACATTGTTATATACCTCTGACACTACAATAAAAAGGTTGTATCAGTGAGTCTGCTTCTTAAATACAGCACAATATAAAGTCAGGCTGAAACTAAATTAAAAAAAAACAAACACAGAATGTCTCTTCTAAGATAAAGCAAAGAAAAAAATGTTTTATCATGCATGAGATATAAGTAGCTCTGTCATTTCATAACACACATAAGGAAGAATACAGTGGGAAGAAGTAATACATTTTTATGAATACACATTCACTCCAGCATGAGTTCTACCACTTTGGAACAGCAGAAAGAGACAACAGATGAACACTCAGAAGTTAAAACTAAAACCTCAATTTACTTGTCCCCACTCCAGGACAGGATGGACAAACACCAATCTGAGCACCCTCCCCTCTCTTCTCCCAACCCCCCACCCTCCCAATGTGCAGACAGCACCCAGTGTGGGGTGGGACTGGAGTGAATCAGCTGAACTGCCCAATCAGATGGAAGTTAATGAAGGCACTCCAGTTTGCAGCACCTTCATCTGAACACTCATTACGTAAGGGGTAATTTGTCAGGCCTTTTAAAGTGATCTGCAGCAGTGTACTTCTGTAAGGACTGTAGAATGCTTTCAAGGGGCCCTAATCACAAGATAAATTAATCCTCATTATATGAGGGTTCAGATGATGTAACTTCTGTCTACACCTTGAGACACAGGGACTGCATACACATGCAAATTAAAGCTGGATAGAAACCAGCTATAAAGTTACTACACATTTTTTAGCAATAACATTATAGTTGATTGAACCTTTTAAAGGTGCCACAGCTAATTTGCACCTGTAGTCAATCTAGATTTACTGCACAGTTAACTGGGTACTTGAGTAATAGATATACCATACAGACAGGGAATAACAGGCATTCAGATTCTTGTGGCCTGGCGGAATGAGCCACAGTTAGAAACCAGAAGCCAGAAACTCAAGCTTGAGGTAACAGAGCAACAAGGCTCACATTTGTAAACCATATAACATTAAGCATCCTGTAAATCCACGGCAATCTAACATACATCTTGGTGAGTGAAGAGTCCCTGTCTGTGCTTCCCATGTTCTACTTAAAACAGAAGTTAGAGATTTCTAGGAGTGTCTGTGTTTTCTAAAATCCTATAATAAAAAGAATTCCATAATAGTTAAGGGCCAGATTTTCCAAGGTATATCCAGGCATATAGCACCAAGCAGGATTTTCAAGAGTACCTAAACAGGTCAGGCACATTGATCCCATTATAATAAGGCATTTTTTGAAAATCCCAGTATCCACTATTTGCATTTTATGCACCTAGGTCACTAAAACTTTATCTGTTACACTCTAAAATATTACTATGCTTAAACATGGTGAACAATCAAATTAGATGAAGCAGTTCCTTCCACACAGCGTCCTTAGTAGGCATGACTGAAATGCCTCCCACAATAAAAGGACTGTCATTTGAAGGAAAGAAGTACCAGTTTAAGAGTATCCTCACCCCCAGTAAACTTTAATTGTGGAAGATTCATTCTCTTTTAGGCTCATTTACTCAGAAGCAGGTGCCCAAGATTACATAGAAACACCATTTTTTCAATTTACCATTCTTTACTCACAGAAGTGTATGCAAGAATCTTGTAAAATGAAGAACCATAAATCCTCAAATTTGATAGCTGAGGGAGAATGAAGTCACAGCTCTGCTGTATCTGCTTTTTTCCTCAGAGACCTGAGGAAGGGTACAAAAGTCAGGTAGACACACCCAGGATAACTATAAAACTAGTGAGTTTGGTTTCTTAGTGGCGGTATAGGTATAGAAGCATACAGGTAACCCAAAAGCTTGCCTTTTGTCCCTCCTAACTATATGGTTGGTCCAATAACAGTTATCACCCACAAAAATCTTTGTCTCTTACATTTTTCTGAGATCATCACAGCTACTACATCACCTCAACACTTCTACAAACTTTGTAGATGGCATTCAACAAAGTATTATTTTTTATGCTCTATATAGTACTGACGAAGATGTGATTTTGGCCAAAATGGCCAATCGCAGAGTTAAATGGCACTAACATTTGTTTATTAGAAAATAAACTTCAAAGAGCTCTAGGGTTAGTTATAGTGTTTAATTTTTCTGACTCATTGCCAATGAGTACATTAACTGTGGGAACATTCCAGTATGAACTGCAGGTGCACTGTTTTGTTTTATTTCTGGCCCTCGGCAGCAGTAGGATGCTATTGGCTAAAAATTGCCCTTCTAGTGAGTTTTGGTTTGAACTCCTTCATTTTTTATCCTTTGGTCAATTCCCATAGAAGGCCACACTAAATGCAAGCAACTTCAGCATCCCAGAACTCACAACCTGACAGGCGGAAACCAGGTCACATAAATCAGAAAGATCCAGCTATGCATCTGGGTAATATATTTTAAAGGAAGAAAATCCCAAATTTACTGTACTAAAATTATACTGTGGTTAACTTGGACAAGCTGAAATGCTAAAAACTATTATACCCGAGTTGATCTAATGGAGTTTAAAAACAAAAGATCATTCATATAATTCCAGGGATGTGGGCAGATTTCTACAGTTTCTTACGCAGGTTTCTTCTTAGGTAAGGAATTTTAATTCTCTATGTGGTTCTTAGTATAATTCTGTTCTCCTTTCAATTAGAAGCCATTTTAGCAAAGCACCCAGTTTTTGCTGGATTTCTGGGTGGTTACTTAAGACAAATTTCACCGAAGTGCAATAAAAAATAATTAAAAAAAACAAACCCTTTAATAATCACTGTATTGACCTGAATATAAAATGACCCTGAGCTCAAGACAACCCCCCAGTACTTAGATTCTGTACATGGAAAAATGTATACATTTATTATAATTTTTAATGTATACAATGTAATTATTGGAGGATCACCTTATATTTGCCCTGCCCTCAATACTGCAGACAGTGTGGGGACAGGCAATGAGGGATGCAATAATGGAGATAGACAGTGCAAGAAGCAGTCGGGGGAGGAACTCAGTAGGGCACATGACAGGAGCAGTAATGGGGCAGACAGTTGGGGACAGTGAGGGAGCCAGTAAGGGGCAGGTGGGGGGGGTGGAAGAGGCAGTAAGGGGGCAGGTGGTAGACAGAGCAGTGGAGGACAGGGAATAGGGAGGCAGGTAGTAAGGGAGGCATGCAGTTTGTCTCCTGCCACGTCTCCCCCTACTTACCCACCATGTGCCCCGAACTCTCTAGCACGCATCTTTCCCTCTACACTCCTGCTTACCTTTGCTATAGTGCTAGCAGGCTCTATACCTGCTATAGCCTGGGGGAAGCTGAGGGGGTTTTAATGGTGCAGCCAGATTTGAGAGTCCCCACAGCTGACAAAACTCTTGGTCCTGGCTGCAAGAGTCCACACACCTGGCAGTCAGATACACTCTCAGCCCCAGATAGACATGGTCCCCATGGCTGGGAGCCCTCTCAGTAGATGGGGCTCCCAGCCATGGGAGCCTGCTTCTTGCCGATTCAGGGGAAGCCAAGGATTGGGCTCCCCTGCACGAGCAATAAGGCACAATGGGATCAAATACACAATCACACATCCTACCATGCACATGTGGCATGGCAGGAGATGCAATTGTGTAGCTCATGCATTAGATCCCATGGCACCTTTACCTGATTACGTATAGGGGGTCCTAGAGTATTCAAGCCCCAGGCTGGAGCACCCTCATACCCAAGCCAGCCCCTCTGCAGCAGGTTGAGCCAGGTTAGAGCAGCCCTAGGCTGGGCAGCCCCCACCCAAGGGAAATGACCCCCAGAACCCTTCCCAGCTGGGGCTGCTCCAACCTGGCTCAGTGTGCTACAGTCCCAGGTGCACATGTAAATGCTGCACCCAGGAGCAATACACTCTGGTGTGAACTGTGCCAGAGTTTATTGCATCACACTAATATCACGTGTAGAGTCACCCACTAAAACCAAAGTTGTGGGAAAGCACAGCCACTTTGACATAGGTGTCTATATATTACTTCGAATGCTGCCCATTTTTGGCTTTTGGGTGATATCAAATAATAAGTAGAATCTTTGCCATCCAAACACACTTGTAAATAAAATTCCAGAAAAAAAATATATTTCTATATAAAGTATTTTCCCCCTAATATTATCTGTAATATAATGCAAATAGCTGTTTTGTGGTATCAGCAATATATCAGGATTTGCAAATCTAGCTCTTGTCTTTTTTTTATAGATATATTATTTTCATTATTAATGTGTTGCAGATTTGCTTGCCTGGTATATTATAATGTGGAACATTTTTTTCCATTATGTATCTAGACAAGTCTAAATTGTTGCTGTACAGGAGATAAATTAGGATTTTACTTTCCTCCAAAGAAACAGTTTAAAATGTAGTGTGAAAAATGGTGGAGGCCTGCAACTTCCTTTTTTGTCTTACTGAGTGCCCACTTCTGCTAACCATTACTCACTCATATGACTAGTGCTTCCAATTACTTACATGCTTCTTACACTGTTCACTTGTGTAAGCATATTTGAGATCTAACTCAATATCAAGTTTAACCAAAATTTAAAATTAGCCTAATTTATTGTAGTTATCTATGGTGTTCCTTTTTACTAGAATGCATGCGTGTCATTAAATGCCTCGTTTTATCAGCAGGTAGCAGCTGTTACTTTTCTACAAATTACCCATCACATTAGAACACTACATCACAATATTTTTCAATGTAAAAATGATCATATTAACCTTAACCAAAAATATGGGAAATTCTGACAGATGTAGTATGAGTGATGTTTTATTAGAAATTTCATACATATTAACAAGTACAATAAGTCTTAGTGTCAAAATTATCGTCAATTTAACAGCGCAATTTTATGTCTCTAGAAAATAGGTGGAAAAACCTCTATTGACTTAGCTGGGAACAGAATCAGGCCATAAGACACATAAAATAGTTGAAGATGAAATACAAAGTCCTGGAAAGTTCATTAGTAGGTTTGTATTCATTTGAGACATCTCCATGAGCAGTATATTGAATAAATTCACAAATTTAGCTCAAATACCACAATGATGAGGTTTGTCTGACTGTTTTTTTAAATAAAAGGCCATGAAGTATTTTAAGTGCATTTAGCTAAAGAAATATATAGATTAAGTGACTCTGAGACTTGCTATAAAGGTCTTTTAGAAATTTTACCTGCTATTTGCTATTGACGTTTTTTCCTTCAGGCATCACCTATCTACTTTCATTCCCAGGAGATCAGACAGAGCACTGCAACCTCACAGCCACCAGGTTCTAGGAACCGCTAAAATTTAGTGTTACTCATTCACCTCAGAGGAACAATTTGCTGGAAATATTCACGAAGATGCAAATTCAGTAGCAGCTAGTTAGTTTAGGAAAAGACATATAAGACTTTTTCACCTTCCCCTAAGCAGTGAGTGGATAGAACATGATGCCCAGCCCAGAGCAAGGGAGCCATATGAAAACTCCCCTGCTCTGAGGAAAAGCTCTCTCTCCTAAGGAATAAAGGATAATCTTATTTGTCCTGTTTACTCAGCTGTTGGGAATGTGGAGGGAAATAATATATAAGCAGCCAAAGCTCAAGATTTTCCTATTAGCCTATTCCCAGCCTATGGTCATTCAACTAGGCAGAATGCTATACCTGTGTTCATATTTAAATCAGTTATATTCCACTTTAAAGCTGCTTTTTATCTACTTAGTAGGCAATGCTGTAATGAGGTCCTTGTTTATTTTGCAACCTTAATCCTTCATAAGTGTCTTATTCAAATACAATACAAAGTTTATCACATTGGCTTTACCCTCTCTCTCACAGTTTTCCATGCTGTGTCTTACTAAGGTAACTATGCTAATAAAAGTTTCTTCCCTCTCATAACCTAGCTTCTGTCATATCTGTTTACTACTCCTTGAACATAAATCCAATATTACCAAATCAAGAACTCCCTTGGGGCAAATTTATCATTGAAAAAATATGTAATAGTCATGCCTGAAAAAGTAATGACATGTTCAGCATATTTCATAAATAGACTAGCTGTTAACAAATACACCCCAGAGCTGGCTAATCCTACCCATTGTTGTGGATCAGTTATACAGGATTTCCCAAAATATTTAGCATGAGATACACTTCATCTAAATGATGCTGACGGACACTTTAAAACTAATACTTAAAAGCTTCCAGCCTGTCCTTCACTTACTCCTCAACTATGTCTAGACTTCGTAGTAGATACCAGATTCTGCCCATTTGAAGAAAAGATATTTCATAGATAGAACAAGGATTTTTTTTTTTAAAAAAAGCAAATGTACCTGCACCTGTGTCACAGGTTCCTCAAGAAAGCACTTGCTTGGGAGCCCCAGCCTTACACAATCATTTGGACAGAAAGCAGGGCAGTGTGGCACAGTATAGTTTAGGTCATTCAGAGAGGCATGATTTTTTCATAGTCTACAGCCTACTTTAGCCCCTAGTCCCCTAGACAACAAGATTTGAGGAATTTAGCTCTTCAGAGGGACAAAGTGCATTCAGAGTCGCATGCAACAAGGCAGGCAGCTCTTATTAAGCAAGAAATGACCCAAAATGCCTATCCCCAGACAGTCTGTGTCAGAAAGAAAAAGCACCCTGGCTATTTTCTCTTCCCCTCTCCAGCTCATCTCATTGACACCTCTACCATCCATCCAACTTACACTGTCCCTCATTTCCTCCTCTGGGTTTCCCAGACTGCCTTTTTTTAAGGCAGCCTCAGCTTTAGAGATAAAATTGGCAAGGGGATTCTTCGGGTGCTCAGACTGGAACCCACTTGGTCCTAAACTGTGTCTTCATGGGCAAATCATCCCACTGATCTCTTTCGGCTTATTTCCCACTAACAGAGCACTGCAGGTTTCCCCAGGTCTGGCTTCTAATCCAGTTAACCCCTTCTTTCCTGGTGTACCTGTTAATTAGGGAAACTGAGGCATGCAACGTGATCATGACAGAATCATATTTAAACCATAAATATCACAATAAAACCATAGCCTGCACAACATTTTACCCTAAAAGCACCTAATCTAGTGCCAGTACCATGGCAAGGAAGTTTGGCTCCCCAAGGGAAAACCCACAGCGCAGCCCACCCTCACCCTGCACACAGATCCAGGAAGCACATGTCCCGCCTCCCCCTCCCCCGCACATGCTTCCCCAGGAGTGCACGTAGCAGTGGGAGCCACCATCCCCGTCCCCACGCCACCCCAAATGAGCTGCTCGTGGCTCTGTCCCGCACCTTGTCCCACCTGGGAAGCACCTGTTGGTGCCCCTTTACTTTGGTGCCCAGGGCTGTCGCCCCACTCACCACCCCACCTTACTACAACGCTAGTGCCAGTAAAGTCAAGAGGAGCCTTTCTATTTACTTTAACTGGGAGAGCATTAGAGACTATGTTGAGAATCCAGAATTGTTCTTAGATTTTGGATTTTCTTGAATCTTTGTAAAAAGATTTCATTAAAGGATAAAATCAAGGTCACTGAATGCAGTTGGAGATTTTCCATTTAAAAGCAATAAGGGTGGGGATTTTCTTCATGTGTAGTCTTCCTTCTGTTAAACACAGATATTATGGAGTTAAAATGATTTCTTATTAATGTGGTTGTCTTCACACAAATTTTGTGTCTCTCTTTGATTCTCCAATCCAGAATGAGAATCCCAACTAGTATTTTTTTACCAGATTGAATACTAAAATTCCATGTGCTAATTTATATTAGCTGAGTAATAAACAATCTGTAGCCTAGCAACTAGCTACCAATGGGATATACAAGACGTTTGGAAAACATCAGGCTTTGGCTGGATTCTCAGATTTTTAGGGGATTTTCTGTTCTAGGATTGCCTTCATAATCCCAAGCCTTGCACCTGTGGATGTCCCCCACAGCTGCTGAAACCATGAATGTCACTATGTGGAGAAGAGAGGGGTAGAGGGAATCCATACATACCAGAAGGAACCCAATTCCTGAGGTCTCGTGTTCTAGAAAATAATAGCAGACATTTTTCTGGATTTTTATTTATATATATATAAATATACATATACACACACACATACACACACGTATATATACCCACATGTTAAGAGGGTGTTCCAGCGCGGGGCTTGTGTATGTATATGTGTGTGTATACACACACACACACACACACACACACATACATATTTGAAGTCCTTTATAAACAGCAAAGAGTTACAGCATGAGAAAGGAACAGCAATTTCTGCTCTCTTTCAAATCTCCACTGTAGACTGTTGGACTTGATTTCCAGATTTAAGTGAACCTATTACTGAGCTAAAGAGCAAGCAAAAGAGGCTGACAGAGGGCCTAAGTCAGGGCTCTCGAGTACTTTGTTTGACTCTGATCAATACATCTTTCTTTAGCTATTAGAAGCATTTTAGCTTTTCTACAGTGGCAGGTAAATAGTGGCTATCAGTTATAGTAAACTGTTTTCCTGGTTACAGCATCAAGGAATCCCTAACAATCTACAGAAAATCATACTGCAGTATATGGGCTAGAATCTATAGTCTTCATTCCCTCAAGCAAAACTAAAGTTTCTCTTGTACAGCTGCTTGGATGAATTTCCCATGCAAATCCAGCATGAAGTATTGCTATAGTATTTTAAGCCAATGATTTGATATTTCATTCTGCGGAGTTTTCTTCCCTAGCAGCTTCCCTACCACTCGGTCTCCTTCAAAGCTGCCATTTTCAGACAGACAGACATAGCCTTGCTTTATCTGATTGACTGTAGCTGGGATCTAAAGTTTGACGTGTGCGCTGAAGGTTCAAAATCCATGCATTTTTTAGGGTACATCTTCCTGACGTAAAGCATCACTAAGCTAAGACACGTCACTATTTTGCTGAAACCACTCAACACACACTAGCAATTGAACTAGTGTTAGCATTAAAATGTGCTAATGCAGCCTTTCAGAGCTTGTGGGTGCCTGTGCAGCATTGCACTAAGGCTAAAAATAAATATGGCACAAGTGGATCAGCTGTACTAGTACACAGTGGAGCAGGTGTAGCCCATCTCAGCACAGCTCTGCTTCCAATGCACCTGTGTTATTTACCCCCTTGAATTCTTTCGACCAGATCCTATCCTCACCTAAAGGTGCATGATTCCTATCAAAATCCCTGAGCAGACTTTGGCCCAGAAAGTGTAACTCCACATTAAGAAAGAGAAGTTATTAGCAGTGTTAGTCTAAAGCCCGGCAGAAGACAGAGTAGAGATGCACCTTATAAATTACCTAAAACAGAGACTGATAAACTTTTGCGAGTCAAAGCTCATTTTATCCTATACTGTGAAGGGACATTCACAGAGAAGGCTATCAAATGCCATGATCTGAATACAAAAGACAGGAAAGAAAGTGGTGAGCAGTGTCACAGGGCAGGGACCCAAGGAGCGGCCGTGATCTCTCCTGGTGCCCCTACCATGCCAAGTTGCCCGTTTAGCACCCTCGTTCTCGCCCAGCACGACTTTGATGGTTCTATAATATTAATGGGAGGCTGCTTTTACTTGACCCCTTGGACCCGGTGCTCTTACCCTTCTGGCCCCTGCTCTATACAAGACAGATTCTGGTGCCCCAACCCTATGCTCCTTCCACCCCTAATACCACGTCCCAAGTCTCTCAGTTGTTCCGGACATTATCTCGTCTATGCTCTTTCCTTAGTGGCCCTCTCTGAGGCCTTCTAACCGTATGCTCGCCCTCACTGGGCTCTCTAATCTTGTACTTGCCCTCTCCTGGGGCTTCTCTGTGTACTCGCTCTCTCCCGGGCCTTGCAATTGGCTTGCCCCCTTCTGGGGCTTCTCCCACACAGAGAGTGCCCCTCTGGGGCCTGTCTCTCCGCGCTCACGCGCTCTCGCCCGTACTGGGGCCTGTCTCCCCGCACTTCCCGCAGTCGGGGCTCAGGTGGCTGTAGCCGAGCCTGGCCCCCTGACCCTCCTCATGGGTCTTGCGCCCTGCTCGGGCTCCTCACAATTGGGCTCAGATGGCCTCAGCCTCACCTGGCCCTCTAGACCCTTTCCTGGGGCTGGAGTCAGTGCCCCCTGAACGTTGTGCCCTGGGCTCCTTGCTTGCACACCCCTTCCTAGGGCTCTACTCAGGCCCCATTGTGGGCGTGAGCACATCTCGCGCTGCACGACTCTGCCCCACTGGGGCTGGGGTCTGTACAAACCCCCAGCGCAATCAGGGCTCAGGCGGCCTCAGCTTCACCTGTCCCCTCAACCCCCTTTCTCAGGGTCCTATACCCTGCTGGGGTTCCTCCCGATACTGCCCCACTGGGCTGGGGTCAGGACAACCCACTAGCTCCTCCTGATGTCGCCCACACTGGGCTGGGGTCGGGACACCCCCAAAACATAGCACCACTCCCCAGCACTGGGAACCCCTCCCACTACTGGGAAGCTCCCATGAGGCCTCCTCCAACCCCTACAGCCTCACCCAGTCCTCCGGTGTTACACAAGCAACCAAACAGAAAATACAAAGCCATAAGCCAACCGGCTGTAACACAAAATAAGCCTCCTGGCTATAACATAAATTCTGTGCCACTCTGGCTCTCTCATACCTCCCTGTCAGGGTTCTCTCCACTCCGTATCATCATGCAGACACTCAGGTCGTCAGGCTGCGCTGCGCTGCGCTGCCCGCTGCCCTGCCTGCTGCCCTGCCCTGCCCTGCCCTGCCCTGCCCTGCCCTGCCCTGCCCTGCCCAGCTCCCACTGCCAGAGGGGAACTGCCTGCTAGGCTTCAGCCTGGGCTGTTTATATACTCCAGGCCCTGCCCCCTCCTGGTCAGCTGACCAACTGCAGTTGCCCCAGCAACCGGCACCTGTATCCCTTCATAGGAGCAGGGCACCAGAGTGCACCTGCGACAAGCGGCAGTGGCAATGCATAGGGGTTACACGGGAGTGCATTCACATAGGGGGTACATGGGAGTGTGATCGGCATGTGCCCCCCCAGCAACTGAGGGGGGGTCCCCCCCCATGGCTGATCCCACCAACCGGGGGAGAGGGAGCCAATTGCGAGATGGCCAATCGCTGCATCCAATCTCTGCAGCTGCTTCCAAAAGCGGTCGCAGCCGCTTCTGGGAGAAGCACAGCACTCCACTCCCCAGCTGGCGTTTGCAGGGGGGGCACCAGCGCTCCTGCCTGCCCCCCCTGCCTATTGCCTAAGCAGTGAGTGCGGCCAGTCAGGAGGTGCAAGTCCCATGCACTCCCATGTACCCACTATGCGTTGCCACTGCTTCTCACCACTCCCTTTCCTGTCTTTTGTATTCAGATCATGGCATTTGATAGCCTCCTCTGTAAATGTCCTTTCACAGCATAGGATAAAATGAGCTTTGACTCCCAAAAGTTTATCAGTCTCTGTTTTAGGTAATTTATAAGGTGCATCTCTACTCTGCCTTCTGCTGGGCTTTAGACTAACACTGCTAATAACTTCTCTGCTTTACCTAAGGTACATTAGTGACATCTTTATCATATAGGCACATGGGAAGGAATTTCTAGAGAAATTCTATCAGGTCTTTAACTTCCACCTCCAGCATCAAACCAACTCTAGAATACTCTATCCAATAAATTCATTTCCTAGACACAGCAGTGAAGGTTTGCAGTGGTGACATTGCCACAACATTGTATTAAAAACCCACTGATTTGTTATAGCTACCTTCATGCCATCAGCTTTCATCCTAAACAGACCACTAGATCCACTGTCTATAGCCAAGCTCTATTACAACCGTATCTACTCTGATCCCACCTACCTTAAAGACTTGGAGCAGGAAATCCTACATTTACAATATAATCCAAAAAAGGTAGCCACTCAAATCAACAACACCTCCATTCTACTACAATACCAACCCTAAGATAAAGACAACAGAATTCCTCTGGTTGTCACTTATAGCCGCTATCTTGAATACCTTGGACACAGACATCATTAATGACTTCCACCCTCCTAAAAAATTGTGACCATTTCTAGGGAGTCATGGGGGCCAAACCTGTCCTGGTTTACAGACAGGTCCCCAACCTTAAACAGCATCTTTCAAGTAACAAACTACCTAATTCCTATTCTCACTGCAAGGTTTGCCCCCAGTTACCCCCTTATCAATACAGACCACATCATCACTGGACCAAATAACATGGATTATAATATCTGAGGTTAACTCATCTGTACCTCTACTGATACCATATGTGCCATCATCTGCTTGCAGTGCCCCTTTGCTATCTGCATTGGAAAGACAGAAAGATTAAGGGGATGCTGATCTGACATCAAGTCCAAAAACACACCGAAGCCTGTAGTAGAAGGCTTTTACTTATTACCCTTTCTGGACATTCCACTGCTGATCTCAGAGTATCATTTATTATACAGTGCAACTTTCAAAGACAACTTGAATGTAAAATTATAGAACAAGAAATCATCCACAGCCTGGATTATATTAAATACGACCTGAATGGCAGCTATGGATTCTTATCCCATTACCTGGATTAGGTTTTCTGAGCCCTTTGTCCCTATATTACTTACTTGTTTGCCTCTCAGCACTCTCTTCACCATAGGCAACTGATGCCCCTTCCCATGTGCCTGTATGAAAAAGATATCACTAATGTACCTTAGGTAAAGCAGGGTGATGAGAGGGTGACTGAAGAGGAAAAAAAAAGACTTCAAGGCCTGTCATAAATATTGTGGCATACTGGAAGGCCACACATGTACCCATGCCAATGCAATCTGAAATACCTGTGTGTGAGGACAAAGCAGGAGAATGCCATGGAAAGAAAAGCAGCATCCTTATCAGGATAATATTCTTTACAGCTTATAATCCATCCTCTTGGGGGATGCTGGTGTACAGAGATGTGACCTTGTTGGTAGGTAATACGGTGTTTTCTGGAAGCTTGCCAATGGTGCCCAGTTTCTTTAGCAAATTTGTGGTGTCTTTCAAATAGCTGGTAGCTCCAGTGCCATAAAGGAATAGGATACAGTCAATGTAGCTAGAAACCCCCTCTGTGATGGTGGCAATGCCAGATACAATAGGGCATCCTGGATTTGTAGCTCTATTGGATAATAAGTAAACGTTCCCTGGCCTGGCTTCATGGGAGGTGGTAGCATTAATTTTCTCCTGTGTTTCCAGAGGCAGTGTCATTAAGAGGCCACTTAATTCCTCCTGGTATTGTACTCTGGGGACCTTGATGGGGCTGCAGCCCTCAGGTGGAGTTCAGGAGCTATCCTACCCATTTGGCAAACTTGCTTAATGGGTACTTTGTGTCAGTTTTTCACCAGTCCCATGGGACGGCCCTGCCCACTATGGGTCAGGGTGGCCCAGGTGAGTAAAATTCCTTGCCCTCCATCGAAGCTGACCTCATGAAGGAACACCTTGACAGGCTAGATACCTTCAAGTCAGCCGGCCCTGATGGATTACATCCAAGGGTACTCAGGGAGCTGGCGAGCATCATCGCTCAGCCCCTGGCACGGATGTTTGAGAGCTCTTGGTGCTCTAGTGAAGTGCCCGATGATTGGAAGAAGGCCAATGTCGTGCCTGTCTTCAAGAAAGGGAGGAAAGTGGATCCGGCAAACTACAGGCCCATCAGCCTGACCTCTATCCTGGGGAAGTTCTTGGAAAAGATTATCAAAGAGGCCATCCTTAACAGACTAGCTGAAGGCAATATCCTGAGGAATACCCAACATGGGTTTGTTGTGGGTAGGTCTTGCTTGACCAATCTCATCTCCTTTTAAGACCAGGTGACCTATCACCTGGACAAGGGAGAAGAGACTGATGCCATATATCTTGACTTCAAAAAAACCTTCAATCTGGTATCCCATGATCACCTCTTGGCTAAACTGGCTAACTGCAGCCTCGACCTCACCATGATCCGCTGGCTGGGGAATTGGCTCCATGGTTGGACCCAGAGGCTGGTGGTTGATGGGAGCCAATAGTCTCAGTGCACTGTGACCAGTGGGGTCCCTCAAGGCTCTGTCCTAAGGGCCTATACTTTTTAACATCTTCATCAGTGATGCAGACACTGGTGTCAGAAGCGGACTGGCCAAGTTTGCCGAGGACACCAAATTCTGGGGTAAAGCATCCACACCTGAGGACAGGAGGGTGATCTAGGAAGATCTTGACAGGCTCATGAAATGGGTGGATAAGAACCTGATGGTGTTCAACACCAAAAAATGCAATGTTCTCCCACCATGGGAGGAAAAACCTGCAGCATGCTTACAGGCTCGGCAGTGCTATGCTGGTTAGCACTACAGATGAAAGGGACTTGGGGGTCATGGTTGATCACAAAATGAACATAAGCCTTCAGTGTGATGCTACGGCTAGTAAAGTGAACAAAACACTGGCTTGCATCCATAGATGCTTCTCAAGCAAATCCCAGTACGCCATTCTCCTGTTGTACTCGGCCTTGGTGAGGCCGCAGCTGGAGTACTGCATCCAGTTTTGGGCTCCACAATTCAAAAAGGATGTGGAGATACTTGAAAGAGTCCAGAGGAGAGCCATGCGCATGATCAAAGGTCAGGAAAACAGACCTTATGATGAGAGGTTAAGACTGTGGTTATTAGAAGGCCTTAGCATGTTGTGGAAGATTTAAAACAGAAGGGGCTGGGTATACATCTCATACTCAAATTCCCCCTAGTCTCTGGCATTTGTTCTAAGAACATGAATGCCATTTCAGGACTAAAGACAATGTCTGCTTTTTCACTTTATTTTTTAATTTTGGGGTCCAATTTCCAAAACATTTTTTAATTTAATCTTTGCATAACGATAAACTATGCAACAAATAGGATTTTTAGCTAAAGTTTACAGTATGAGCATGCCAAAATATGCATGTTGCAAATTAATTACCTTCATACACTGCTGTCCCTACTGTCTTGGTCTGCCAAGGGCAGGGAAAGCTCCATAGCTGCTTCTGCCATGCTCCATCTGCACTGTGTGGGGACCCAGACTCAACCAAGCACAGGAACAGTAGTGTTCCTTGCCAGGAAGGGGGAACTCACCTGTCACTGCAAATGGGAGGGAAGAGGAGGGGAGGAAAGGGGTGAGGACCTGCATTAAGCATGGAGGGGAAGGGAGGGAACTCCTACCTGGCTAGGCAAAGCCTTGGCTGAGATGATCTAGTTGGGGATGGTTCTGCTTTGAACTGGGAGTTGGCCTAGATGACCTCCAACCCTCACTTTCTATGATTCTATGAAGCAGGCAATAAATGAGCATAGGAGTTGATGCATGGTACTAAGGCTCAGTAATTCTCAACTGGAATGCTGCAGCAGCTGGCCTCTGTGCCTGTCTTGTATCTCACACTTGCTGTAGCATCCCAGAGACAAGTGGCTGTGCTTCTGGGGACTCTGTTGCTGGACTACCTGCTACCTAGCTGACCCTGTGCCATCTGTTACCAAGGTTTGGGTAGCCTATGCTGCTGCAGGTGTATAGGAAACTGTGGGGCCATGAAACCACACTGAAAAGGTAGGAGGAGCATGTGAGCTCACAAAACCAAGGATGATGGGTATCATGAGGAAGGCAGTGATGGGATTCCAAGAGCCATAGAAGCAAGGCAGAAATGAACCAATAAATCAGTTGTTCTCAGCCTTTGTAGACAAAAGGCAGCCCATGTTACATTCAGACCACCCCTTTGAAAATACCAGCTCCTAGTTTTCACTTTTCTGACTACAGAAAAATAAGAGTAACTCTTCTATTACAAAGAAGTCAGAAAGACCCCAACAGGTAGAGTGTTATTAACAATATGAATTACTATTTGAAATCTCTGGATTTGTTTTGTGACTCATGCTTGCATATGTAACAGGGCTAGCACCCTTAAAAAGATCTCAAGGCACCCTCGGGTGCTGGGGCACCCTGGTTCAGAATCATGGCAACAAATGAGAAGGCACAGCATGCTCTGTGTGCATATGTTAAGATAAGTCAAAAAATACTTCAGACAGAGTTGAAGTACTGAGAGGAGTGTACCAGAACTGCTGCTATTGTAGCATTCATAGTTTGAATACAAATATCTACCCTGCACATATTTAACTATACACATTTTATTTGTACCATAAATCAGAGCTTTGTCACATGCACACTTTCTGAAATATCATTTCTTAAACGCCAACGTGTTACATGTAACTCATGGTTCTCAACAATTACCTCAGTGGAAATCTTGATCAAACCTGCCTAGCTCCCCATCGGGCCACTGTCAGCACGATCAGGCAGCAGACACTGAATTTCACTGCATTCTGTACAAGTTAGGTAATGTATGGGGTATTTGGATGAGGGGAGACTACAAGCACAGTTAGCTATTTTATTCCAATTAGGATTAAGAGATGCACACATTTCTCTTATAAAAATCACACCAGGATTTCATGGGCAAAACCTCTTAGGAGTTGGGGGAAGGCTCAAGCTAATGAGGGAAATCTCAAAATATTGTAAGTACAAAGTTGAATTTTTGAGGAGAACTAGCTCATCATCACAAAAAGGGGAGATGTGAGAGAACTGCCTCTTCAAAATACTGCCTACATTGTTAGTTCTGATTCATAGATGTTTGGGTCAGAAGGGACTTCAGCAGATCATCAAGTCTGACCCCCTGCCCTGGGCCAGAAACAGTGCTGGGGTCAGATGACCCCAGCCAGGTGCATGTCTAGCCTCCTCTTAAAGACACCTGAGGTAGGGGAACAGCACTACCTCCCTTGGAAGCCCATTCCAGATATAGGAAAGGATTCTGAAAGATGCCTTTGGTGTCTAATTCAGAGTACTTCACTGTCCAAGAACTGGATTATTCATTGTGGAAAGTGTCTGAAACATCTCAGAAAGTTGGGTTAAGGTATTTTAAAGCTATCCATCTGCAGAATGTTTACACAGATTCATTCTTGTAGAAGTGTGTTACACATCAGGTGTACTATATCCCAAAATTTTGCTAACTGCAAAACGTTTTTGGCTAGAGAGCTGCTCACTAGTGCAGCACCAAGTGCACATAATACCATCACCAACTACCATGTAGGCTGATGGAGTCTAATAAGATTTAGATCTTGATCCCACAAGTCTTCTGCAAAGCACACAACAGGGAATAACAAACTATCAACATGCCAGTGTAAAGTTAAGTGGAGGCTATTTGTGAGAATAATCTGCCCTGGCCCTATATCTTAGCCTTAGCTCACCTCTGTTCAGGCTTCAGCCCTCTCAGCCTTAGCCTGGTCACACCTTTGCTCAGTGCACAGTTGGAAACCCAGCGTGTCCACAGGCACCCTACTGCCCTGCTGCATGGTCCCCGATCTGCCCCTACAGACACAACACAGTTCTTCAGCTTAACAACCTACAATAATCAAACCCAAAACATCATCAGATGGGGCTGAGTACCTCTCTTAAGGCTCTCCACAGCTCCTACCCTGATTGGTTGGCTTCTCCCAGCCCTGGCCCTCCTAAGCCTACTCACAGTTCATCTCTATGCCAGGAGCTCCTTACACCAGTAAAGCCCAAGCCAAACTGTCTGCTCTGAAACTGAGCTGGTATCTCCTTGGGTTCCATCCTTTCCAGTTGCATGCTCCTGACCTGCCCATCCACTTATTAAGTAGCCTGCTCAAAACTGCATTTGGTTCAGCAGACCTGCAGCCCTTCCTTCCTGCCTGGAGTTTTGCCCTGTTATCTGGATGGCTTCAAAGCCATTACAGACAGCCCCAGAACCTTTATCTGAGCTCCCTCCTGGCTGCTTCCTCTAGTGCAGCTCGTTCTAGCTCAGCTGTCAACATCATATTACAGCCCTCTAATGCTGTTTACTTATTGTTCAAGTTGCAGAGATTAAGAGACCCTACAACAAGTATCAGGTAGCATGATTTTGGGGTGTGCAGATCAGATCCCATCATACCTTTAATTAAAGGTCTATCAGCAGCTTTGGTATCCCAAATTCTCTGGAGACCCAGCCACAATTTGCTTCTTGTAGACCCTAGCTCTTGATTCATCTCCAGTTTCCCTTCTCCTTCTCAATCATTTAACAAATTCAGATCTTCTGATCAAACCCTGCTCAGCCTTGGCAAAACCACCTTGTTGGTGCTAAGAAGTTTCCTCTTAAACTGGCTATTGCTATTGCCCTTAAAAGAATGCTCCTTAACTAAGAGGCGGTTTTACCTAGTTTCATAGTAGGTAGGGTCGAAAGGGACTTGAGCAGATCATCATGTCCAACCCCCTGCCATGGCAGGAAAGAATGCTGGGATCAAACAACCCCAGCAAGGTGTCTATCTAGCCTCCTTTTGAAGGCCCCCTGGGTAGAAGCGAGCACCACTTCTCTTGGAAGTTGGTTCCAGATCCTAGCCGCCCTGGCGGCTCATGTTCATCTTGGAGTCTATAATGACTCCAAGATCCTTTTCTGCCTCTGTGCTGATGAGAAGGGAGTTCCCCAGCCTGTAGGTATGGTGCTGGTTCTTTCTCCCTAGGTGGAGTACCCTGCACTTGTCAGTATTGAATCCCACCTTATTCTCATCCGCCCACCCCTGTATCCTGTCCAGATCCAAGTGCAGCCTGTCCCTCCCTTCTAGCGTGCCCACTTCTCCCCACATCTTAGTGTCATCTGCAACTTTGAACAAGGTGCTTTTCACCCCCTTGTCCAAGTCGCTGATGAAGATGTTGAACGGTGTGGGCCCGAGGACAGAGTCCTGGGGGACCCCACTGCCTACATCCTTCCAGGTTCACCTGTCCACCACCACTCTCTGGGTGTGGCCCTCCAGCCAACTGGCAACCCATCTGACTGTGTAGGCATTGACACCACAATCTCCTAATTTTTTAATGAGAATGCGGTGAGACACAGTGTCAAGGGCCTTCCTAAAGTCCAGAAAGACTACGTCTACCGCGACACCTGCATCCAAGGATTTTGTGACCGGGTCATAAAAGGCCACCAGGTTGGTCTGACAGGACCTGCCTCTAATGAACTCATGTTGGTTGCTTCTAAGCATACAATCCCCTGCTTGCCCCTCACAGATGTGCACCTGGATAATTTTCTCAAAAAGCTTCCCCAGGACTCAGGTAAAACTAACAGGCCTATAGTTTCCTGGGTCCTCCTTTCTCCCTTTTTTGAAAATGGGGACCACACTGGCCCTTTTCCAGTCCTCTGGCACCTCCCCAGAGCACCAAGAGTGCTCATAAAGCTGTGCCAGGGATCCCGCAATGACCTCTGCTAATTCCCTCAGCACTCTGGGGTGGAGATCATCAGGATCTGCTGATTTGAATATGTCCTGTCCCACCAGAAGTTCCTTGACTAGGTCCTCACTGACCCTGGGCCTGGCTGTGCCTCTCCTGGGACCACTGGGGATCCCAGTTGGGGGGATGACCTGGTCCTGGCTCAGAAAAATGGGGGAAAAGAAATTGTTAAATAGGTTAGCTTTGTCGGCTGGTGAGACCACCAGATTTCCAAGCGTGTCCTGCAGAGGCCCCACATTACCTGGAACCTTCTTTTTACCCCCTATGTATTTAAAAAAGGATTTCTTGTTATCCTTGATTTGGGTTGCTAGTCATTGTTCCATCTCTGCCGTGGCCTTCTTAACAGCCCCCTATAATCCCGAGCAATGTAGGTATAGTCCTCCCTGGTGATGGCTCCTCCCTTCCATTGGGTGTATGTCTCCTTCTTAGCTTTGAGACATTCCTGAATGTTTTTGGTGTCATGAGGGCTTTTAAGCACTCTTGCCCCCTTTGATCCATGTTGGGATTGCCACCCTTTGGCCTTGGAGGATGGTCTCCTTCAGGTACGACCATTCTTCTTGGACTCCCATATTCCCTCCTCTCCGGGACCTCAGTGCCTCCCCCAACTAGTCCCTTACCTCAATTAAATCTGCCCTCCTGAAGTCCAGGCCTGCTGTCTTGCTGCAGGCCTTTGCCACCCAGTGCTAGGCGGTGAATTCCAATAGGCGATGATCGCTATCGCCCAGGTGATTGAGCACCCACAGTCCCCTCACCAGGTCGTCGCTTGTGGCCAGGACCAGGTCTAACAAGGCATTTCCCCTGGTGGTACTGTGCAATTCAAAGTTTCTCTAACAGTTCTTTTTGATCTCACTATATGAATTCAGGCACATATACCAAAATGCGTGTGATATTTATAAAAATACAAATATTTCCCAATTCTATACATACATATCCAAGTATCCCATTACCTTTTAGCTACAGCATCACACTCAAGTCCAGGCAATTACCCACTCATTATTTCCAGTTCCTATTCATAGCCACCACTCCCCAGATTTCCCTCCCCTGTAATTAAGTCCTAAATTCTTTGCTCCTGGATGACCTTATATTTGTCAATATGGAAATGCATAAAGCTTGACTGCACCCAGCCTACCAGATCACTCTCTGCGTGATGTCCTCCATAACCAACCCTTTCCATCATTTACCATGCCTTCAGTCTCTACATCATCTGAAAACTGTAGTAACACATGATAAACACATTATAGACAGGAGTTAACACCTGTGCTCTCCTTCTCAGCATTCCTTGAGCTTCTAATCCCCATTTATCTTAGACAACAACTCCCAAAATTTCAATATCTGAGCTCATCTGTGACTACATCCAAGTTTGTCCCATTCTCTGCCTGAAGCATCATCATAACCTGTTGCAGAACACAGGCTATCTGTTACCACTTCCCTTTCTATGCTTCTTTCTATAAAGTGTTGTCCATTAAAACAAGTATATTGTGAGACAGTGCATTATTTCCAGATGATTCTCAGCAAGAATATGGTAAATTAATATCTGGAAAAGTCCTTGGCTTCAACTGAATTATATCAGGAATGAATTTTCTCAAAATAATTAAGCTGAAAAAGAAACCATTAAAATGTTCACGTGTTGGCATTAGTTCACATCTGGAAAAAAGATATAGTTGTTGAATTCAATTACAGTTTGCTCTGCAAGCTATAAAATTGGTTCCATAATCTTCACCAACCCATTTTAACAATTAACCATGCTTCATCTCAATTAGAAAACCACTAAGTTGGGGGGGGAAATAATTTTACTCTAGGACTTTAAGATGCCCCTCTTACTCCTAGGTATAAATTTTTTCTAGTATTTTCATAAATACAGTATAAGCTACAAAAAAATTCTAAAACATCTTATGAGATACTGCCCTTATTACATTCACTGTTTCTGTATTTCCCTCAAGAAACAAGTTATTATGTAAGTCATAAAATCATAAATAATAAACTACATTTTTACAGCTATCCCTCAATACAAGGGTGATGTCTGCTGAGGGGGTGGATTACTGGTGAGTTAAGATGGCTGAAGAGTCCAATCTGTGCCGTGCAAGTCTTTCCACAGATATGACTGGTGGTGCCTTGTGGGGGGCACAGCTCTTGGCCAAGACATTGTACACTTTCCTTCATCCTCTGCCATTTCTCAGCTTCCTGAGCAAGACAGTTTCTTCAAAGTAGACTGTAGCTTGATGTATGGTGCAGTGCCATTAAGACCTGTTACAGGCCAGCACTTCCCAGTTTGTAAGGTTGATGCCTTCTTAAGATATGCTTTCATGGTGTCCTTGTAGTGCTTCTTCTGTCCTCGATGGGTCCTCTTACCATGACAAATTTGAGAGAAGAGGACTTTCTTCAGGGGATGAGTGTCAGCCATCCTCACACAGTGGCCAGCTCAGCGGAGTTCATGTTCTTTGCCTCAATGCTGGTTATATTAGCAGAGAGGATGCTGCCATCGATGGAGTGGTCTTCCCATCCAATTCAAAGGATCTTGAGACAACACTGATGAAACCATACCAGGTGCTTAAGATGGCTTTGATATGTCACCCATGCCTCACACCTGTAGAGGAGCATGGGAATAACCACTGCATTGTAGAACAGGATGTTAGTTTCCATCTGAAGATCTCAGTCAAAGATATGGTGAACCAGTTTTCCAAAGGACACACGCACAGTGAATCCTATGTTCGATTTCTACATCAAGACTGACTGACTTGGAGAGGTGGATGCAAATTTATGGGAAATGCTCAATGTTTTCCATCGGTTCTCCACCAAAGGTAATTTGTGTGGAGAGGGGACAGCTTGTGCTGGGGCAGGCTGATAGACACCTTGGTCTTTGCAATTAAGGGACAGTCCCAGGCTAAGATACGCACCTGGAAAAAAAAAAGGTCAAGGATGGACTGCAGATCAGTCTTGTGTGCTCAAGGAAAAAATAGTCATCAGCATATTGAAGGTCAGTGATGCCAGTCTTGGTAACTTTTGTTTTGCTGTGGAGATGCTACAAGTTGAAAAGCTGACAGTCCATTCAATACACAACCCCAATTCTGGGAGGAAGGTGGTCATGGATAAGAATCAAAATCACAGCAAGACAGATGGAGAAAAGGGTTGGGGCAATGACACAGCCCTGCTTGACACCAGTATGGAAGGTAAATGAGTGTTTCTGATCCATTCCAAAGGACTGCAGTGGTCACCCCTTCATAGAGTAGCATGAGGATGCTGATGAACTTCAGTGGACAACCAAACCTAGGCACCTTCCATAAGGCTTCACAATTGGTGGAGTCAAAGGCCTTGGTTAGCTCAATGAATGCCTTAAACTGCTCTTGGTGTTGTTCTCTACACTTCTCCTCCTTGAACTGTAATCTTGAGGCTTGTAGAGAGGCTTGTGTGTTGCAATTACCCTCAGAGCTATATCATCTGGAGTCTTCTACTCCTGGTAGGGTCTTCCTGGTGAACAGGCCTGAGGTAAAGTCCCAGACCAAGCATGATCCAAATTCCTAAAGACCCCCAACAATGGAACAGGCATGGTTGAATACCTGCTGTTTCTCTGTGGCTGTGAAGGCAGATGAGGGCTTCAGCAAGATGAAGGTCTCAAGTTTTCTTAGACATCCTTGCCACTGGGTTCAGGGCTGTTTCCTGTCAAGTTCATGTGGCTGTTGCTTGCACACCAGCTTCCTCATGTTAAAAAGATGTCATGAGCAGGCCTCTTCCAGGAATGCTAACATCTCCCATGATCCCAAGTCCTGAGGTGATAGATAAGTGGCAGTGGGGACAAGAACAGTGATCTCTGGGAGTCCCTGGTCACAAATCTGCATGTAGTTGGCGGCTGTGTGATAGCTGTTTTGCCCTTACTGAGACAGAAGTACAATTCAGTGGCTCCGGCTGTGACTGAGCAGTCCTCTTTAGGATCCCCTCTGATCTCCCTGAATGGGAAAGGGGCTAGAAAAGTTGCCTGAAACATAGGCTGTCTCAACACCTCTGGCTGGGTTACTCTACCTCCCGCCAAAACCAACAAAATAAAGTACTGAAATTCACCATGTCAAATGTCCACAGTCTCATGGACTCCCCACACAGTAGGCATCCTGAAACAAAAACCACCATAGTAGCTAGAGAGCTTGCAAGATATGACATCAATATTACTGCTCTAAACAGGCCTGCTGGGCAAATGAAGACCAGCTGAAAGAAAAAGGTGGCTACACCATTTTGGGAAAAGAAAATCACCTGAAGAGAGATGCATTCATGGGATTGACTTTGCCATCAAGACCAAGATTGTGTGTCAGCTTTCAGGACTCCCTGTGGGCATTAACCAGCTTCTTATGACTCTCTGCCTCAAGCTCAGTAACGATCAGTATGCTATGGTCATCTGTCCATATGTCCCCATACTTGACAATGAAGAAGTCAACAAAGAACAATTCTACTGTGCTCTTGACATAGTCCTAACTGCCACTGCTGAGGAAGACAAGCTTATCCTCATGGGTAACTTCAATGTAAGACAGTTGGGCAACACTCTGAACTCTGGAGTGGCACCATCAGGAAAGAGGAGGTGGGGAAAGTAAATTCCAATTGTATCCTCCTCCTCAGTAAATAAGCAGAGCATGACTTGCTTATCACAAATAATATCTTCAGACAGAGTGACAAATATAAGACCACTTGGAAACACCCATGCTCCAATCAGTGCCCCCTTCTTGACTATATTATTGTCAGAGCCAATTGTGACAGGAGCAAGCTTTCATGCCTGGTGCAAGCCCCAGCCCGCCGCCCGTCTGTGAGCCAGCCACTCACCTCACTTGTTTGCCATGCCTTGATGTAATAGTATTTGAGGTGTTAATTAGGTGGGAGGCTGCCCATTTTGGACCCTGATGGGGAATATCCACAGCTCTGTTCCATCCCTACACTGTGGCCCAAGCCTCACAGATGGCATCCCAGCCAACTAACTCAGCCATACCCTTCACCCCATTAGCTGTGGTCCCCTCTCTGAGACCTTCAGCTCCCCCTTAGGCCCTGGACCTATCCCAGGCCAGTTCGGATCCTGAACCTCTTGCTCTCTGGGTATCCTTTGTAATGGACCCCTGGTCCTTCAACCCCACTCTGGGTCCTGGCTCCAGCATGGGCCAGTTGAGATACTTTGGCTCAGGTCCAAGCTGCATGCCTGTCCACAGGTTTTGGGGGTCCCCCATTCCTGGGTCAGGTGCTTCACAAAGCATGCCTGGCCATGTGGGATCACTCACCCCAGCAGGCTCATGAAGCTTACCTGGACTTTGGGTATTAAATAACCCAACCAAAAGTGGGAGCTGAGGTTAAGGCGCCCTGACCCACCTTACACTGGGGAAGTGATCACTCCTGGCATTTACATGGGGACTGCCACACCACCAGGAGCCCCACCAGGCCTTATGCCCCAGCACAGTGCAGTTTTAGGTCATGCCCAGAACCAATGAGACCTCCAAGCCATCCCCATAGCCTCACCCTTACCTTCAAGGTGTTCCTGGCAGAGCTCAGCAGAGTGATGTTTCTCCTCTGATGGTTAATCATGAACTGCCTTCAACTCAGGGAGATGGACCTTAAAATGGCCACCCTAATCAGGCATCTGCCCTTCCCTGGCCCAGTCCATAAAGTGGCAAGTACTACCGGTGCCCAGCCACACCCATGATTGCACCGATGTCCATATCACCTAAGTCCTGAGAGTTGCAGATGACTGTTGAGTGGACCACTGTTTAGTCAGCTCAATCATGGACATGCAGCTTGCAGCACTACAATGTAAATAACTGAAAGGAATGCAGAAAAGATTTAACATCAAGGCACTCCAAGACCAAGGTAGATATGAGGTTCTTCAACAACGCCTTACTGAGAGGGTCTCTGACAGTGGCAACACATAGGGGATGCACAGGGGTGCACATCCACCCCCTAAGAGTGCTGGTGCACCCCCTGACAGCCAGCGTTCCCTGCTTAGGTGATGGGTGGGGGGGCAGGTAGAAGTGCCAGTGCCCCCCTGAGAGCACCAACCTGGGAGTCACTGACTGGCTGCTGGGGGGGGGGGCAAGTGCCCCCCCCAACTCAGGAGGCACCAGTCACCCATGCTATCTGACCTGCCTGATGACATCAAGGACATTCATACACATTGGGAAGAACTTAAGAACATTATTCACAAAGCATGCGCTGAATCAATTAGATACTCCACTTACCGTCACCAAGATTGGTTTCACAAGAATAATGAGGAAATTCTAGCAGTTATCCATCAGAACAGAATCACATTCTGCAGTTGGCAAGACTGCAATACCAACTAGCAAAAATGAGAGGCTTACCACTGTAGTTCAGAGAAGGCTATGGGACATCAAGAACCAGTGGTGGCAAGTGAAGGCCATGGAGATCCAGAGTTTTGCTGATCAGTATGACATGAGAAGCTTCTTTTAGGCATGTCACAGTGGGTCCCCAGGAATGGCCGTGATGCCCCTAGGGCTCCGTGATTGTGCCAGCTTTGCCCTGAGGGAGCCTTCTAATCTCTCCTGCCATGTCTTGTTGATTAAAATAGTAGATAGGGTGGCTGTACTCAAGTTGCTATTCAGTCACGGTCCTGATGGCCCCCATTAACCCTGTGGGTTCTTAGACCTCTTGCTGGGTCCTGTTCTAAGTAGATGCCACATGAGACAACTCAAGTCTTATGGGCTAGATGCGTGGCTCCAACACCTCCCCTTTACCACACTCCATGCCTTGCAGGTAGTATATCAATGTTATCCCTGTAATGAGGTCTTGGGATAATTTGGCCTTCTGTTATCACTGGGCCACTGGCCCCTGTCTTTGCACCCTCTCTGGTGCTGGGGCTCTACACAGTAGTGTGCCCCAATGAGGGCTCCTCCTCCCCAATAGCCTCAGCCTGGTCCACCGGATTAAACAACAACATAAATATGTGCCCCTGGGCTACAAACTAACAATAACAATACCAATGGCACTGGAGGCTACACTCTGCACCTTTAAAAGGGCCAGTTTCTCCCTCAACAATTTGTGCCTCCTATCCCCAGGTATTTTAGGAACTCCTAGAAGCCATTAATCTTACCAGCAGCCAGACAGGCAACCAAGCATCTCTGTGGAGCTTTCCTGCGTGAAATCCTTCCCCCCTGGCTGCTGCCAGAGCACTCATTGCCTCCAGCCCCAGCCCTGGGACTTATATGTGCCCAGGGCCCTGCCTTCTTCTGGTCAGCTGACTGGGTGCAGGTGTTAGCTAATTCCATCATTAGCCTGCTGCCACAGCAACCTACACCTGTGGGGGTTCTGCCTGGCTCCTAGGGCCCTCTCTCTAGACAGTTTCTGCCCTTAAAGGAGCCAGCACAACTTAGTGCCCTGTGACAGGCAATAAAAACCATCCATGGGCCATGTTCTAATGGCCCAATCACCTTGCAATCCGAGGATGGCTCTACCCTTCTCATGGATAATGTATCCAACAAGCAGAGCTGAATGGAGGACTTGAACTGTGAATCTGAGGTCCTAGCTGCCACCATCAACTCTGTCCCTCAAGACCCAGTAATAGAATCTCTTGTTGATCCCCCATCCTTTAAGAAAGTCTGGTGTGCCACCACTCAGACTAAGAACAATAAAGTGACAGGATCAAATGGCATTTCTTCAGAGGTCTTCAAAGCTGGTGGGGCAGTGCTAGCAAAAAAACTTCACCAATTTCTCATCAAAATATGGGTTAACAAAGAAGCTCCACCTGACTTAAAGAATGCCAACATTGTGACCATCTTCAAGAAAGGGGAAATGTCAATGTGTGGAACTACCAAGGAATTGCCCTCCTCTCCATTGCCAGGAAGATTCTTACTCACATAAGGATGTGAATCACCTCCTCCTCCTCCTTGCTGAAGATGTCCTTCCAAAATTCCAGTATGGCTTTAGACCATCATGGGTACCACTGACATGATTTTTATCAGATGACAGATCCAGAAAAAGTGTAGAAAAAACTACATATCTGTAACCACGAACTACATCTATCCTTGCTCCACCCTCACTACTGGTTGTTACACATATGTATTGTGTCTTGCCCAAAGAATATCTGAACTCAAGTCAAGAATCTCATGCTTTTAATATTTGGTCTGTAAAGCACTTTGAGCTCTATGGGTCTTTGTACATGCAATAACGTTGCCCTTTAAAGCGGCTTGGCCTTTTGCACTGTGTTAATGGCATTGCTAATTACACACTTCGTGGTGTATTCTGCTTTAATGGCATTGGTATATACATGTTCATTTACAATGACTTTCTTACATAGGACAGTAAAACCCATCTGAGGTATTTTAGTTTGCTACATAACAAAGTGCAATGGTGCATGGGGGCACTGGAAGCCAATGTGCTCAGGGAAGTTTGAGCATGGCAGGCTTCCAGCACCCTGTGCACCATCCCTACCATCTATGCTACAGAAACTGTGTCAAACTTGCAATCCCACATATCTGTCCCTGTTAAATTTAAATGCTGCACCAAATGAAAGATTTCTGAAGACATGGATCTTCCATATTCCCCTAGCAAAAGTAAGGGTCAATGTCATCTTAGGCTCCAGGGCTAAGGAGCTCCAAACCCACAAACTTTTCATGATAAAACTTTATCACCAATCCTTGGACCATCCCACAGCAAGTGTGCCACAAGTGGCACAGTCAGCTGGTATGTGTGGCATTGCAAACCTCGGGGCTCAGTAAATAGAGGTACCAGAACAGAGGAAGAGACATTTCAAGTGTCACCACCAAGAGTCAGGTTAACCCTTCCCTAACTCTGGACTCACTGCTGAATTTAAGGCTTTGGATCCTCATTCACTATGTAAAAAAGTAATAGTTAAAGGAAAGGGAAGGGTTAACTAGGATCTTGGCAGTAACACCTCTCACAGCAGCATTCAACCCCCGTCTGCTCTGCATGGCCAAAGGCTAATGAGCCCTTGCATCCAATCTGTCAGAGCTTAACTTGTAGCATGTCAGCCCAAGAGGTTGGTCACACCTGCCCCAGACAATTTCACTGTGGGTATGTCGACACTGACTCAGCACATTCCAGCAGAGCATCTTGCACACCACCTGACTAGCCACTCCCGCCTGCAGTCTCCAAACCTGGAAACAGGATGGTGAAGCTGTTCTGGAGACATCCACACAATGGTCACACTCAAACACACCCACATCCAAGGTCTCAAAAACAAGGGAACACACCCCAAGCAGCTTCACTGAGACATTTCCAGGTTTTGAGCATACAAAAAGAAGCATCCCTACCAGGCTCTGCTGAGGACATAGTGTAGATGTACACTTTGGGCTACTGGTCACACTTCCCAAAGACAGCACAGCAGCTTTATAACTTATATAAAAAATTACCTTATTCTATTCCTTTATTCATGCTAAACAGTACTTATGTCATACAGTGGGGTACAAGCCCCATTGGCTTAGGTAGAACTAAAATATCAACTAAGATTATTTAGTATGAACAATGTGGAGAAGGAGTAAAATTACCCTAAAATCATCTAGGTCCTCACCAACTGTTCATGCTATGTTAAAACAGCAGCGAGGAGAATGCTTTCAAGTCACTCTCTTCAGCAAGTCGCAATTAGGGCTTTGGTTTCTCTCATTTAGGTCTAATGAGTCTACAGGTTTTTGCTCATGATTAGCAAGATAAAGAACTTACTAAGTGAGTGCCTCTAAGTTGTGCCAGGAATGTTTTTTATTGTGCTGTTTGTGAAGGATAGTAAATGGCATTTACCACTCTACTTCATTAATTAAAAAATTCCAGACTATATTAATATAGCTTTTAAACAAGCAAATGTGTTATCAGTGAAAAGTGCCAGGCAGATGGTGCTAGAAGCTAGAGTCTTTTGTTCAACCACAGAACAAGAAGAGCAGAAGCATTGCAGCTTCTTCTCACTGCCAACATATGTATGATGGAGGCACCGTGAGGGCATTTATACGCATATTTTTCTGTCCCACAACTTGCCAGAGATCCGCCTCTTCAGAGGCAAGCAGAGGCAGGCGGTGCTGCACTGCATGCAGTTGTATAAGCAGTGAAATGCACAGCAGCACATAGAAAATGGCAGCAGCGCACTGCTGAACTAAAGCACCTCCAATGTGTTTTAGTTCAAAAGCACGCCACCACCATTTTCTCAGCACTGACACGCATTTCATCATTTATACAACTGCAAGTGCTGCTGTGCTGGGCACTTGTCAAAGCACCCGGCGCTGCAGCGCTTGCATGTGTAAAAATGCCACATATCCATAGGCAACAGGTTGATTCAGTGCCCTGGCCCCTTCAGTTATTGGTAGTCTCCCTACTGAAACTGCTATCTCTATGGAGTTCAAATCACTGTGATGGGAAGCTTTTTGTAATTACCTTTGTGCAGCAGGAAATGGTATTAGGCCATGGGTGGCCAACTTGTGGCATATGTGCCACAGGTGACACAGGCACCTTCTGTGTGTGACGTGGCAGAACAGGGAGAAGGTAGGGAACACACCAACAAACAGGGCAGGAAACAGAGAGGAGAGCAGTAGATAAGACAGGGAGCACAAGACAGTAGAAAGAGCAGCAGATCAGATAGGAATCAGAGTGACACTCAGGGACAGCACAGGGCTTAATTTGTGGCATGCCTGCGAAAAAGGTTGGCCCCCACTGTCTAAAACTATTAATTCCTATCCCATAAAACACTTACAGGACAACAGTTCTTAGCTGTATAACAAACGTGTTTAGCGGTTAAAAGATATTTCCTCTTGTCTATGCCCTGAACCTTTCAGTCCAGTGTCTATTGGCTTCTTTATAGTCTATAATTAACTTAAAATATTCAGCTCTGAACATTTTTCTTTATCTTTTTTAAGAGCTTCACAATCTTATTTCAAATTGTACTGCTGTGTGTGTAGAAAAAAGGCCTTTTTACTAAATCAAAAAAAAAGAATTATACCCTATCATCTTTTCATCAAATCTTGATCACTTGCATGCATTGTGCTACATTCTATTAATTTTTAATTACTTCTCCACATTATCATGAAAAAGGACTACTGGAGCTCAAGTCTCTTGACAGCCTCTTCTAGTTGCTTCTGCTGCCATCAAATTCAGGTCTCTTTTGAAAAGCCAAAGGAAAGTTTGTGTTACCAAAAGCTTCGGTAGCAATTTTTATTTATCAAGAAGACTTTTTTTTCTTTGTGCACAACAGTAGAAAAAACACCTCTAAGGAAACAATGGTAAAATTTGATATCAATATGAGTGAACAGCTAGCAAGGATTGATGATACTAAAAGTTACTTTCAGATTACAATTCTAATGCAACATCACTGAACACATCACTGATTGGGAAAAGAAAATAAGACTGTGCTGGAATCCTTGGAGATTATTTCATTTCAGATGCAAGTGTCTAGGCTTCCTAAAGTCAAACAAGATTCTGCAGCACCTGCAGCCACAATGAAATAAACATGAAATAATTTGGTTTTCTGCTATTATACTGTTAATGTTCTTTTGACTTGTTGCATTTGTTAGATGGAGGGGATGGAGTTATTTGTTTTTTGGGACAGCCATAGGTTTAGAAGGGACTTCATGGGAAGGAGGAGACTTCTCCGCTGGAGATTAAACAGGGAAGTGAGGATGGGTGGAGGGAAATAAGAAGAAATATCTTATATCCAGATGTAAATGGCAGCTGAGAAGCATGGTTGGGAATGGTCCATGGGTTGGCTTTATAAGTTTTAAGTAGGGAAGCAGTAATTTAGGACAAAGGGGTTTGGAGTTCTCAAGTTTTGGGGTATCATTTACAATAGTCTACTATTGTTTCCAACTTTGTGCGTTCGTTTATTGTAATCCGTTGAGCCTTTTGGATATGGCAAGATATGAATCTAAAGCCAAGTCACCAAGAACTGACCTCCCTAGCCACCCAGCTTATCTCAAGAGATTTGCAGGGCCCTGACAAGGTGCCTTGGCTTCTAGTGGCTGGTCTAGCAGTCCAGATTTGACACTCTCAGGCTAGGGACAGACATTACACATAAACCAGTTTAAGTGATCAGAAACTGGTTTAAATCTGTAACAGAACAGACATTCAGTGCACATAAAACAGTTTGAAAATGGTTGAAAACAGTTTGAGATAAACCTGGTTGAATGTAGTATCAGACTTAACTGATTTGGCTCAAATCAGATTATGCAATGTCTGTCCCAGACTTCTTGCTGGTTGAAGATAAGCCAAACTCCCCCAGCATCCCAGCATGCTCTCTGGGCTGGGCAGAGCTCCAGAGAGCTGTGCTGGCCCCTCCCCTCTGCTCTCTAGCTGGAGCAGGGGTAGGGTGTAGCTAGATGCTGGCTTGCCATGGCCCCTGGGGCAAATTCCTCCCTCCATCCCCTCTCCTGCCCCCCGCCCCCTGCCTCCACTGGCAAACTCTGGGGATTGCAACTGCTGTTTGCAGTTAATTCCTCCCTCTGTCCCCCAGACTTTAGGAGGGCTGACTTCAACAAGCTAAGGAGGATAGTTGGGGAAGCGCTGAGGACCCAGAGGGGAAGGGAATCAGATGTCGAAGGTGAGTGGTTGCTCCTTAAGGAGACGATCCTCCATGCCCAAAGGGAGGTAATCCCAACAAGGGTCAAAGGGAGCAGGAGGGCACATAAACCCCCATGGCTCACTAAGAGCATCCGGGAATGTCTCCTTGCTAAAAGGGAGGCATATACCCAATGGAGAGATGGGGTCATCGCCAAGAAGGACTATGTTATAGTCGCCCGAGGATGTAGGGGGGCAGTCAGGAGGGCCAAGGCAGAGTTGGAGATAGGACTAGCTTCCCGGATTAAGGACAATAAGAAGTCCTTCTTCAAATACATAGGGGGTAAAAAGAGGGTCCCGGGTAATGTGGGGCCCCTGCAGGACACGATGGGCAACTTAGTCATCACGCCAGATGACAAAGCTAACATATTTAACGATTTCTTTGCCTCTGTCTTCCTAAGTAGGGACCAGTTCAGCCACCTCCCTGCTGGGCCCCCCTCGGGCCCCGAGAGAGACACGCCTGGGCCAAGGGTTAGCGAGGAGTTAGTTAGGGTACTTCTGGAGAAGCTGGACGTGTTCAAGTCCGCTGGTCCGGACGATCTTCACCCTAGGGTTCTACAGGAACTGGCTGAGGTCATTGCGGGACCCCTGGCACGGCTCTATGAGCACTCGTGGTGCTCTGGCGAGGTGCCGGAGGACTGGAAGAGGGCCAATGTGGTCCCTATCTTCAAAAAGGGAAAAAAAGAGGACCCGGGAAATTACAGGCCAGTTAGTCTGACCTCAATCCCGGGTAAGCTCTTTGAAAAAATTATCCTGGCACACATCCAGGAGGGCCTTGCGGGGGAATGCATGCTCAGGGGCAACCAACATGGGTTTATCAGTGGCAGGTCTTGTCAGACCAACCTGGTGGCCTTTTACGATCAGGTCACCAAATCATTAGACGCAGGGGTTGCTGTGGATGTAGTCTTTTTGGACTTCCGGAAGGCTTTCGACACTGTCTCTCACCCTGTCCTCATCAAAAAGCTGAGAGACTGTGGTGTCGATGCCCACACGGTCAAATGGGTCGCCAACTGGTTGGAGGGCCGCACCCAGAGGGTGGTAGTGGATGGGTTCTTCTCGACCTGGAAGGATGTGGGCAGTGGGGTTCCGCAGGGCTCGGTCCTCGGGCCTGCACTGTTCAACATCTTCATCAGTGACTTGGATGAGGGGGTAGAAAGCACCCTGTTCAAGTTTGCTGATGACACTAAGATGTGGGGGGATGTGGGTGCACTAGAAGGGTGCAATAGGCTACAAGCTGACCTTGACAGGTTGCAACGGTGGGCGGATGAGAATAGGATGGGGTTTAACACTGATAAGTGCAAGGTGTTGCACATGGGGAGGAAGAACCGGCACCACACTTACAGGTTGGGGAACTCTCCTCTTGCCAGCACGGAGACGGAAAAGGATCTTGGAGTCGTCATTGACTCCACGATGAACATGGGCCGGCAGTGTGGGGAGGCAGTCAAGAAGGCCAATCGTACCCTATCATGCATCCACAGATGCATCTCGAGCAGGTCCAGGGAGGTGATCCTCCCCCTCTATGCGGCACTGGTCAGGCCGCAGCTGGAGTACTGCGTCCAGTTCTGGGCGCCACACTTCAAGAGGGACGTGGACAATATGGAAAGAGTTCAGAGGAGGGCCACTCGTATGATCAGGGGTCAGCAGGGCAGGCCTTATGAGGAGAGGCTACGGGACCTGAACCTGTTTAGCCTCCACAAGAGAAGGCTAAGGGGGGACCTTGTGGCCTGCTACAAACTGGTCAGGGGGGATCAGCAGGTATTGGGGGAGTCCCTGTTCCCCCGTGCGCTGCCAGGAGTGACCAGGAATAACGGTCACAAACTGGCGGAGGGTAAGTTTAGATTAGATATTAGGAGGCGCTACTTCACAGTCAGGGTGGCTAGGGCCTGGAACCAGCTTCCAGGGGAAGTGGTGCAGGCTCCGAGCCTGGGGATTTTTAAAAGGAAGTTAGATGAGCACCTTGCCGGGGTCATCTGACCCCGGTGCTCTTTCCTGCTAAGGCAGGGGGTCGGACTAGATGATCTACCTAGGTCCCTTCCGACTCTAGCTACTATGAAACTATGAAACTAGGGGTTTGGCTGCAGTCTCTGTGGCTTGGGAGGGGATTAATTCCACAGCATGTCCCAAAAGCAGGGGGGGTGGAGAGGAGGGGAGGCAAGCTAGTCCCCTGTGTACAGATTCAAGCCCTGCACCTGTGAGCCCAGACCTAAGACCTGCAGGACCAGACTGAGAGGTGGGAAGTGTTGGCAAAGACCTGACAATCATCACACATACTGGACATGTAGCTAAGGGAAGTTGCAGACAGCTTCACCAAAGAATGCAGAGAGCTACATACCTAAACAAAGCCTCTCTGAATGCCTGGCTGCAAGGAGACACTCTGCCCTCAAGATTAGTAAAACTAATTCTTGTCTTCCTGGTTTACATTTTAAGTTAGACTAAGTTGTATATGTTGTGTTTTACTGGGCTGTACCTTAGCCTAGGTGAATATTTTTGGTAGTTCCCTGTTGAATGCTTTGCAAATTGCTGCTTTCAAAACATGCTTTTTCCCCAACCCCATTCCTCAGTCTGGCAGCAGAGCCCCCCCCGCACCCAGCTCCCCCAGCCACCCATGTGTTGTGCTAGACCCGGGCTGGTGCCTGGCCACACCAACTCTGCTCCAGCAGGGAGGGGTGAGAGCCTTGGAGGGCATCTTTCTTCCTCCCCTTTAGCTGTAGTTGGCAGGCACGCTCTAGCGCCTCCCAGCTTCTAGCTTAAGCCTCTGCAGGTGTGTGGCTGCATTACCTGGTTTAACAGAGAATATCTGTCCAGTTATTAATCAGTTTAAGCTGCACATCTTAGGCTAACCTGCAAAGAGTGAATCAATTCAGGCTCAGGCTTTCTGAATGTCTGTCCCTAGCCCCAATGCTGAGGCCCCAGCTACATTGCTGCTCAAATAAGACTTCCCTTTTGGTCTCCTTCCTTGAGATCAGAAAATCAGCACATCCTCTTTGTGTTTCCCCTTGAGCTGGCAATGTAACAGGTCTTGCCATCTGAAGACCCCGAATTCAATCCTTGGCATGCTGGATAAGCCACCCCATGACCTGGTGTGATGCTGACTACTAAAGAGCTGCTTATTTGGCTGCATAGAATTTCAGACCAACATCGTCCCCCTGCAAAAGTGAAGTTTCTCACTAAGCTAAACCAAAAGGTGGTTCTCAGAGGGGGCCACAGATAACCAGGAGGATCAGGAATTAAAAGCCTGAGTCATGACATCCAGTGAGCAAGGGGATAATCTTCTCTAGAAGCTGCACATAGGCTGGCTTCACAGGTACTCCAAAACACTGTGTAAAGATAGGGGTTCAAGCAAGTGCTCCTCTGGGGAATCTGTGAAAGTGCTTCTTAGTAATGCTCTCTTATAGGATATCTGGGTGATTATCAATGGAAATAAAACATCTGTGAGTTCTGCTTGACTCATTTTCTTAATTAAGCTTCAGTGGGGCAAGCTGAGGGAGAAAGGAAAACCTGAAGTTTCCTCTTATTTTCAAATAAATTTAAAAACAGTACTGTCATTTGGCACTGATTTCTAACTATTAATAATGCCTGTCTAACAGAAACCAATAGAAATTTCATTTGTTAAATCATTTAACAAGCAACTCACAGACATAATCCCAATAGTTAACAGCTGGCAATTTCTGTGGGCCTGAAGCACACATTCAAATAAAATATAGCTGTAAGCAGGTTTCAGCATCTGTAATATAGTTGACTAAAGCTTGCTTTTGGTTTCCTAGGCACATACTTTAAAACCTATTTGCCTTTGTTGTGTTTGGCAGCCGGCTTGGGGCCATCAGTTTTTTTTGTCTAAAGACTTCCTTATACAATAAAGGAAGAAGAGATAAGAAGAAAATTGAGTATCCTTGATATCAGAGATATTTCTTAATTTCTTTGACAACTTATATTATTTCAGAAGTAAAGCACCCTGGAGAACATTTTTGAAAACTGCTCCTTTGACCTGGTCTTCGTACGGTATCTCATTTTTAGTGTTCTTTTCTTAGATACAACCAATAAATGGTAAATAATTTTACATAGAAAATAAAGACTTCTTAAAAGTTGATGCTAAGTAGTTTAGTTCTCCTTGGTATCATTCAGAAGACTATAAATTTCTGATGCCAGTTTCTCCTCTTTTAAGAAGTGGCTGAAGTGCTGCAGAAACTCTTAGGCTCTAGGGATAGGGAGTGCCTCGTATTTCTCAACAGCTAGCCTGTTCGCTGACTACAAAAATGGGTTTAATAGCTCCAAAGAGGGTCCCATCTGGTCCTAACCAGCCAGAAACAATGATGGCTCTGATTCAGACTGCAAGGTCTGAAGAGGGACGTGTGAAATATTTACAAAATGTCATTCATATGTAAAACTTCTATTACGGTTTAAACAATGCAAGATATTAGATCTTCTTTCTTTAAAAAAAGAGTCACAGTGCAATAAAATAATAATGCAATTAAAAAGAAGTTTCCAAAGGATAGGATCTGGTGGTAATGGGAGACTAGCTACCTGGGTATAAAATGAAGCATCAATATGGGCTGGACACAGACATGCTAACGAATTCTTGGAAGCTGTTAGGGCAGTTATCTTCGATTTGACTCTGAGTAATGGGGAGGAACTAGTTGAAAATGTGATGGTAGAAGGTATTTTGGTTGCAGTAACCATAAAACAAAAGAATTTATGACTTTAAGAAATGGAAAGAAATCAGCAAACAAGTCAAATGAACTTCAAAATAAAAATGCTAACTTCAGCAAACTCAAGGATTTGATGGATAGGGAATTGGTCTCTTTGGGATGATAATTTGGATAAAAAGTGCAAGAGATCTGGCAGTAACTGAAAGAGACTATAAAAGGCACAACAGCAAAATAACCCAATGCAGAGGAAAGATATGGCTACATTGATGCATACAAAAACTGGAAACAAAGATGAAGAATGTGCACTAGTTTGCTACATTATATAAAGTTTTAAAAAACACAACACAGGCAAAAATAGTCAAAATATTGTCTAATTGGTCTTGTTATCATTAAAGTTGAATGTATATCTCTTATTCAGGTTCATAAAACAAAATCTAGCATTCTTGGGTGTCTTGTCAGTGCATTCAATACTTCACTTTCAGTCATGTCTACCCCTGAGTTAATATTACCACATCTGGGTTATGTTTTTAGCTAAGGTAAAAAACAGCCTGCAAGGCTATGAAATAGATGAGAGACATTACCAGGAACGGCTAACCAACACCAAAATTGCAGAAAAAAGTAGAACATCAAAATGGTTAAAAAGGATTTTTAGGTTAAAAGGTGCTTAACACCTATGGAGTAGAGAGAGAATAGCAGGAATCAGGGAGGGGATAACAAGACACAAAGTCAATTGACTGTCTCTGCACTGCTTAAATAGCAATGCCACTGCCTCTCCCAGCAGTTGGTTTTAAAGGTGGGTGAAGCAGGAATGAAAGTGGGGTGCAGCTGTACCACTGCATCTTTCCTGCATTCACCCCTGAAAACAAGTATCATTTTCCCTGTTTTAAAGACAGAAAAACTGAGGCACAGAGGGGTGAAGCAATATATCCAAGATAATCCAGATGGCCACCAGAACAGCTATATATACAAACAAGGTTTCTTGATTCCTAATCCATTGCTGTATCCACTGGAAGACACAGCCCTGATGACACTGGTTCCCTGAATACCCAGTCCTGTATTTTACCATTTCTAGTTGTCTTAAGTCTATCAACACAAATTAATTTTGATAGCCATTGTCCCCACTGAAACCAAAGCAAGCAAAACTAGCTATTTACTTCAGCAGGAATAAGATTTCACCCTGGGTATAAAAAGACCCGATTCATCTGCTAATTACTTTCTATCCTGTGTGTTCTGATATTGGGGAAAACAACATAGACCTGCCATGTAAAATATAAAACTCTAAGCACTGATTTATTCCAGTAAAATAGGCCACACACATCAGATATACAATTGAGACTGGGGAATGGACTGAAACTTAAAGAAAATGAAGAGAAATTGCCATGAATAAACAAAGAATTCAAATCTGTGATAAAAATGGAGAGAGAAGTGATTTATAATATTGAGTACCTCAAGCAGAGTTGCCTGAGGCAGATCTTGATTCCATAATCAGCATGTACTTAAGAAGTTACCCCAGATTGACACTGACTTACACGATTACAGGGTTAAGATTTTTGCTGGAAGACAGTCACAAAATATAGTGAAACAGGTCTGAAGTGACCAAAAGATAAAGTAAAATTGATTGCTTAATGAAGGTGGTCTTCTACTAAAGGCAGGGCAGAAACTGTTGCTCTGCATTTATTTACAAACATTTTATGACACACTATTAAGACACAATGCTAACTTATAACATGTTCTTTCACAAAGGTTTACTTTAACATCTCTGAAATACTAGGAATAAATGTGTTCTCCTTCCACAGCTATTCCTATCTTTCCTCACAATAACAGGGGCTAGGGACAGACATTCAAAAAGCCCGAGTCTGAATTGATTCAATCTTGGAAGGTCAGTCTAACCTGCAGAGAGTGAACTGGTTTGCAATAGATGATAGATGGTTGACACATGCCTGCAGTGACTCAGGCCAGAAGCCAGGGGGCGCTAGAGCAGCCCTTCCCTTCCAACAGGAAAGCTGAGCAAGCCTGAGTTAGACTGAGGAGGGGTTTAAACCCACACCTCGGCCTGCAGGGTTCAGAGGGTGGGGGAAGAGGGAGCACCTGCTGGGTGGGAGGCAGGGAGGAGTAAGAGGAGGAGGGAAGAGCTCCGCCAGCCCCAGCTGCTCCCTGACAACCAGATGCGATCCTGGAACAAAGGGCTGCCTGACCCCAAAGGGGAACTCTTCCCCATCCTCCCTCTCCCCCACCACTGCGGGATGGGGGGGGCTCTTCCTCTCCTCCTCCTCCTCCCCCCACCCCCTGCTGCCATGGGGTGGGGATGGGGGAACTTCAAGGATGCTGGGCCCTGGAGGGGAACTCTTCTCCCTGCTTCTTCCTCACCACCAAGGAGTGGTGAGGGAGCTCCATGCAATGCTGCCTGGCCCCAGATGGGTACTTTTTTCCAAGCCCCCCCCCATGGGGCAGGGATGGGGACTCTGTTACATACTGGGAGGTACTCTTCCTCCTCCTCCCCCTGACCCCACCCCTGCCACCAAGGGGTGGGGAGTGGGGGCTCTGTTCAGGCTTCCTGGCCCCGGCCCCAGCCCCAGCAGGGATACTTCCCCCACTGTGGGGTGGGGGGGGGGGGAACTCTGTTCAGTGCTGGGAAGAAGGAAAATCTTCCCCCTCTTCCTCCTACCCCCTGGCCCCTGCTGCCATGAAGCAGGGAAGGGAGGTTTTGCGGTTCTCCCCAGCCTGGCCCGGCCCAGCTGGACCACAGGAAGCAGCTTAAACAGAGCTGTAACTCACTCAGCCCCAGCTAAGGCAGCTGCTTGGTGGGGCAGGGCTGAGCCAAAGGGGCATGGTCACCCCTGGTGGGTGCAGTTCAGTGACTGGAAGACCAACACAGCTCAGCCGGGCAGCTGCTTCCTCTGTCAATGAGCGTAGCCGGTGTGCATGACCAGTGGCTGTCCAGGCAGTAGCCGATCCAGGCCTGGTATAGCCTAGCAGAAGTGAATAAAGAAGTGGAAAAAGAAATAGCAGCCTGAGCCCCAAGAGAAGCTTCTTACAGAGATACAGAGGTCTGAGCCTCAGGATGGGGAGAGACCAAGAAAAGGCAAGGATGGAGCAGAGATTGGGGTTGACCACCCACTGATGACCAAGGATCTGGGTTTTCCATTTCCCATGGAAAAACAGGGTAAACAGTGGGTTTTACCTTTTACCAGAGGCAAACGCGGATTTCTTGTTTTACAAGAGAAACTGTGGATTTTGCCATTTTGCAGTGAGGTCCCTGCAGGCTGGCATGGTCCCAGCCTTCAGGGAGCTGGGACAGAGCAGGAAGAAGGTGGTGAGACAGGGGGCACCATGTGCATGGACATGCACGTGGCCCCAGGTAGCCCAAAAGCAGCTCCACTTACCTGCTAGAGGGGAGAGGGGGATTTAGGCTCCTGTAGGGAGGGAGCTGGGCAGGGCTGGGGCTGCTGCCCAGGCGGATGGGGCTTGAGGCCTAGGCTGAAATGCATGGCTACAGGGTCCCAGCAGGGAGCAGAATAGGGCCATTGGGGGCTGTTCTGGGGAAGGAGGAGGGCCAGTTTCCTGCTGCCATGCGCACTCCCAGGAGGCAGGGGGGACATGCACCCCCCAGACCTGTGCGTGGAGCAAGTGCAGGGTGCAGGCATGGGCTCCCACCCTGCTTCCCTCCCCTGAGACTTCCACAGCCCAGCGGGCATGACCCAGCACAGCTGGGGACAGTCAGGCCACGTGGGGATCTCTTTGCTGCTGTGCGCTCCTGCTCCTCCCTGCCACCCTGGTGACATGCCCCCTGCATGTGCCACTGCTTTGAGGGGTGTAACCCTGCACTGCTACCCTCACTGAAGCCCTGCATGCAGGAGCCACATCACCAGGGCTCGCAGTGGTGAGCAGGTTCTCTGCGCAGCTCCTCTGCTCTCTGCTGCACCCAGTCACACCCGCTGGGCTGTGGAGGCCCCGGAGGAGGGAAGCAGGGCAGCAGGGAACAGTGGGCCCACATGGAGAAGCTGCTTGTTGCTGCAAGCCCCACACTGCCCTGGCAACATATCTCCTGCACATGGGGCTGCAGTAAGGGCAGCTGCACCCCTCAGCAGAGGCATGCGCAGGGGCCGCATCACCAGGGCAGCATTGAGCAGATCCCCACATGACCCTGCTGTCCCTAGCCTCTCCGGGTCATGTCTGCAGGGCTGCAGAGGCCCCAGGGGAGGGAAACAGGGTGAGAGCTCCAGCCCACAGCCTGCTTCTGCCCCATGTACAGATCTGGGGGGCACAGGTCCCCTCTGCCCCCTGGGAATGACTGCAGTGGTGGGGAGCCACCCTGCCCAAGCCCGCAGCAGGCAGGAGCAGGGGCAGCGAGTTGTGGACCTGGGTCTGTAGCCCTGGCAGCTGGGGGGCCCCTCCAGCAGGGCTGGGGGAGCAGGAGCTATGGGTGGGGGGCCAGGGGCACCATCAAGGCTGTGGGGGAAGTGGGAGTGAGAGAGAAACAGCAGGGCCGGGAGGGGCTGTGGGAGGCCTTTAATTCTAATCATGGATTTGGGGGGAGGTTATTAGAGAATTTCTGATTTTTTAGTGGAGAATTTGGTATTTTTTTCTGGGAAGACCAGGATCCCTGAAGATGACTGAGTGGTAACATCTGTGAGGCATGGACATTGCTATTGGGAAGATCAGAGTCCACAAATAGCCCATAAGGTATCTAGTGTCTGGGGATAAGGAAGAGGGAAACATATGGGCCAGGAGGTCCCACCTAGCATAGGAACAGGTTGGGATAAGTAGGATCTGAGAGGGAACTTCTGGTCAGAAAACAGGCCAAGACTCACTCTAAGACTCTGTGGCACCATCCTTTCCTCAACACTAAGAATATCAAGGCATGGCAGGAGAAGACAAAGGGGAGGGTAGCATACTGAAGACATTTTATTCTCCTATATTAGTAAACCAATTATTTCTTGTTTTGTAGCAACACCCACAACATGGCATGGACCAGGGTTCCACTGCCCTAGCATTACACATGCCAAAAACCATTTATGCTCACACTATTGGAGTATTCCTCTATAGTATTGATTGGCACCGGGGAGCACACAGGCATCTGTCAACTGCAAGCAGCTTGCCCATCCCCTGCAGTCATCAGTCATGCTCCCTAAAGCTGCACCCACTCATGGGAGCATAGGGGTCCCTTGGGTGGGCTCCTGCACACCCACACAGGAACCCCCATGCCCTCTGTGAATAGGCACAACCCCAGGGAGCCCAACCAGGCTGCAGGGCACAGCTGGACAACCCCGTACCCCGAGACTGTCAACCACTGTGCTGACTTGGCTCTGTGAGCACCTGGGGAAAGGACTGGGTGTGTGCCTGGTCAGAGCAGCTGAGCACGCGGGGAATGGTAACATGCCTCCCTGTGAGCAGGGGGCCACAAAAGCACCTGGGGTGCTGGAAGACAGCAGCCCAACATGAATCGATAGGGCATCTGCTACAGATGTTTGATTTTACCAATCTAACCTAAATTGATTAAGTTTGAGTGCACATGAATGCAGGTCTATCTTAGAATGGACTCCACCATTTTAAACTAGTCTATGTGTCAAACTTCTGCATTGTTAAGGGTTTAGACCTGTTTCTGAGCACTTATACTGGAAAAAGTGCCATATCTGTACCTGCCCTTGGGGAGGACATGGGGCTTAACTTGTGGTACCAAAAGATTTGGCCCCCGCTAGTATAAGCTACCTCTGAGCTGTTCTCCCTTTTCATAAATAAGGGCTGTTTACCCCAAAACAAAGAGAGAAAACAACTATTCATTACAGAATATCATATAACTTCTGAAATAAGCAAGCGTGAACTTAATGTGATTTATCCTTTTCCTTCTCTCCCCCAGCATCCTCCTTTTTTAGACTTGCTATGCAGCTAATGGTAACAACCTCTTGGCAACATTACTGTTTTCTCTGCTAAGAAATTCAGTCAATACAGCTGCTCGGAAAATCCATTTCTTCAGCTGTTGCAGAAAAACTGCTGTGATCAAACTTTTAAGAATCTTAACCAATGGAGTTGACTTTGAAATCACTTGGAAAAAATGAAATTAAACTATTGTTACATTATATTTGTTTTGGCAACATTTATTTCAAATAAGGGGCACCTGGAATAGAAAAGGATAAATATTCTTTAGGAGGACATCAACATGAGTTTATGACAGAACAAGAGACTGGCTTAGAAGAAAGGAAATAATTTCTTATGAGAAATAATTGCATTTTATAGGAAAAAGTCCTCAAGTAAAGGAGGGGGGAAAGTTTGATGAGCATTTATATGTATGCAACCTGGGCCATATCATGCTTTCAACTCTGAAGCAGAATTCCCATTGCTTTTTCTCTGTGGATTTTTCTCTTCCTCTTACTTCTGTCTGCCAGAGATTTCTTCCTGCCTGCAGTTCATTAAAGGCATTTTAGAAAGTTGAAATCTTGACTCTAGAAAATAAATACCATACCTGAAGTGTCTAATCTTACCCTGATAAATAGTGCAGAAAAAAATAATCTTAATAAATTGACCCAAAACATTTAGAACTGGCTTTCTTCTCAAGTTCCAGTTTTGTTAAAGTCATCATTTCTATAGAGAACCTAAAACCCTAATGAAAAACATAATCAATCTGATCCATTCATTACTATATAAGCTGCATGTATAACTACCACTACAAGGCTAGCTCCTACAGACTTGAATAGCAGCTGAACCAGGCCGGTATGTGGTGTTTGTCAGTTACAAGACTAATAAGGAAGACATGAGAACAAGTTAGAAAAAGAACAGTAAAGCTTCATATTTGCTGGTTTGTCTCTGGAAACTGTAAAAGCTAGGAAACACTGTTTACAGAACCTAATGCAAGGCTACAGCTGGTTTGTATCAGAGGAAAGGTCATGAACATTTGTTAAAATGTAAGCATAGAATTTCTGACAGCTTGCATCTAGTTTCCTTCTGCAAAATGTGGCTGTAGCTGTTGCAATACTCAGCTTTCCCTTTCTTTTAAAAGCTGGGCCTATTTTATCAGTGCTAGATAAGATTCTTTCTTTGGAGAAAAGAGATTTGGGAAGCTCCATAAATACAGCAGCTGTGTATGACTAAGAACGTAAATATGCTCAAGAAGCCCATTCCATTCTCAGTACACTAGTGTTTAAGTATTTAATAGCTGTTATTCATATAATATATGATCTTGCAATAAGCAAAATGATGTCACACAAAGCACCACATTCACAAAATAATAAATTATCTTCTCTTACAAACTCTCTTAAAATAGATGTTCCTGTACAGGGGGAAACTACAGATTCATGATCAGTTTTCCTGAGTTGGAATCATTTGAAGTATTCCCCAGATATTCAGGAAATAAGGATTTCTCCATTTTACATTTTCTTGGGCAAAAAATATTAAGGTTGCCTTATTGAATAACAGCAGTTTATACTCTGTCTACAAAGTTACATGTAACAAGTTAGTGACAGGGCTCACTCTACAGTTTAGACCTCTACTCTCAATTACACTTTATACTACCAGGATGGTATAAAAGGGCCTTAATATCAAAATCAGGCCCTCTCCCTTGCACAGCATTGTTATCAGCTTCCTATTACTAAGCATGCTAACTGACCATTCATTGCCCTGGCCAGACAACACATAAGCCTTTCCGTAACCAGGTCAAAACATTATTGGTTTATTGGGTAGAAAGGAGTCCTTAAACATAACTGTGTAAACAGACTAGCTAATCCCTTTTTTCCCAGATCTCTGTACAGTAGAGAAACTAAGGATTTACGGTTGGCACTGTTTCTCTGTATGTCTTAAAGGCAGTTTATCCCCTGCTGAGGCCCAGACTAGATTATCCCTAAATGAATTGATATAAATGTATGGCAGGTATGTATGCACAATACAAGTTATCTGTAGTTGCATAACTATTCTTGGATTGCAGCATTTTTAGTAGGTTTATATGAAAATGATTGCCGTAAATTAGACAGGGCCTTGTTCCGTTCACGTTTGATGTGGCATCTATACAGAATGCCTGTTTCAGAAGGAATGCCTGATTCCAGAGAAGAGGACTGAGAATCAAGAACCTTTCCATCCTGGCTCTAACAAGCAATCCTCCCTTTCCTGGCCTTGAAATAGTTCCATAACTTCTTTATTACTTCAGTCTCCCTTTTGTAAAATGAGGTAATAACTGCTGGAGCTATCTGGAAAATGGAAATGCACTCCCATGAGCATTTTCTGGAAAGGGCTGCAGAATGGAAAAAAAATAAAACTATGAAGTGGGAATGTTGATTTCCAGAAATTTCTATTTGGGGAAAAAAAAAATTCTGTGCCTACTGAATAAGGGTAGAAGGCTTCCTGAAGAAACAAAATGAAAAAGTCCAGGGCTTTCAGGCAAGCAGCTGACATTACAGTTTTCACCATTAGGAAATCTGAATCTTTTGGCAAAATTCAGAATTTCCCATGGAAATTTTTGATTTTTACAAAAAGGTTTTTCATTGGAAAATTCACAGTTAACTATATTGATTACCTACTGTGTCTTAGAGAAGTAGTGAAGATACATTGGTTAATATTAGTAAAGTGCTATTCACAGGGAATGTGCTTATAAAAGCAAAGTATAATCAGATGTTCCTATTTTATAACTTTACATATGATTTGTTAGCATCTAAGGCCCAAATACTGTACTTTAAAATACTGTATCTAATAGTATGGTAGTGCTTCTCATTCCATACTGTATCCTATCTTTTAAATTAGAAAATAAATACATGTTATTCACTCCAGTATTAAAAAAAGTTTCACATTTGGAACTGACAACTGGCTTTAAATGCTGCCCGTAATAGGAAGCTTTTCAAATTAGCAGAAATAATTATACTGTGTACATATTCTCTCAGTAGTCTGTGGTTTAGTTTTATAATATCTCCAAATAAAGCTTCAGATTATATATATCCAAAATGTATTATAAATGCTATACTGTAAAAAATATTAGACTAAACCCTCAACTAACATAAATTAATACAGGTGAGGATATTGTAGATCTGTACAGCAACTTACATCACCTGCTGATCCAGCACAAATACACTAACTTAATAGTTAGCAGCTTTTCCTGAAGTACACTTAATGTACCCAGATCCAGAATATCTATGAGAATATCAGTAGCCCCATTATACAGAGAAGGAGACCACAAGTAACTCCCCACCTATTGCTTGTTGCTCTTCACAGAATATTTTTTACTGCATGTATTCGGCATGTTTTTTAGTTCTATCAATTATGGTACTAGCACAAATTTCTTCTGTTAAATTGGAGAGGTGTTTACCACAGTTCATTCAGGACTGTGCACTGGTTAAGACTGATAATTCCTGTGGTTCCTAAGCTAGTTAGAACTAGGGCGCTTCTTGGGGTAACAAGGAATAATGATCCCAAACTGACAGAGAGCAGATTTAAGCTAGATATCAAGAAAAACTTCTTCATGGTAAGGGTGGGCAAAATTTGGGATGGGCTCCCAAGGGAGATGGTGCTCTCCACTACCTTGGGAGTCTTTAAGAAAAGGCTGGATAGGCATCTGGCCCCAGCACTCCTTCCTGCCAAGGCAGGGGGTCGGACTCGATGATCTGTTGAGGTCCCTTCCGACCCTAGCATCTATGAATCTATGAACCGTCAGTGGTTTAAACATGTTCAGTTTAAATAAAAATTACTGATTTAAAAACTTTAAACATCTACTATTAATATTTAAATAAATATTTAAGATATAACTTTTCTCTGTATGCTGTCTTTTGATAACGTGTTGATGTAATGATCCACTAAGCATTACCTTAATACATTCTAGCTTTTGAGTGTACTCAGAAACACACCACTACCATCTCTAGGACTAAAGGGCTCCATTATATAGAGGTGAGCAATTTGTGAACGTGCTAAGCAGGACACACCCATAGCTCCCATTGACAAGACCTCCCAACTCTGAAGAAGCTGAATCTAAACATCATGGCTCAGGCAATTTCTCCTCTTCTCAAATATTCAACTTCATATAGTCAGCTCTTCAGATAACTATTCTTTTAGCACACTCTACTGTTCATTAGCAATCACTGCAACACTGAAATAGTACTTAGCACCCGCAAAAATCCTGTGTTATATCTTTTACTGGACCAACTGCCTGGTTGGGATAGACTTAGACAAAGGTTCAAATGCAAAGCTTTCTTCATCAGCAATGTGAGCTCAATATAATCCAAGTCTCTCTATGAAGAAGTACTTTCACACTTGAAAGAGAAAACTAATGATGTGCTCCATTATAATATCTTCTCATAAAGCCATAGCTATTCCTGTAAAGGAGACTAATGTCACGATGAAAATCCAATTGTAATGTTAAATCTTTTTCATTCAACTGAGGAATAGACTGTGGCTTTCATTTACCTCTAAAAGGCCAGGGGTGGTGGGGAGAACCTTATAATTATGTAAGAAATCCTTGAAAAGTCATTTTCCTTTTCAAATATAATCCTCTTTTTAAAAGTGTGCATCCAAGTACTGAAAATTAAAATGTAAGTTATTGTCTCTTTCAATAGCCTTTCTGTTTAGGTGAATTTATTCACTTCTGTGTTTCTGTCTAAATGATGGTATTACTAAAGTGTAGCCTCTCATCTCTTATTTCACTTAAAGCAAATGGAAAGATACAACAAAAATACAATTTTTACAGCAGTCTTCTCCCCAAACCACAGACTACTGAAAGAATTTGAAATAGGAAACCTGGCATTTACAGACTGTTTATTCTACAATTATGATTTTTATTATTCTAGAAGTAAAAAAATATTTGAGACTAAACACTGAGTTCATAAATAGCTGGGTTTTTTCTACGCAGGATCCATACTGAATTTGGGAGCGATATATGTTCATGTGGTTTGATATGACTGAAAAATGTACTTTGTAAATAGTTTCAGGCTACATTTAAATAGAATTTTGAATGTTATATAAAATACATACTGTAGCAAGGAATTATACATTATTCATGTTGGACAGCCTTCACAATAGTCAAAAATATTTAAACTAAGGGTCAGCAAAAAAATTAAAAAGCTGAGATAAAGAAAATACATTTGAGAAAATAAGGAATGTATTAAACTACTAAAACTTATATTACAAAATGTTAGAATTTTAGGTTAATCCTTTAGAGTTTTGCTCTCATTTACACCACTGATTTCAATGGGCTATGCTGGTATATGACCTACAGCAAGCCAAATTCTATCTTTAGTTGCTAGCCTGTCTTGAAGTCACTTAATAGAAGTACTTTTATGGTCACAATGAAATTTGACATTACCTTTACTCTTCTGCATTAAGGACAGGTGTAACACCACCTCTCAGGCTTATGCCTTATGACTGCCCAGTTTGCAAATGCTTTGGTGTGGGTATAGACCAGGGATGGCCAGAGTAACTCATCTTGGGAGCCACATCTGATCCTCCACTGAAGTTCAAGAGCCGGAGAGCGGGGGTTGGGGGGTGCTGAGTGACCCGAAGTGGAGGTGACCATCCCCCGCATTGCCAAGCTGCTCCAGCTTTCCCCATGGGGAACATGCACTGGGGTAAACAGTGCAGCTACAGTCCCTGCCCCGGCAGCCCAGTGCCTGAGCCAACAGCCCCAGAGCAAGAGAAGAAGTGGGGAGAGTGGGCTCGGGGAGTGCTCCCCACGGGGAAAGCCAGAGCACTGTTCCCTGAAGCTGCCTCATGGAGAAGTGGGTAGGGCTTCAGCTAATTTCTGGAGAGCCACAAGTACCGTGCCATGAGCTGTGGTTTGGCCACTGTGGGTATTAGACATTACACTTAATGTGTTTTAAGTGTGCAGAAAGCACTTTACAGCTGTAACAGAACAGACATTCATGATGCACAAGGCCTTTTAAAAATGGTGATTCCCACTCTACATTAACCCCGGAAGTATATTAACTTAAAGCGCTTTCCATTAGAGCACTTTATTGAACTTCTGTGTCAGATTCCATCCCGGGTTAACAGGGTTAGCCAAAATGTATGCCGCAAATGAACCTTGCAACAAGAAAATCTCCAAAGCTATATTTATTAAAAATTGGGAGAGAGATTTAGGTACAGAACTCTCAGAAATGGACATAAAAATAATAGATTAATACCCACATCCTGCCTCCTCCTCTTTGGCAACAACATTGACACTGATCAAATTACTGTTCCAAACATATCTCACTCCACTTAGATTCAACAAAATGTCCAAATCGTATACTCAGCTGTAAGGACTGTCTTCAAAATGCTACTTTCATACTTATGTGGTGGAACTGCCCCTCTATACAGGGTTTGTGGATGTATATATGAACACACACTTGCACAATAATTGGCTTATGGCTCCCCCTTTCACCCAAAATTTTCATTCTTAGGATATTTCCCAAGCTTCCTATTGTGGATTACCAAAGACCTCTATACATCTATCTTACCTTATGTCAATGGGATAGTCAGAGCATGGGAATGGGCAACCCTGCCAAATGTTGGAGAATGGTCAGGGAGAATATGATATACAGCATGTTCACAATGGAAAACTTATCTGCTTCACTAAAAGACAAATATGAATATTGGTATCCCAACTGGTTGCCATGCTACAATTATATAATACAAAAGGATTGTAAAAGAAAAACACCACAGCTATACTGTAGCATGGAGGTGTAAGACTATTCAAACATGAAAAGACAACAGTAATCTCTAGCCTGTCCTCGTTCTGAGCAAAGCTAATGGATAATAATTTTGAAGGAAGTAACTGAAACGTATGTGGATGACCACAACTTGCACCCCAAAATGTGTCCTTACTGTACTGTTGTCAGTTGTACTATATTGGACTATGTTCTGATATGGTTATATGGTTGTGTTAAGTGTGTGCGTGCATGTGTGTGCATTTCAAGTAACTGTTAACAGATTTTAAAATAAGAGGCACTGTTGGGAAGAAATTCTTTATGATACCAAGTGGATGCACACTGAACTTTAGATAGACAAATACTACATATTAACATTCAGCATTGCAGTCAGGATCTACATGCCACCCAATGCCTTTCCAATGCCAACAGAGTACTTTACTATTTGGAAGCCAAATGGTAAAAAGGCCAGGTGCTATGGAAACAGAAGATAACAGCAGAACCTCATGTGCAGGATCTTCTAGAATGTTAATAATGGCAAAGGCAGGTTAAGCTGAAGCAAAAAAGATTAATTATTGGGGGGAATCTTGCAAGTGGAATAATAAAAGACAAGGAAGTTGCATAGTGACTGGAAGATGCTGAATGAGTTAGATACACATTTGTGAAGGATAATTTAGTAGTATTAAGGTTTACATTTCACAATACAGGCAAACTGACCACATAAATCAAATTTTATAATTACTTTAGCATCAACACCACATTTTTACATAAGGAAAACAGGGGCACAGAAAGTTGCCTTTTTAAATCTAGATTCTCATACAACTCTAGAACTGTTTAAAGTGTTTCTTGGACAGTCTGCAGGAAAAATAGTGTTATTGTTTTATATGGGTGGGTGCACCCTAGGTCCAGCTCCTCTGAAAGTTCTGATTCCTGCACTAACAAATTCCTTCTACTGATGAATCATTTCTTCTGGGCTAGGGACAGAAGTTACACATAAACCAATTTAAGTCATCAGAAACTGATTTAAACCTGTAATAGAACAAAAGTTCCGTGCACATAAACCAGTTTCAAAATGGCTGAAACTGGTTTAAGATAAACCTGGCTGAATGTAGTATCAGACTTAACTGATTTGGGTCAAACCAGTTTATAGCACTTCTGTCCCAGACCCCTTCCTGGTTCAAGTTAAATCACAGTTCCCCAGCATGCATTCCAACCCTAGGCTGGGCTGGGCTGGGCTGTCTGCTCCAGCAGAGAAGGGTTGGGAGGGCATGGGGAGGTGAGGCAGGGACTGCCCACCCTCTCCCAGGCAAACTCTGGCTGAGGTCTGGGGCCAGGGAGAGAGGTTAAACTTCCCTTCCCTTGAGTACAGAGCTGCCCTGCTAAAAACCTACTGCTGGCTACCACTGTGAACTACAAATCCCAGAGGCACCTGAAAGCAGGAAGAGGAAGTGATGAGCAATCCTGCAGAACCTTGCTGCTGTGAGTCTGGACTGCAAATCCCAGAGACCTTTGTGGCATAAGGAAGAGGAAACAAACAAACAGCCCCATGCTGCCTATGTGCCAGAAAGCCATGCTCTAGCACCCCCCACTTCTGGCTTGAGCCACTGTAGGTATGTGACTGCATATCCTCAATCAAAAGTGAATGTCAGTCCAGTTGTTTCTCAGTTTAATCTGTGCAGTTTAGACTAACATGCAAATGTTGAATCAATTCAGCCTCGGGCTTCCTGACTGTCTGTACTTAGCCCTAGTGTTACATCTCTGAGTGTGGGGGATGTTACTGTTACAGAAGAGACAGTCTCTCAGATGGTCAGGATCAGTCCTATGGAATATTCCGGAGATTTCTCAGGTCACATGGCCTCATTTTGGTGTAAACAGTGGTAATTATCTGTGCCAGAGTGCATAAGGGGCTGAGACACCGTGGCCACATCTACATCTGATAGAATGGGAAATAATCTTCTTTACAGCAGGAACCAGGTAAGTTGCCATAATTGCTTTTTTGACACCTGATTGAAACAAAGGACTCCAAAAACATGTCAAGACAAGGGTCAGTAAACTGAGGGGAAATACTCTCAGTACTTGGATATAGTAAAAAAGAATATGATTCCTACTTATCAAATTCAAGCACACTTCTTCAAAGTATCTTTTTTCCTACCACACTAGAGAAACATGCTTCTGGGATTCAGTTTCAGAAAAGCGCTCCCCATCCAAATGCTACACAACCTGCCCAAAATCATGTGGGAATCCTGTGGCAGTACAAGGGATACGGCCATGGTCTCCCACTGCTGGTTGTTAACAAAAAAAATTGGTCCCATCCCATCCCATCCCCCAACCTCCACCTCTTTTCAGACTTGGGAATAACTCCAATAAGCCCAGTCAGGGCTTTCTGGTTAGCAGGGCTGCATTCACCTAGCCTTTGGGTTAGGACTGGCAAAGTTCTGCCCATCTAACAGTTGGGGACTGGCAGGTTACTCCAAAGTAGACATCTATATTCAAAATAGCCTTCTCTGGACCTGTGGCATATATTGGTATATGTTTAAAATTATAATGTTCATTTAAGCAAAAAAGGCAGAAACAGGTATCCAAAGTCCTTACTTTAATCAAAGGCCAATCGTGCAATCAGCACCTGGAATTTGTGTAGTTCCTTATTCCATGCAGTATTACATACTGGAAGCCTTATTCCTTCAGCTTCCTTATTACATCTTATTCTTTCAGCTATAGTAAGTTGTTACAGGGAGACTTTTTGGAGTTGTTCATTTGTAGCCATGGCTAAAGTAGACAAATAAAGGAAAGAAGAAAAGATACAGATCAAATCTCATCCACAACTGTACATATGTCTTAAAATTCAAAAAAGAATCATATTATTACCACAAATCTTCCAGAAGTTAGTTAATCCACAGGAAGAAAAGTGGCAAGCAGACTTATACAGTAAGAGCATGAGTCATATACATCTTCCACATGGAATATTTTTAACACATTCTGGAAACAAAGAGCACTTTTTCTTTCTAGAGCTAGTGTTAGTTCCTCTTGTCAAAACAGGAAAATGTTTCAGTTACTGCATCTCTTCCTAGGAGCATTTCAATACAGAGATGTTACTCTAGTGCCACCATGTGTTACAGACACAATATATACCTGTGTTAATATCTGTCAAAGGTTGCTGAGGTTAATATTATCAAATTTAAATTAAAGCTTTCCATTAAGATACTTGCATCTGATGTATTATTTGTTTTGTTACATTGAAGATTTAATAATACTGAAACTTAAAAGAAATAACTGTTTTTTCTAGCTGTTTTTAATCTTTTTTCCAAGTTACTTAGTGTATGTGTTTGAACTTTTTTACTTAGTTTCACCATCTCTCAGTTGCCAGATTCTTTTGTGTGGGCCTTTCACAAAAGAAGGGGGAGGAAAAAATCATAAAAAGATAGACAGTGCACTGATAAGCTTCCAAAATGAAACAGGGAGCTCATGGGTCCCTGCAATGTCAAAGGCTAGGGACAGAAGTTACACATAAACTGGTTTAAGTGATCAGAAACTGATATAACCTGTAACAAAACGTAAGTACAGGGCATGTTAACCAGTTTCAAAATGGCCAAAACTGGTTTGAGATAAGCCTGGCTGAACATAGCATCAGACTTAACCGATTAAGGTCAAACCAGTTTATGAAACTTGTGTCACAGACCCCTTCCTGCTTTAAATTAAATCAGAGTCCCCCAGCATCCCACCATGCTCTGCAGCCCTGGGATAGGCTGGGCTCTCTGTTCCAGCCAAGCAGGGTTGGTGCCACCCCTCTTCTCTCTAGCCCAAGCACTATCACTGCTCCGGCTGGCTGAGAAAGGCATGGGGGTGGGCAACCCTGCTCTGGATTGCTGCTGCGTCTGCATCCCCAGCCCCCCACCTCCTCACTGCTCCAGCAGCAGGACTGCGAGTGGGGCCAGACCCCAGTAGCCTGAGAGGAAGAGGGGGTTTAACCTTCCCATTGCGGGGGGGGGGGGGGGGCACAGACACCAACAGGCTCCGCTCTGCACCTGGGGCCATGGCAGCCAGACACTGGCAGCCTGAGGGGAAGGAGGGGTTTAATCCCCATATTGCAGACAGTAGCAGCAGGGGCACCCGTGGTGCCTTGGGCCAAGTCTCTCTGAGGAGCAGCCAGCCAGCCACTGGGAACGGGAAGGAAGTGGGGTGTGGCCTGGCTGGGCTGGCGGTGGGGGGAAGCTGAGGCTAGTTACAGAGCCAGACCCACCACTGCCTTCCAGGCTGAGGTGGTCCCAGAGGACAGGGGGCAGCATCCACCACCTCCTGCCTCCAGCCTCATGTGGGAGCCACGGTTTGCAGATGGGCTGCAGCTGCAGTGTGCCCCCTCCCCTCCCCCCGCCCCTCAGTGATGGCAGCAGCAAAGCAAAATTATTGTAGCGCGTGGAGGTGAAGCAGCTTTCACCCACTCCCTGCTCACAGTGGCACCAGGTGCTTGGGGCAGACTGCTGCAGACAATGGGCATGGGCAGCAGTGGGGAAGGTAATGGACTACTGCAGCCTGGTCTGGCCTGACCCTGAAGCCCATGGGCATAAGCAGTGACTGGTTTGAAGCAGCCCAACCCTCCTCTCCCAGCAATGGAGCAAACTATCGTGGCAGGCAGAGGTAAGGCACCTGTCACATGCTCAGAGTGGCGCTAGGTGCTTGGGGCAGGCTGCTGCAGGCCAGTCGCTGCCTACACCCCTAGACCACAGGGCTGGGCTGGATCAGGCTGAACTCCTGGGCCACGGGGCTGAGCCAAACTGGACTGAGCTGCAGCAGTCCACTGCCTTTCCACACCACTGCCCATGCCTCTGGTCCACAGCAGCCTGCCCTAAGCACCCAGCAAAGCATGACAGCTGCTTCACCTACACCTGCTTCAATAATTCTACCAGCTAAGTCTATTCCATCTCAGAGGAAAGGCAGCAAGAGGGCACAGCAGCCCCCCTGGCTCTCCAGGAATCTAGCAGACCTCCTGAGGCTAAAAAGAAAGGCCTACAAAGGATGGAGGATGGGATTCACCTTCAAGGAGGATTATCTGCACTGGTCCGGTCCTGCAGGGAGTAAATCAGCAAAGCCAAGGCTGCAGCTGAACTCCAACTAGCTTCGAGCATCAAGGACAATGAAAAGTCCTTTTTCAAATATGTGGGGAACTGGAGGAAAAGCAAGGGCAACGTTGGACCCCTGCTGAACCAGATGGGGCAACTGACGCCCAGGAAAAAAAAAGTCAATCTATTAAACGGGTACTTTGCGTCAGTTTTTCATCAGTCCCATGGGACGCCCATGCCCGCCACGGGACAGGGAGGTCTGGGTGAGGGAGATCCCCTGACCTCCATTAATGCTGACCTTGTGAAGGAACACCTTGAGAAGCTGGATACCTTCAAGTCAGCTGGCCCTGACAATCTACACCCCAGGGTACTCAAGGAGCTGGCGAGCATCATAGCCCAGCCCCTGGCACGGATCTTTGAAAACTCCTGGTGCTCTGGTGTAGTGCCCGAAGACTGGAAGAAGGCCAATGTGGTGCCTATCTTCAAGAAAGGGAGGAAAGTGGATCTGGCTAACTATAAGCCCATCAGCCCGACTTCTATCCCAGGGAAGATCTTAGAAAGGTTTATTAAAGAGGCCATCCTTAATGGACTGGCCGACACCAACATACTAAGGGATAACCAGCATGGGTTTGTTGCAGGTAGGTCTTGCTTGACCAATCTCATTTCCTTCTACGACCAGGTGACCTATTACCTGGACAAGGGAGAAGAGATTGATGTCATATATCTTGACTTCAAAAAAGCCTTCAGTCTGGTATCCCATGATCACCTCTTGGCAAAACTGGCCAATTGTGGCCTTGGGTCCACCATGATCCGCTGGCTGGGAAATTGGCTCCATGCTCGGACCCAGAGGGTAGTAATTGATGGAAGTCAATCATCATGGTGTCCTGTGACCAGTCGGGTCCACCAAGGCTCTGTCCTTGGACCCATATTGTTCAACACTGTTGTGATCACTATGTTTGTTAAGTGGCCGTGTTCACCAATCAGACAAGTTACACAGAGTTCTGTAACAGTTGCTAGGCAGACCATAGTTGTTTTTCTGCCAGCAATGTAAGAGATAAGCGGTAGCTAGAACTTTCCACAAGACGGAGTCCAGTGCCAGTCAGTCAGTGCCATGGGCCTATCGAAAGGTGCCTCACACAATCACACCACCACACGTCACCTAAGCTATAAAAGGAGCCTGCACCTGATCATTGGGGTCTTTTCTGCATCCAACGGACTCGGAACGATTCACGGCAGATTAATACGGACATAGCTTGGCCTTCGGTGTGGCCAACCAAAGGAGGACGCAGAGACCTGCCTGATCCTGGCGACCTGAACCCCCAGAACCTACTCACCAGCCAGGTTCATCGGTCTCGCGCACCATTAGGGCACGTGAGGCGTGGCGAGTTCTAGCCGCTGCGCAGCTACGTTGATATTCAGTAATAAAAGCTACCAAGCCTGTTCACTGTTCTCCTGCCTATTCATGATCTGTGGTAAGCCCGACCAGGGAAAGATCCTGTAACAAACACCTTCATTAATGATGTGGACATTGGAGTCAGAAGCGGACTGGCCAAGTTCGCCGATGACACCAAACTTTGAAGCAAAGCATCCACACCAGAAGACAGGCAAGTGATCCAGGCTGACCCGGACAGGCTCAGCAAATGGGCAGACGAGAACCTGATGGTGTTTAACGCTGAAAAATGCAAGGTTCTCCACCTTGGAAGGAAAAACCTGCAGCATCTTTATAGGCTCGGCAGTGCTACACTGGCTAGCATTACAGAAGAAAGAGACTTGGGGGTCATCACTGACCGCAAGATGAACATGAGCCTGCAATGCGATGCTGCGGCTACTAAAGCGACCAAAACGCTGGCTTGCATCTATAGATGCTTCTCAAGCAATTCCCAGGACGTCATTCTCCCATTGTACTTGGCCTTGGTAAGGCTGCAGCTGGAGTACTGCATCCAGTTTTGGGCTCCACAATTCAAAAAGGATGTGGAGAAGCTTGAGAGAGTCCAGAGAAGAGCCACACGCATGATCAGAGGTCAGGAAAACAGACCTTACGATAACAGGCTGAGAGCCATGGGGCTCTTAGCCAGGCTCAGGGGTGATCTGATGGCCACTTGTAAGTCTATCAGGGGTGACCACCAGGATCTGGGGGAACGTGTGTTCACCAGAGCGCCCCAAGGGATGACGAGGTCGAACGGTCATAAACTACTACAAGACCGTTTCAGGCTGGACATGAGGAAGAATTTCTTTACTGTCCTAGGCCCAAAGTCTGGAACAGCCTGCCAGCGGAGGTGGTTCAAGCACCTACATTGAACACCTTCAAGAGCAAATTGGATGCTTATCTTGCTGGGATCCTATGACCCCAGCTGACTTCCTGCCCTTTGGGCAGGGGGCTGAACTCTATGATCTTCCGAGGTCCCTTCCAGCCCTAATGTCTATGAAATCTATGAAATCCCACCACTGCCAGGAGAGGGAGGGGGTGGGGAGCCATGCTGCAGGTCCAGCCCATCTGCAAGCCACAGCCCCAACCTGGGGGTGAAGGCATGAGGAAGAGTGCTGACCCCCACCCCTGGAGCTGCCCCAACCCAGGTTGCACTGCCACAGCAAGAGGCAGCAGTGAGTCAGGCTCCGTAACTAGGCTCAGGTACCCCCACACCTCACAACCAGATCACATCCCACCCTCCCCACGGCTGACTGGCTACTCCTCAGAGAGACTTGGCCCAGGGTGCCATGCTGGTGCCCCCACCACTGCTGCCTGCAATGGGGGGGATTAACGCCACCCTTCCCCTCAGGCTACTGGCATTTGGCTGCCATGGCCCCAGGTGCAGAACAGAGCCTGTCAGTGCCCATTCAATTGCTCCCCAACCGGGGGATTAAACCCCTGCTTCCTCTCAGGCTACCAGGGTCTGGCCCTGCCCCGCTCATGCTGCCAGCCAGTGAGGGAGCGGGAGTGGGAGGCTGGGGACCCCTGACAGGGGCTGCTTCCCACCCACCCCCCTCCAGGCAGACCTGCAGGCCAGGGTGAGGGTTTAAACCCCTCCCCAATCATACTCAGGTCTGCTGAGGCCTGGCCATGCCCCTTCCCTCAGTTTAGTTTCCCTCCAGTTAAGGACTTACTTTAGCACCCCACAGTTTCTGGCCTAAACCACTGCAGGCATGTGCTTGCATTTCTGGAGTCATAAGGGAAGGTCTATTCACTTGCAAATTGGTTCAATCTACATAGGTTAGACTAACCTGTAAAGGTTGAATCAATTCAGTCTCTGCTCTTTGAATGTCTGTCCCTAGCCAGAATGTCTAGGCTTTCCCCATAAAAGTATGCACTCCCCACAAAGAAACCTAGACAAAACTAGATACGTCCCCTGTTGAAAGCACTGCATCTGTGTTCAAAGTAAGGAAGACCTTTGTAAAGCGGAAAAGGAACAGAACAATAATTTAGGAAAAACAGCAACAATGAATCAATCGATACTTGAAAACCTCTACCTTCATATCTTTGACAGTAACTAATCACCTAGATTCCCCACCTAAACATCTGATGAGCAAATATCCCTTCGCTGTGTCATTTTCTCTCACTTTCCCCTCTAACACATCTCACTTGCAGATTATTGTCAGTGGCAAAGTCTCAGCATCCCTATGACTAAAAACAGATGCTGTATTTGTCCCAGACCAAATCATATCTGTTTGTCCTGCAACAGACAAGTCCCAGGATTGGCATGTGCACACATTGCTCTTCCAATCAGGGTTTAGTGAGTGGCTGACCACAGTGCCATTTTTCTGCCATTGATTCAACAAACGCAATCCCAGGACAACCTTTCAGATGTACTGTGCAATGTCCCAGGACAAGTTGTTAGCATTTCTTATCCCATGAACTTTTTAGGGCATCTGAACAACTGTACTTTGTCCCAGGATAAAATATTTTTTCCTGGGACAAATATGATGTCTGTTTGTAGCCTAAATGAACTCGGGCAGTGCTCCAGTTCAACCATCTACAACCTACTGCAGCTATCATAACACCTCTGTTTGTGGTAAGTAGAGCAACTTTGGCAAAAAACACTCAGTAACAATACTGCACTATGGAAAGAGGCACACTAGCATGTAAAACTCCTCACAGTCCATACCACAAGACAATACCAAAATTACCTTGTGTCTAGCTTCCTCCATTCCATAGTGAAAATGTTAGCATTAGTCCTGGTGATCCTGCCACTCAGAACATATTAAGTGCAACTCTCTTCCTCTTCTGTCACACAGTAAAGAAAACAATATTTCCCTGTACTTGTTCCTGAAATGGCTTGAATTTTAACAACATAGCCATGATGTTCACTCTGAGATGGTGGGTAGTACAAATAGTTCTGCTCATTCCATCTACATCTCCAGTTCACAAATAGATGGCAGCAGAGAGCTCTTCCATGGCCTCAGCCAAGTCTACCAGTTAACACTGCTGCTATATCTCCTTCTACCCAGGGCCTCCTGTGATGATCAGACATCTTCAAGATGTGCACCTGAAGACATCTGAGGGACGGGAAGTCAAACTACCCTAGTCTCTGCATAGCAGTTTCTACATTTCACTGATACAACAGATGGACAATAGAAAAACTCTCTCAGAAAAAGTCACACCACTAAATAAAGTCAATAGACACCTGGCATGCAGCATCGGGTCCCTCACCACTTTTTTTTTCCCCTTTGGTGGAGCCTGCCTGCAGCAGGGGGGTGGGGGCATGAGCTGACAGGGGCTATCACTGTTCCGACAGAGTGATGGAAGTCCCTAAATTGAAACAGTAGGTTTTTAATCAACACAATCCTTCATGGGGACTAATGATCCACCCCCCGTGCTCCCCAATCTGCCCTGCTCAGAAGTTCCCGCCACTCTGAGCACTGTGTACCATCCCTTCTCAGAGATGCCTTGCCTACCCTGCCACTCTGTGAGATCCTTTTAAGGGTGTCACAGGGTGCAAGGAGATAAGGGTCATAAGAAATAAATTAGTCTTTAAAATGGGATGCCATTACATTTCAAATTGTTAAAGAGGTGTCTTGAGTCTTAAAAGAACCACTGTCTAGATGAAGGGATGACTTACAAAGCTATGTCAGTGACTGATAAGGATTTGCAAATTAACCTTCTTGCATGGCTACTCATAGAGCAGTACCTGGAGTCTCTCAGATTGAATCTTAGGTCTAACTGCCTTTTGTCTCTCCCAGGTACAGCTGCAGCTGCTAAGTAATAGTGGAGGACAGGCTGCAATAACTGATGGAGGAATACAAACACCAGTGATGAGAAGGGAGGCAGTCACACAGCAGCCTGAGTAGGAGCTGTGGGTGGATGGGATTAAACCACGATAAACTCTTTTTCATTTTTTCCAAAGCTTTATTTTTAATTGCAGGGGTGATAATTTAGTGCTAGTGAAAGAAATCTGATCAGCAGGTACTGAGGAATGGAAGGCTCTATTTATCCTCATAGAAGGTACAACCTGAACAACCACAGAGCAGGCTGCCCAACAAGTACAACACCCTTCCAGTATGTGACAGCCCTGCCCTGCCTGCCTCAGGGACCCTCACTAAACTAAGAGTGGTGATATCTGGTTCAGCAACTTAGTCAGCCAGCACACACCACCAAGACAGGGAACAATTGCAAGAGTGTTTTCACAACACTAGCTCAGGAGGCAAAGCAAAATAGCTCATGAGGCAAAGCAAATTGAAACAGAAGCCAATGAATGGCTGTCTCCTGGGAACAGAATTATAATCTGCTATTTTGGAGATTAACAGCTCCAAGCCTCATTCCAAACCTGTCCCTTGAAGGAGTTCTGTGGTCATATTCCCTGGTAGATATTTATCCAAACAACTAGAAAGCTCTTGCCAATAAAGGTTTAGGACTGAAATGACAGAAATATTTTGTCCCCCTCTATAAAATCAAGAGAGAGAGAGATTGTTGTAGAAAAATATATAAATGAACTGGGCAGATTATCATTAAATTCAAAGTATGAAAAAGTTACATCTTTACCAAACTTCTCCAGTTCCTAATTGGTAAAGTATGTGAGTTATTCAGAATACTGAAATAAGAGTTTAAGAGCTGTAATGTCTGCTTTTTCTACAGTAATTTTTATGGAAGATGAGTTAACATGCATATAGATATAATCTGAAGTACACTACTAATCTAGAACTTTATGTTATACATTTATAGTCACTTCTATGTTTAAGTAAAGTTCTGCTGCACAGTCTCATCTGCTTTAAAAAGGCAAATCTGCAGGTTAGCATCTTCATGTCCAAAAGAAAGAAGCAAAGACAGACATGTTTTGAATACTGAATGCTGTTTTTTGACATCAAAAAAGTACAAAAATTTGAATATGAATGTTAATGCTATTGTTTTTCTTTAATTGGCTTTACCACGCTATCTGTGGGTGAACAAAACAAACATTATGGAAGCAAAAAAGTTACTGCATTTTGTGGGACAAGACGGTCAAGTGAAAAATATCATACAACTACATTTTTGCTATGGTACGTCAGTAGTCAGTTGAGCCATTGACATAGGCATCATCTGGTAGCATAAAAACAGGAATTCCACATCCCTAGAATGCAACTGATGCTACATGATATTATAGGACACAATTTTTTGGATATCTTTTATTGGATCAATTGCATGGTTAGGATAAAGTCAGAGACACTTTCAAATACAAGGCAAACTTAATCAAGTCTGAGCAATCTAAGGGTGCATACATTAGGGGAGGTAAGGGGAGGTTAGACTGAGTTAAAAATGGCAACCCAATCTAATGTAAGTGGGATGGGAGGTTAGCAGGGAGACCTGACTGCGGGCAAGCAAGCTCGGGGGGTGGGGGAGTGGAAATCAGGCGAGCTGGTGGGATCCATGGGAGGTCAGGGGTACTAGGGGCCAGGCAAGGTCTGCATGGAGACTGGGGGGTTGGTAAGGTCTAGGAAAGTGAGACAGGATCTGGGGGGCTCACAAGGTCTGCACCCACCCCCTCTTTCCCACCCCCTGGGATCAGGAACACATTTTTAGCTCCCCAATCTCTCCCACCCCCAAACAACCCCTCACAGAGAACCACCCCCCCAATCTTGCCCAACCCTCCCCTGACCCCAACTTGCTTCCTCAGCTACCAGCACTGGTGAATGCCAATAAAACCAGTACCAGGAATGACTTACATGATGTGGGATGAGGGGGGTTGTGGGCAGGAGAGGGACTGATTTGTCCATCTAAGGGTAGGGGAAAAGGCCGGGGGACTAAAAATAGCCCAGTGCCAAGAAGAGGTTAGGAAAAGTGCAGTCCCAGGGCTGGGGCTGGACTTTTCCCATCCTGGGGCTGCACTGAGAACTGTATAGGAATTTCAAGACAGTTAATTGGTCTAAAAATGGCCAATCAGATCTAAGTACCTCAGAGGTAGGGTTAACTTAAATCAGATTGGCCATTTTTAGGCCTATCTAACTGTCCTGAACTTCTGTACAGTTCACACATAGATCAAACTAACTAGTATAAGGCAAACAAACTGGGCAAACTAAGTTAGATCAGGTGGCCATTTTTAACACAATCTAACTTCCTTGTAACCTTCATGAATGTCTGCGGCAGATTTTGACTTTATTTATTCACCTAGCCTAGGACAGTGATTCTCAACCAGGGCATTGTGGCACCCATGAAGATCCTTTTCAGGGTGCAATGCAATATTAGCATAGTTAGCTGTGCAAACAACTACAGGATTCACAAGATAAACCCAGATTTTCAAATAGGGATCCATAACGTCAAATAATATTGTGGAATCTGTTGTGACCTTTGACTTCTGTGCAGAAGAAGAATTGTCCTATTATTTTTCTGATGTCAAAAAACAAATGAAAGCTAAGACCTCAATTTTTCTGGGGGCTGCCTTGAGTGTAATGAGGGGCACTTTGAATCTAAAAAGGTTGAGAAACACTGTTTTCATATTTTCAAGTGCAGTTTATTAAATGTTTGGGATATACATGTGTAGTTTGGAAACATTCTAATTATTGGTACTGAAGAAACAAGACAACAAGGTTCTTCCATTTTCTTATAATCTAAGAAATTCTGTTATAAGCCTAAAATGGGGGTTCTCGGCCCTCAGCACCATGTCTTCCAGCCTGTGGGACTTCCCACTGGTCCAAATATTTAGGAGCAGGAGAGCAGTGGCACCTCTCCCTTGCTACCAAATTTTCAGACCTGTAAGGAGCAACATGGGCTGGACAGCATGACCCTGCATGCTAGATCAGGTGTGCAGGGCAGCATAGGCCCTGATCCTGGTATGTGTGACCAGATCCTGGCATATGGGACCAGGCAGTAGCAGCACAGGGCACTGATGGCAGTAAAAAAATCAGCAGGAGCTGAAAATGCTTAGAAGGTTGAGCTACAAGTAGAAATTACCTAGAGGCAATTATGACTGTGTTTGGCACATCCAGTAGTGTCTGGGGACCCTGACCACAAAAAAAGAAAAGATAGTAGACGTTATTATCAGCTAGTCAGCACAGCTGCAAAACTAAGCAAAACCAGCTGGGACAAGATAAAGAGAAACTGGTGCTCATGAACAGTAATACATGAACAGCCTTAGTTGTCTAAAGACAGCATGAAGAGGGAAGGAACCAATGGAATGACAGGAACCAAGTATTGGTATGGCGTAAGCAAAAGGACACAGGTATAAAAGGAGACCCTTTAAGCAACCAAGGACTCTCCTGCTCTGAAGTTCCTGAAACCAAACAAGAGAGCAATGATCCTGCCCAGACGCCCATTGACTCTGAGGACACTACAGCTGGTGGATGGCAAGACTTGCTTAATTGCTTGCTTGAGCTATCATCTACCACTACTGTGCATCAATAAAAGCCTCCTGTTATCGAATGGAAGCGTTGTGATTGGTCATTAAGGTGTTTGTACCTGCCCATGGAAAATATAGGCCAACAGGCACCAGGGTCTAATCTTGGTGTGGGGCCATTATGCAGTCCAATCTGGGCACACAAGGGCCAGTCGAGACTGCCTGGGACCCAATCCGGACATTCAGGACTGCACAGAGGTAGCACTGGTCTGATCCTGACAGGGCCCAACTTTGCCTTCAGACTGACTCCTCTGGCCCAGAGCCAAAAGGTTGGGCAACACTGGCGTAAAAGAAAAACACTTTGTTCTTTTCACAGTTACACTGACAGTGCAATTATTCCATTGCGTTTAGATTTACATTTAATGACATTTGGGGTGAATACTGCTTAGGGTGGTCCATCATGACATGAATTTTCAGGGTTTAGTGGTAACATGGTCTTTTTGTACAAGTAGCAGTGATCTTCAGATTGGGCTTCTCAGTTCAGAAGACTGTGTACTTTCATTTAAGAACATTGCAAGAAGCATTTATACATTTTAAAACCAGACCTTGAATTAACAAAAAATACCTAAAGACAAAGCAAGCTGTGTGCAGCTCACAGACTAAGTGTTTTTGAAGGAAGGATTTCAAAACCACCACAGCAGCTGCTAAAAGTTCACAGCTCTTGTAGCACCACAGCCAGAAAAGCTTTCCACTCAAAATGGCAGATTTTGACTTTAGTTAAATAAAGACAGATGACTTGGGTTAAAAGAAAAAGTCTGATTGTGTAGCCTGACTCTTCAACTGCTATTACAGCTTTGAGGACAAAAATATCATTCCTAGGCAGTTTTAAAAATAAAACCTTGTGGGAAAAGCTACCATTTGATTCCTCCACTGGGAGCCAGACCCTGATATGTAGGTCTATGTACATGCTTTTTTATTAAATACAATAACATGAGAAAGGGTTTGCAAGGTCAACCCTTTCATTTGTGTTTTTGCTGATATCTTTTATGCATAGCTTGATATAAAATTATCTGAAATGTGTGACTAGTGCAACAGTTGATGAGAAAGGGGAAAAAAAAAGAGGAAAAAAGGGAACAAGAGATAATACATAATGGGTGGGAAGGAGGAGAGAGGAAAATGGGGGTTATAGCGTGGAAGCCCCAAAAAATGGCTGTCACCTCATTTTTTGGTTGGGCACACATGGAGTTGGTATGAGCAGGGGCATGTTCAAAAGCAGCACTCTCAAGTGTGTTGCAGAAGCAGCACAGACATACCCTTAGTCTAAACGAGGGAAGCTCAAACCCCAGTCTGCAGGGCAGAAACAGCCTGCAAAGCCATGTCAGATCAGCCTGTGGGGCTCTCCATGGTTCCAGAAATGTGTTGGCAGGAGGAATGGTGGCAATTAACACTGCCGCCACTCTGCTGCCAAATTTCCAAGGTATATGCAACTGAATCCGGCCTGGGCATGATCCTCAGCGGCCAAGAGCAGTTGGATTACACCTAGGCCCCACATAGCTGGATCACTCCTGGCTGGGTCAGCATCACACACACTGGTTCAGGCTTGTGGACCAAATCCAGCTCACCTGGCTCCACTCATCTGGCCCAGGGGGCAAAGGGGTTGGGCACCACTGGTCTAAACCATCATTCCTATAATTGGTTTAGGAGCTCTCTCCAACACTGGACCAAAATGTAGCACGAATTGCATGTTACAATTCCCTTAGGACAGCCCAATCTATCACCACAATTCGTATAGGGACAGGAGACCATAAACACAGTCATTAGTTATGAAGTCATTCTCCCTCTCACCTCATGCACCCCTCTGTCTTTTATAAAAGCTTCTTCGTAGTGCTCTTAAACCATCTGTCAGGATGAAAACCTTTTGTTTTGTTGCTGCCATTCTTTCTCCTCTACAACTCTGCTTCTGTCATTTGGTACCTTTCCAAGGCCACAGTGTCTCTTACTCTAACATCTTTCTATCAGGCCTCCTATAAAGAAGCATAGTCTATTCCAACCCCATTCCTCCTTTCCATGGAATCTATAGTCTGTAATTAAATGGGTACTATCTAAGGTTCTCCTGCCAGACCAGCCTTGGAATTTAAACAGTCTGTGTGAACAGATAGTTATGGAACCAAAATAACCAGAGGACATCTGGGGCAAGACAGTACAACAGTAAATAACTCAGGATGCTTACTCTCAGTAGAGATGCAGGTAATTTTAGCAAATGGTACAGAAGTCAGTGTATTGTTATTATTGGGCATCAGATAGATAGAAGCATAGAAGCTCAAGGCAACTAAGTGGAAATTAGAATTTCATAATTGACTGGGGGCCTGGGAGTGGGGTATAGTAGATCCCTGGGTAAGGAAAACTTGGGTGCTTGTTGAAAGGGGACAGAAAGAAGAGACATCCAAAAGCCTGGGAAGCCAGATCATCCATAGAGCTAGCCTGGCTGTTTCTGAGCCTTCACTCATTGCAATGCACTTAGTCAAGAGACTTTTCAGTTTTCAAGTATTTGCTTCCTAACAACAAATACCAGCTGCAGTACTTGACTATGCTGACTTCTTGGACCTTCTGGTATTCACCAGACTTTGTATTCCCATTCTCCCTCATTTCCTGAACTTGTCACTTAGAGCAGGGCAGCTTCAGAACTGCCCACAAACATTGCCCTGACACCAATTTTAAACCAAGAGACAAAATCACAATCCAATGCTTGTCAATCACAATCCAATGCTTGTCAGCAAAAAACCCAGGGCTTCGTCCATGGACCAGAGAAAAAGAGGGAGGGACTCTGACCCAGACATTACTGATGGCCTGCAGGCAAGCCAGCATCCCTACCCTGGTACCACCTAACTCCTGGAAGAACCAAGGTATTCTTTCCCCTCAAATCTGTTTTCTCAGGTCATGACACCTTGTCTTAAACAACGTATTTTCCCTCCCACCTCATATAAACAACATTCACTAACAGACAGACATGATGTAATGGTTAGATTAGAGAACTGGGAATCAAGCAAGGCTCCTTGTCCCAAACTCCAGAATCAAACGAGGTCTAATTGTTACAGAAGCTAAACTTGAGCAAAAGAATTCCTAGATTCAGTTCCAGGCTGTCCCAGCATGCTCCTTTCTAGCCAAAATCTCCCTTATTCTGATGCTCCCAAGTATGTACCACCTCTCTGATTTTTTGCTCCTGGCTACTCAACCTCTGAACTAATAGATGAGGCAGAAGTCACAGGAGGCAGTAGTCATGAGAAAGACATCAGGGACTAGAAGATGTGGGATGATCACTGTGCAACTGTGTGGCTCTTTCTACATAAAAGGAAAGAAATTCTTCTTTCACACGGCTGACTTGCAGCAACAATTGTAAGTCCAGTTTAAGGTTAGTTAACCAGTCTAATGGTCTTAAGAGGAGGGAATGTATCTCTGCAATGTCACCATCAAAATCGTATAGAAGACAGAGTGTTGTTATGTGGTCCATAGTTTGATCAGGATTGCCAGTCACATTTTGCAGACTTAATACAACATACTACTTGTGCATCAAATGACAGCAGTGGCCACGCCTGGTTCAGATCCAATTTAAAGTCTTCCATGTTTATCGCCAAAGGGTAAAACCAGAAGGCTTTATTGTTGGGTCAGAAAATTATATATTTTTGTTCCAAATAGTTGTTTCAGTCCATGCTTCCCTCCAAGCTGCTGCACTGTTGTATCCTACAAGGGCTCGTACATATGTCCACAAAGGTTTCCAGAAGACCAAGCGGTGAGCTGGGGGTTCTTTAAATCTCTATGGATGGGGAGGTCTGGGTTGTCATTCATGCAAACAACTTCTCTGTATGTAGCTTCATAACTGCGAATGTCTGGAGGAGGAGCAATATTGGCCAGCAGCGGTAACCATTGAATTAATGTAATTTCAGGGTTCTGGTGATAACAGAAAGTAATGGATTTGTTACCATAAAATTAACATTTATGGTAAATGTTTAAAAACTTGTCTACATGTAAAGTAAAAGCATGTCAAGAGAATCATTTTGGTAGCAGGCAGAACCCTAACTATACTTACCTGAACTGTGCTATGTCCCAGCTCAAACATACACCAGAACAAGAATGAAAAATTCAGACACTTTAAATTACCTACTAATCCCAAACCACACTCTATTTGCATCCCCTTCCCAGAACTCTGCAGAAGCTGAGCTGCTGTACCCCACCACCCTTCCCCCAATAGCTCAACAATCTTACAGCTTGATCCTCAGGTTGGTCTCTGAATCAGACAATTGCACGTGTAGCCCAGGTAACTCAGGTATATATTCCCTTTCTCCAAATGAAGGGGATTATTAGCTGGCAGGTATGCTGTGGGGGAACTGCAGACCACTCAGTTTCCCTCCATCCCTATAGAACCAAGCCAGGACAGTCAGGGGACTTAACTATATACAAATTTACTTACATTAACTTATCACAAGGGAAAGGAATATGGATATAAACATATATATATATATATGATATCTAAACAAGTAACATAAACAATATCCTCTGGGTATATGACATAAAACCTTATACCAGTGCTCCAGATACAGGTAAGTATCTGATCTGAAACAGATAAACCCCAAAATAAATATAGATAACCAACAAAGTATAGATAAGTATGGGTAAACAATACATAAGCCACAAATAAACAACAGGTGAAATAATAGCAACCAGGGGTCCCAGCAGAGCCCTAGGACTTTACCCATCTACTAATTTACAAACATGAGAGTGTTTGCTGTCCCCTGGAACAGGGCTCCGCCATGCAGTGCTTCTGGGCTTCTAGCTCAGCCCTGTCTGCTGGCTCCATTGCCCAAGCACCACCTGGCTCCCTGGACTCAACCTTTTGCTATGGGTCGGAGGCCTGGGCTGCCTTGTGCAGCACCGGGCTCGGTCTGCTCCCAGACCCTCCGTGCAGCACCTCCTGCACTGAGCTCCCAGCCTCATTCCAGGGGTTGAGGCCCTGAGCTGCCTAAGCGCTCCAAAGGTCCTGCTCTGTGCACCAGCCTGTGCATCATGTCTCTGGCCACACGCCAGAGGTTGCAGACCCAAGCCACCTTACACAGCTCCCAGGGTCTGGATGCCGTGCTGCACACTGAACGCCTAGCTGCTGGAGCCATCCTCCATTCCCTGCTGATAGAAGTCTTCAGGGGCACTTCTGGGCCCTGCTGAGCAGCTCTTCTCAGCTCTTCTAAGCCCTGCTTTTCGCTCTTCTCTGTCTCAGATGTGTTCCCTTGTGCTGAGCACTCAGCTCCTCTTATACTCTCCAGGGCTCCACCCCTGAAGTCTTCCAGACCTGAGGGTTGCAGTCTTCAATCAGGTCCAGGGGTTGGGGGTACTCCTCTCCCCCTCAGGAAAGGGGCATGACTTAACTCCTCTTGCTGCCTCCTGATTGGTGGATGGGCTCCACCAATCAAAACAGGAAGATTTCAAGCCTGGGACTCAACCCAAGCTCCAAAATGCAAGCCTGCTACACACATTTAGGTTATTTACATATGCAGCCTTTCAGCCCACTCAGCAAGACTTCACTTCCTCCCTAGACTGATTTTATTATGCCCTCAGGAAAGCTTTTAGAATCTCCAACCTCAGAATTTCCTTGGCAATTGGCAGGCAGCCCCTGTAACTTCGTGACATCTGCTCAACAAGTTCAAACTCTGGCCCAGAGCAGATTTGTACTGAGGTTAACCAAACCCCTGAACAAAGTCGGCAAAGAATGCAAGGCACTCCCCCCTGCTGCATGGGGAGAGCTGTTTTCTGCTGCTCAAGGAAGGGAATTTAAGGAGGTGAGATGAGCTGGAGAGATTATCATGAAAAAGCATTCACAGCGTCTTTGGTTAGGGCAGAGAGACAGGCAAAATACAGCACATGGGCTGTATCCAGCTAGTGCAGAGATTCTGCCAGGCCTACAGTGGGTCCCTTGGCCCTGCTGGGTGGCACTGGGGCACCCCCATCCCATTCCAAACCATAGCTTGCCCCAGGCTACATGCACAGCGACAGCAGCACCCAGACCTGCTGGCTTGGCATGGTGAGGAGCAGAGCAGTGCAGAGGCAGCAGCAGCAGCCCAAGCCCTAGTGAGGGTGCTGTATCCAGTGCTGAGGCTGGGGACTAGTCTCTGTGGAGACTGGCCTCAGCCCAGGATGCAGCTCCCTGCCCAGCCACACACAGTCTCCATGGAACTGGCCCACAGCCCCGGCCCCAGATGCAGCACCCTCCCCAGGACCCCCACTGCTGCTGCTGCTGCCGCCGCCTCTGCACTGCACCACTCAGCACCACTCCAGCCTACACCTAGCTTGCAGGGCTGGGGGCTGCCACTGCCATGCAGGCATCCTGGGGCAAGCTCCATACTGGCACAAGATACCCCAACACCACCTGGCTCCTCTGGCCCCAGCTCAGTCCTGGACACTGCAAGTGCATGGGGGTGGGAGGCCACTCCCCCTCTCTCCTCTGCCAGCACGCTGCATGCCTTGAGCTGGGAGAGCGGACAGGGAAGGAAAAGTGGGGAGGAAGGCTAAATTCCCCCCATTTCACGGGCTCAGTGGTGACACACGGCCGTCCCCTGCTCCTGCTTCCTTCCTTGGCCTCCCCAGCAGGGCTCGCAACACTCCTCTCTCTTTTGTGGGTGATATCAGCATTATAAAACAAATCTCCATTCCACCCCTTTCTGAAGCCATTTAGGGTGAGCCTCAGATTCCACAGGATATTTAGGGCAAATGCAATTGTAGAAACTTGTGAACAAAGAAGAAAACCTTTAACTGCCTCTTCCCTTGCTGTGACGGTAGAAACTGGAGCAAAGAAAAGTGTGACTGGGAAAGGAACATGAGTCTTGCGGTGGGAGGATTGTGCTGCCTGGGCACAAGGCATAGAAGGCAGAAAGGACAATCTCTCTAAAAGGGTGACAAAGGCACTGTATCTGCTGAGACTGGCTGATAAGGAAGGTACAATGGATTCAAAACCATGACTGGTTCAGCAGCAAAAGGTGGGTCCCTTGCAACCGCACAGTCTGTAAGATTTTGGATGAACTTATAAATTCAAGATGGGTAGCATAAGGTACAACTGGAGGCGGAGTACCACCTCCTTGCTAAACTATTACATGGGGGCTGTAGATAAGATTTAAAAGGAAAAAAAACCCAAACAACAACTATAACAAAACTCAGAGTTAGAAGAAAGACAAGAGCCCACTTCAGATAAAATAGCTGTAGATTAAAACAAATTTGGTGCCTGGGTTAGAAAACAAGTTGTTAGGGGCTGATGAACCTAGCCTCAACGTACCTCTTTACCATGAGAAGCTTCTTATCCTTTCTGCTTGAGCTAGCTCATCTTTCCCATACCTGCTCTGCCACAGCTCAATCAAAAAATGACCTCCAGGCCTTCCCCTGTCCAAAGACACTTATATAATCCTGTAGTCAGTCCACCAGACAAGAGCCTAATCCAGCCTTTCCCCACTCCAACCAATCCAAGTATTTAAAAGTCAACTGTTTATAACTATTCTCATCCGTTCCTTCCCTTCCCCATCTACCCCTTATCTGACCAGCTCACTTTGATCTTTCCTATCCTCCTACAACCTGAATCTCCCAACTTCAACTTGATTAGTATATTGAAACAGCATGCTCCATTCCATCACATGTGACTAAGATCTCTGGCTGCTGGGCAAAAGCAGCATGCCCAGTTTCCTTTCACCAGCACTTTGACATTTAAAAAAGATAAATGAAGAATAATCACACAGCCATGTTTTGGCCATTCTACGACATCAGTTATGCAACATCACTTAAGTCAGAAAATAATATTCTTCAACTTAATGCCAAGAATGGGACATGCACCACAAGAAAATGAGACGTTCTACCACCTAGTCCATGACTATCAAATACTTTTAAATTAAGTTACATGGGTATATGCCATTATATGAAAAAATTAACTACTGAAATCAAAATAGCCACTGAAAGGAGTGGTATCCAGTCAGTATATCTAGCTTTTTCTTTTTTATTTTGTCTAGGTGTCCAGCCTTATTGCTTCTACCATTACATTACTGGAGCAGATCTGTATAGTCTACCACAGGGGGCAGCAACACTTTTAGGCAGAGTGCCAAAAACACCCACAGCTTCATCTTCAGCAAGGCAGGTCCTGATCCTTGTTGTGGCAGCACACAACTGTTTGTTCTGGGAGACTCCATCCTGAGGGGGACTGAGGAGGCAATCTGCTGCCCCGACCCCCTAGTCCAGGAAGTCTGCTGCTTCCCGGAGGCCCACATCTGGGACATTGCAGAGAAGATCCCAAAGCTCCTCCAGCCCATAGACCACCATCCTATGCTGCTTATTCATGTGGGCACCAATGACACGGCTCAGAGAGCTCCCAGCTGGGTCATGAGGCGCTATAGGGATTTGGGAGCAGGGCTAAAGGGTCTGGGGGCACAGGTGGTGTTCTCGTCGATCCTCCCAGTCTCAGGGTATGGTCTGAGGAGGGAGAAGAGGATCCACGTAGTCAACCAAAGACTGCGGCATTGGTGTCATCGGGAAGGCTTTGGCTTCCATGACCACAGCCCACGCTTTGGCGAGACAGGCAGCAAGCTGCTGGGAAGAGATGGCCTCCACCTCTCTCCCCTGAGGAGGAGGCTCTTCTCAGCAAGACTGGCTGACCTGCTCCACCAGGCTTTAAACTAAGCCCATTGGGGGACGGGGGGACTACCGCCACTGCTGGCCTTGCCAAGCCAGCAGGCCAAGGCACTTAAGGGAGCCCACCCCTGCCCCAGCCCTGGTATAATCTGTGGGCAAGGCAAGAGGCCCCAAGGGGACACTTGCCTGCCTGTACACAAATGCCAGGAGCTTGTGGAACAAGAAGAAGGAGTTCATTCTCCTGCTCAATGCAAATAATTATGATGTCATAGGGATAACAGAGACCTGGTGGGACTCCACCCATGACTGGACCACAGGTATTGATGGCTATACCCTGTACAGGAGAGATCGTGTACATAAAAGGGGTGGGGGTGTAGCTCTCTATGTTAAGGAAAACTACACGTCCCTGCAAGCTGATCTTGGCAACCAGGGTGAACAACTGGAGACCCTCTGGGTTAAAATCCATGGGGAACACAACGGTGGAAGTCTACAACAGACCTCCCACCCAAAGTCCCGAGCTTGACCAGGAGTTCGCCCAGGAACTGACTGAGGCCGTATGCTCCAGGACCATGGTTTTCATGGGGGACTTCAATTACCCGGACATCTCATGGGAGGATCACTCAGCAATATCTGAGAGGTCACAAAGCTTCCTCTCATGCAGGGATGACCTCTACCTGACTCAAGAAGTCTACGGGCCAACAAGAGGCAAAGCGCTGCTCGACCTGGTACTGGCTACTGGGGATGACCTAATCAGCGACCTACTGATCTATGGGAAGCGACCATGAGCTGATCTAGTGATCACGAGCTGATCACCTTCACCATCCGCCATAAAGCTGGCAAGTCAGTCAGCAACACAGAACTCCTTGTCTTCAAAAATGTCCAACTTTGACAAGCTCAGGAGGCTGGTCAGTGAGGCCCTAAAGAGACCATGACCCCAGGGAGAAGGGAATTCAAGAAGTGGTTGATCCTCAAGGGAGCAATCCTCAATGCACAAGATAAGTCTATTCCATCTCGGAGGAAAGGCAGCAAGAGGGCACAGCAGTACCCCTGGCTCTCCAGAGACCTAGCAGACCTCCTGAGGCTAAAAAGAAAGGCCTGCAAAGGATGGAGGATGGGATTCACCTCCAAAGAGAATTATTCTGCACTGGTCCAGTCCTGCAGGGAGCAAACCAGGAAAGCCAAGGCTGCAACTGAACTCCAACTAGCTTCGAGCATCAAGGACAATAAAAAGAAGATCTTAGAAAAATTTATTAAAGAGGCCCTCTTTAATGGACTGGCAGACACCAACATCCTAAGGGACAGCCAGCACAGGTTTGTTGCAGGTAGGTCTTCCTTGACCAGTCTCATTTCCTTCTACGACCAGGTGACCTATCACATGGACATAGGAGAAGAGATTGATGTCATATATCTTGACTTCAAAAAAGCCTTCGATCTGGTATCCCATGATCACCTCTTGGCGAAGCTGGCCAATTGTGGCCTTGGGTCCACCACGATCTGCTGGCTGGGAAATTGGCTCCGTGCTCAGACCCAGAGGATTGTAATTGATGGCAGTCACTCATCATGGTGTCCTGTGACAAGTAGGGTCCACCAAGGCTCTGTCCTTGGACCCATATTGTTCAACATCTTCATTAATAATGTGACATTGGAGTCAGAAGCGGACTGGTCAAGTTTGCCGATGCTTTGCCCCAAAGTTTGGTGTCATCCACACCAGAAGATAGGCAGGTAATCCAGGCTGACCTAGACAGGCTTAGCAAATGGGCGGACAAGAACCTGATGGTGTTTAACACTGAAAAATGCAAGGTTCTGCACCTTCGGAAGAAAAACCTGCAGCATCCTTATAGGCTCAGCAGTGCTACACTGGCTAGCACTACAGAAGAAAGAGACTTGGGGGTTATCATTGACCACAAGATGACCATGAGCCTGCAATGCGATGCTGCAGCTAAGAAAGCGACCAAAACGCTGGCTTGCATCCATAGATGCTTCTCGAGCAAATCCCGGGACGTCATTCTCCCCTTGTACTCGGCCTTAGTGAGGCCGCAGCTGGAGTGCTGCATCCAGTTTTGGGCTCCACAATTCAAGAAAGACGTGGAGAAGCTTGGGAGAGTCCAGAGAAGAGCCACGCGCATGATCAGAGGTCAGGAAAACAGACCTTACGATGACAGGCTGAGAGCCATGGGGCTCTTTAGCCTGGAAAAGCACAGGCTCAGGGGTGATCTGATGGCCACCTATAAGTTTATCAGGGTAACCACCAGGATCTGGGGGAACATTTGTTCACCAGAGCGCCCCAAGGGATAACAAGGTCAAACGGTCATAAACTACTACAAGACAGTTTCAGGCTGGACATAAGGAAGAATTTCTTTACTGTCCGAGCCCCCAAGGTCTGAAACAGCCCGCCAGCAGAGGTGGTTCAAGCACCTACATTGAACACCTTCAAGAGCAAATTGGATGCTTATCTTGCTGGGATCCTATGACCCCAGCTGACTTCCTGCCCTTTGGGCAGGGGGCTGGACTCAATGATCTTCCAAGGTCCCTTCCAGCTCTAATGTCTATGAAATCTATGAAACTGGCGCCCTCCCCATGGTGCTCATGCCAAGCAAAATGTCTTTGCATGCCATGCTCTGGCACACGTACTGGGGCTTGCCTACCCCCGATCTTCTATATCATGGCTCATGATACATTCAAATACTACTTGGGATAATTTAGACAGTACAAATGATCTTCAGATGTAATAAAAATGAGCAAAACTAGGTACTTTCAAAAAAAGAGCAAGACTCAGAAACTACCGGCTTTCTAATCAAACTCTGAAGGCATGTCTATACGTGCATTAATGTGCTTTAGTTAATGAACATTAAATCTAGTACCTCTAGTTGTGTCTACATGTGTAGTTGAATGCATATTAGCCTATTTTAATGCACATTAAAATGTCACTGAAAAACAGTGCTATTTCATTAATGCATATTAAAATAGCTTAATGTGCATTAGCCATCATTTAAAAACCATGGGGCATTTATATACACACTTTTTGGTCCTGCAATGCTCTGGATATCTGCCGCTTCAGAGCACATTTGATTAATCAAGTCTGCTCTACACATAAGCGGAGGCACACTGTGTTGTGCCATGTGCAGTTGTATAAGTGGAAACATGCACATCAGTGTGTAAAAAATGGTGGCAGTGCGCTTTTGAAATAAAGCACCTCCAATGTGTTAATTCAAAAGTGCGCCGCCACCATTTTTTCAGTGCTGACACACATTTCACTGCTTATACAACTGCAAGCATCGCAGCACTGGGCACTTTTCAAAGCACCTAGCACTGTGGCACTTATGTGTAAAAATGCCCATGCTCTTTAGTTAACGTGTATTAAGACAGGCTAATGCACATTTTCCTAGTACCTCACAATGGAGAGCATTTTTAAAGATGTAAAGTGCCGCAGCACTGGGTGCTTTGAAAAGCACCCGGAGCTGCAATGCTTGCAGTTGTATAAGCAGTGAAATGTGCATCAGCACTGAGAAAATGGCAGTGGTACACTTTTGAACTAAATTGCATTGGAGGAGCCAGGAGCAGGGAGAAGAGGAGGGATCCAGGCACACGTGTCCCGCACGCAAGTGTGCCCCCTTACCTGACCCAAAGCAGAGGTGGACGCAGCAGCAGCGGAGCCAGCAGCAGGGGGCAGCAACAGCTGATCCCCCTAAAGTAAGTGGGGCAGAGGGACCGGACGCAGCTGAGCCGGATCCAGAGGGGAAGCCCCCAGATCCCTCTTAACTGAGCCGGTAGGGAGCCGTGCTCCTGAGCCATGCCACGCAAACAGAGAGCGCAAAGAGGTGTGCTCTGTAAGAGCACGTCAGTGTTTGCGTCGGCATTCACGCCAGTGGGCAAGCAGGAAGGGCCAGAAGAGAAACTCCTGCTAGTGCAGGACGAAGGCACCGCACTAAGCCAGAAACAAGCAGCAACTCCTAAGATGGTGTCGGCACGGAGTGCTGCCAGGGCCCCTGCCCGGGGGGTGCAGCCTACCTGGGGCTTGTCTGAGGCCTCCACCCAGACAAAGCCCATGGGGTGGCTGGTGTCCCCCAAACCCCTGGTCTGCGCGGGTTGCCCAGCAAGGCCCGGGGAGGGCAGGGATTGGGGACCCCCACACCTGTCCTGCAGGCACTCGCCTTAGGGCCCTGGAGGCACAGGTGAGGGAGCTCCAGGAGGAAGTTAGCAGGCTAAGGGGAATCAGGGAGGTGGAGGAAGAAATTGACGGCTATTTCCTTTCCCTGCAGGGTCACACACACAAGGAAGAAGCACCTCAGGAAGTGCCCTTCACTGCAGAGTGGCAGACGGTCACCTCCAGAACCAGGGCTGCTCGTAACACAGCAGTACCAGTTCCTCCAGTCCAGCTGGAGAACAGGTACGAGACCCTGGCAACTCTGGAGGAGAAGGAGGGAGAGGAGGCAACCGGAGAGGCGGCAACTCCACACTCTCCATGATCCGAGCAGGCCAAAGGAGCTAAGCAGTCCAGGAGGAAAAAGTGTTGAGTGATGGTCATAAGCGACTCCATCCTGTGAGGTACAGAGGGCCCCATATGTTGCCAAGACCCCTCAACACGCGAGGTCTACTGCTTACCAGGAGCAAAGATTCAGGATGTGAAGGGGATGATCCAGGCCGTGATCCAGCCCACCAATTACTACCCCACGGTCCTAATCCATGTGGGTACTAATGATGCGGCCAGGAGAAGCCCTCATTGCCTGATGCTGGACTACCATGCTCTGGGGGGCATGCTGAAGGAGACAGGCGCACAGGTGGTTTTCTTTTCTATCCTACCAGTGAGCGGACATGGAAGACAGCATGCAACGTGCATTGCGGAGACCAACTGGCGGCTTTGGTAATGGTGTCGAGGCGGGCTTTGGCTTCCTCGACAATGACCCACACACATCACAACAAGAGACATGCTTGGATGGGATGGGCTCCACTTTTCCCCTAAAGGTAAGCGTGTGTTTTCTTCTACATTGGTGGATCTCCTCTGGTGGGCTTTAAACTAGGCTTGTTGGGGGAAGGGAGACGAGGGCGGAGGAAGACTTGGACTGCCAGAACAAGTAACACCCACAAATTCAGCCCAGCCTAGACCAATGAGCGGAACATATATGCAGGTAAGCAAGAGGGGCCAGGGTAACGCTGGAAGTAGGGGGCCAGTGCACACATCCACAGGAGGCCTCAAATGCCTCTACACAAATGCTCATAGTATGGGAAACAAACAAGAGGAACTTACCCTCCAGCTAGCTGACACCAACCCAGACATAGTGAGGCTCACTGAAACATGGTGGGACCCAACGCATGACTGGGCGGTGAATATCAAGGGCTATAGGTTGTACAGGACGGATAGGACAGGGAGGAAAGGTGGGGGCGTGGCACTCTACATTAAGGAGGAATACTCATCCTCGTCCATTAGCAAAGAATCAGAGGAGGAGCACTCTGAAGTGCTCTGGGTTAGAATACAGGGAAGTTGAGGGAAAAGAGACTTAATGGTGGGGGTCTACTACAGAACACCCAACCAAGGGGAAGAGCTCAACCAAGAATTCTTAAGTCAGCTCATGGAGGCAGTTAGGTCAAAGATGTGGTCATCATGGGTGACCTGAACTTTCCAGACATCTGCTGGGAAGAGCAGTCAGCCAGGTTTGACCGCTCACATAGGTTCCTAGCCAAAATGCAGGACCTCCATCTAACCCAGGAGGTGCACAGTCCCACCAGGGGAGATGCCTTGTTGGACCTGGTGCTGCGGGTGCTCAACCACCAGAGTGACAATGATGATCGCCCGCTGGAATTCACCATCCAGTGCAAGGTGCCAAAGGCCTACAGGAAGGCAGCAGCCCTAGATTTCCAGAGGGCAAACTTCAATGAGCTAAGGAGGATAGTTGGGGAAGCGCTGAGGTCCCGGAGGGGAGGGGTGGGGAGCCAGGTGTCCAAGAAGAGTGTTTGCTCCTTAAGACGATGATCCTCCAAGCCCAAAGGGAGGTAATCCCAACACAGATCAACAGGAGCAGGAGGGCGCAAAAGCCCTCATGGCTCAAAAGCATCCAGGAATGTCTCCTAGCTAAAAGGGAGGCACACACCCAATGGAAGGGAGGGGCCATCACCAGGTTGAACTATACTGCAGTTCCTCGGGGATGCAGGGGGGCAGTCAGGGAGGCCAAGGCGGAGGTGGAACTGGGACTACCTTACCAGATCAAGGACAACAAGAAGTCCTTTTTTAAATACACAAGGGGCAAAAAGAAGGTTCGGGGTAACGTGGGGCCCTGGCAGGACAAGCTAGGAAATGTGGTCGTCACACCGGTCCACAAAGCTAGCATATTTAATGATTTCTTTGCCTCCATTTTCCTGAGCAGGGACCGGAACAGTCACCCCTCCTCTGGGCCCCCCTTAGAGCCCAGCGGAGGTGCACCTAGGCCAAGGGTTAGTGAGGAACTAGTTAGGGAACTTCTGGAGGTACTGGATGTATTCAGATCAGCTGGTCCAGACAATCTCCACCCTCGAGTACTGAGGGAATTGGCTGAGGTCATTGTGGGTCCCCTGGCACGGCTTTACGAGCACTCGTGGTGCTCTGGTATGGTGCCAGAAGACTGGAAGAGGGCCAGTGTGGTTCCCATCTTCAAAAAGGGGAGGAAGTAGGACCCAGGAAACTATAGGCCCAGGAACTATAGTTAGTCTTACCTCAATCCTGGGCAAGATTTTTGAGAGAATTATTCTGGTACATGTCGGGGGGCCAGCAGGGGAGATTATGCTTAGGGGCAACCAACACGGGTTCATTAGAGGCAGGTCCTGTCAGACCAACCTGGTGGCCTTCTACAACCAGATCACCAAATCTTTAGATGCAGGGGTAGCAGTGGACATAGTCTTCCTGGACTTTTGGAAGGCCTTGGACACCGTCTCTCACCCCATTCTCATTAACAAACTGGGGGACTGTGGTGTCAACACTCACACAGTCAAATGCGTCACCAACTGGCTGGAGGGCCGCACCCAGAGAGTGGTGGTGGATGGGTCATTTTCAACCTGGAGGAATGTGGGCAGTGAGGTTCTGCAGGGCTCAGTCCTTGGGCCCGCACTGTTCAACATCTTCATCAGTGAGTTGGACGAGGGGGTAAATAGCACCCTGTTGAAATTTGCTGATGACACTAAGATGTGGGGGGATGTGGGCACGCTAGAGGGAAGGAACAGGCTGCAATCAGACCTAGACAGGTACAGGGGTGGGCGGATGAGAACAGGATAGGATTCAACACCAACAAGTGCAAAGTGCTGCACCTGGGGAGGAACAACCGGCACTATACCTACAGGTTGGGGAACTCCCTTCTTGTCAGTACAGAGGCGGAAAAGGATCTTGGAGTCATCATTGATGCCAAGATGAACATGGGTCGGCAGTGTGGTAATGCAGTCAGGAAGGCCAACCGCACCTTGTCATGCATCCACAGATGCCTCTCAAGCAGGAGCAAGGAGGTAATCCTCCCCCTCTATGTGGCACTGGTCAGGCCACAGCTGGAGTACTACATCCAGTTCTGGGTGCTGCACTTCAAGAGGGATGTGGACAACACGGAGTTGGTCCAGAGGAGGGCCACTCGCAAGATTGGGGGCAGCAGGGCAGGCCCTATAAAGAGAGGCTACGAGACCTGAACCTGTTCAGCCTCCACAAGGGAAGGCTCGGGGGGGATCTAGTGGCCTGTTACAAACTAGTCAGAGGGGACCAGCAGGCACTGGGGAAGTCCCTATTCCCCCGAGCACTGCCAGGAGTGACCAGGAATAACGGTCACAAGCTGGCAGAGGGTAGATTTAGGCTAGATATCAGGAGGCGCTACTTCACGGTCAGGGCGGCTAGGATCTCGAACCAACTTCCAAGGGAAGTGGTGCAGGCTCCTACCCTGGGGGTGTTTAAGAGGAGGTTAGATGAACACCTTGCTGGGGTTGTCTGACCCCAGCAATCTTTCCTGCCATGGCAGGGGGTCAGTCTAGATGATCTACTCAGGACCCTTCCAACCCCAGAAACTATGATGACCACTTGCAAGTCCAAGCTAGATGGGAACCTCTTGCACCTAAAAACTTAAGATCAAGGTGTGGCAGGTGAGTACTGGGGGCTTCCTTTAGAAAGTGGCACACAATGGCTGTGAATGCCAGAGACAGGGCCTGAGCAAAGACCACCCAGCACTGTGCCACTCAGGAACAGCTGCTAGAGCTCAGATGGGCATAAAACTGAATTTCAAAAAAAAGAGTCCACGCAGCTTGACAAATATCAACGCAATGACCATTTAGCAGACAAAGATACATACATTTTTGACACTCGTGATAGAGGTGATATCTTGTATTAGACCAGCTAGATCTTTGCAAAAAAAGTCTTTAAATTGCAAGGTTTTGGGCAGGTTGTCTCGCAAGCTTGAATGGGGGAAACGAAATTCGGAGCAACTGTCTGGCAGGCGACGGGCAGGGAGAGGCGGACCAGGACACGGCAGAAAACGCCGGAGAAGCAGCTCGCCGAGGAGTCAGTGAACTCCCGGGGGTTTTACCAGCGAAACCGCACCTGCGCAGCAGTTTTCAAGGGCCCATCTAAAGCAGCAGCAGGGGGCAGCAGCCAAGATCCCACGCGGCGTGCTCGGCCCCGCCCCTCACTCACCTCCGGGTTCCGGCGCGGTTGAGTGACGTCACCGACGTCGTGGGAGGTAATGGCAGACTCAAAAAGCGCATGAAGGAGGGAAGAACTAGGGCTTCTCCTTTCCTTCCCTTCGCCCCCTCCCTCCCGGAGTGGAGCGAAGTGAAGCCCTCCGGGTTCCAGTCACCCTAGAATAACGCGTTGGGTTTTCCACCCTTATATTACAGCAGGGTGGAAGTGACGTATTAGGGGCGGAAGTTTCCCGTTTGCCCGGTCGTGGCGCGCTGTTGGAGGACGGCTGACCATAGAGCTTCTCAGGAGCTGGGAACTAGAGTGGCAGCGGGTCAGAGGGAAGATGGTGGCGCAGGAGCAGCTCCGCGTGGTACGCTGCGGCGGCAGCAAACTCAACGGCTCCAGGGCGGCCTTCTCCGCCGACGCCAAGTGAGCACGGGCCGGGGCCGGGTTCCCCCTCTCCCCGGGGCTCGCAGCTCTTGGGGCGCCTCTCGGCCCGCGGGGCTCTGCCCCGGGCTCCTGCTGCTTCCGTTCGCGTTGGGCGGGTGGAGCCCGGCGCCTGCTTCCCCCGGGTTGGCTCAGCCGCTTTAAGGTCTCGCAGCAGGTACCATGTAGCGCCCCACCGCCCCGCGCGGCCCCGTGCCCGAAAGACAGCACAAGCGCCTGCGCCCAGCTCAGTTGCGCTATTCCCAGCGGCCATTGGTGCCGCCTTAATTATTTGGAGCTGAGTCGAGGGAGGAAGCACGTGAAGGGCTTTAAGTTTAAACCTGTTCCTCACATGTGTCACAGGGGGTGTTAAAGCTTGTCCTCAGTTCTATTTAAACATGGTCTTTTGTTGTTGCATTGTTCTGGAGCTTTAATAGCCTTCCTGGGACCTTTCTTTTTTCTGCCTCTCATAGTTGCATTAGTTGTCTCTGTCAGCCCATAAACAAGGACCAATGAAGGAAACAAACCTAAGCCTTGGCCATGTTACTGTTTAGCTGGGTGGCTGCTTAGCTGGGTTCGTTTTCAGGATCATCTCACTGCTGCACTTCTGCTTGATTTCTCAATTGCCAAAAAAGTAGGCCAGGGCTCCCTTAGTCTTTTGTCTGGTACCATGTAAACCAGTACTCTGTACCATGGTCAGGCTGTCAGTGACCAAACTGACACCCCCCGCCCCCCCCGGGTTTGCCTGGTTGAGGAGGGTGTGCACAGCAAGACTAAAAGCAAGACCTGTCAAAGGGCAGATGAGCTTCCTATGAGCCTACGGCCAACCATACCTGGAGCAGATATAGGCACCACCAGGTCACTCAGCCCAAAGAATAACCAATGATACAAAGCAATTCAGCTAACCTCATACTGAATCTGTCAAGAGTGGAGGAGGGTCATTGCAGTGTCTGAGGTGCCCCATGAGTCATGGCGGCCTCCGGACTAACTTGACTTGTCGGGGGGAAATAAGCATTGAACTAAAAATTTTAAGCAATTGTTTCAAATGCCAGGACAGGGCATCAGTAGAAATACAGCCTACTCCAGGTAAAGAGAGTAGATAAATTGAAAAATAGTGGAGCACGTCCATGTGTGGTTTTGAACATCAGTAGGTTTGAAAGAAAAGGTTACTTGAACTTTGGCTTATTTGGCAAAAGGTGAAAAACAGATTTATTTTTTCCAGGCATGATCCTAAAAAGGAATGGGAGATGTTACAGTTGTTTTTAGCCTTTTGGCGAAGATCAATTGTAGAATATATTGCAAAGAATATAATTCGTGTGTTATCTGATGGTCGTCTCAGGCCTTTATTCTGTAATGCTGTCAAATCAGCAGCCCCTTCTGCAAGACCTAAAAGATGAGTAACTTTTCCTTCTTCGTGACTGGTTAGAACCAATATGCTTGTTCAGAATTTTCCTTTTTACTTAATGTTGAACTGAGTAAATACACAGAAACAATAAGAATTACAGTTTAAAAAAAGCGGAAATTATTGCACGTGAAAATGGCCCAATGTGGCCATGCATGGCTGTTATATTTGGCAAAAATAAAGGTACTGACTTGTATACTAGATTATCTTAATTAGTTCACTATATAGACTTCTTTTTTTTCAGGTATCTTTTATGTGCCACAGGTGACTTTGTGAAAGTGTATAGCACAACTACAGAAGAATGCATACACATCCTACAAGGGCATACCAATCTGGTGACAGGAATCCAACTCAATCCACAAAACCATCTGCAGGTTACTACTCTTTTATAATTGTTAATCATGTGAAATCAGGCATTTCTTCTTTTCTGATGTAATTAGAAAAATGTTAATTTAATTTGTCAGTACAAGACGTCACTGCTATGTTTTTGTTGGGGGAGGGATCAGAGTGTGAACTGAAGTTATATTAATGAGGTAGTATTTTTTTTCCTTTAACCTCGTCTAGAACAGCAGATACCTAGATTAGCTTGTGGCAACAAAAGTTATCCGATGGCTCAGTGGCTAAAAACGGACATCACCAAATGAAGCAGACGCATTCTGCCACAGTTGATCCAATTCATTGGGCAACGCATGCATCGCCTATTGTCCCACATTGGATAGGAGCCCTATCCTGCAGGACAACGGGTGACATGTTTCCCACTTACAGAAAAGCAGCTCAAAGGTTCCCTAGGATATGCCTCTAAGTAGGGAAAGGTGGACGGGCACTCCTGGGCCTTGAGAGGCACAGTTCAGCATAGGAATTCCTGAGGTGGGCAGGATTTAGCCCCTCAGGGTACAGGAGCGCCTGCCTGGGTCTCCCAGAGAATGGGAAAGCTCTGGGCTGCCTCTGCTCTCATGTCATAAAGCTAACAGCATGTGCCACAATAAGCAGCAGAAACTTACCACACATGTTGCAGCCAGCAATTTTGGGCATTTGTGATGTGACAAGTGGTATGGGCATCTGTTTGCTTGACCTGTACTGCCATAAAAAGTGTTATAGCAGCACAAAGGCAATTTTTGTTTCTATCCTAATTTACTAAGTGGGATGTTTTATGAAAAGCAGAGGTAGGCAAATGTGTGTCGTAACTCACTTAAATGTAAACAAGCCAGTTCTAATCTACTTTAATTTTAGTATTCTAATCTACTTTACTTTTAGTATTCTGTCCTTTAACAATTGCCAGTACTGGTTTTTCCAGCACTGCCTAAATGATTGTTGCCTAAATGATTGTTGCTCTGTCCACAAAATAGCCATGTAAAGAATACTTGGGGGAGATGTGCCAGAAAACTGTCTGGAGTGGGTGCAGGTTTCACAGTCCTAGCTATGCAACTTAGCTTCCCTATTTCAGGGATGTGAGTTAGTCAAAATGAATTCAAGAGCCTAACTTTAAGCTTTTCTTGTGTATAAAATCTTGGCCTTAAATTAGTGGTTTGCTGCCCAATTTCTTTTCATAACTTGTTTTGTTCCTCTTTTCCAGTTATATTCTTGCTCTTTAGATGGTACCATTAAACTCTGGGACTTCACAGATGGAATTCTCATTAAAGTACGTTAATATCGCCCCATTTCATAGACTTTGGAATTATTATGGTTTGCTATTGGTCATAAATTTGTTTTGCTTCCTAAAGTGGGCTCTAAATGGTTTTATTCAAATTGGATGTAATGTAGCTTTTAGTGCAGACAGTCGTGCATTCTGTCTGCCAAAGCAGTATTTGTATTTTTTGTATCAGTTTTAACTCCTAACTAGGCTGTTCATTACCTGAGCAGAAGTAATTTACTGACTCGTAACTGGGAACTGCAGTGCCAGTTTTTCTAACTTCTAACTCTTATCAGATGAAGTTCATTAGTTTGCAGGTCCTGAATATCAGACAGTTATCAGAAGGCTCACTACAGTAGATTTAAAGATTATACCTGGGGGAGAAACCACTTAACTTCTCTTCCTCCCACCTTTGTTTAGTTAGTAACCTTGGAAGAACTGCATGCATTAAGATTTCTGTGTAACCCGTGGACATAAAAGAGTTCTTTTGTTTTCCTGCCTTGCTTCAGCTAGTTGGTTGCTTGGGGCAATCTTCTCTTGAGGCATCTTACTCCCCAAAGCTTTTGTTATCTTCTCCCCCGCCAAGACTTTAAGTTGCCTGAAGTTTTATCGGACCACTCCATACAAGACTTCTTTCATGCATGCTCCTCGTTATGTCTAATCCACCATCTTTTGCGTCCTCAAAATGTTTTGCTTCTAAAGATGGCTAAGAAGGGGTGATCCAAGGAGAACAAGTTGATGGTGCTCCTTAACCATATATAAAATGTGTCAGAATGGAATCTCAATTCTAACAATTGTAAAAATTTCCAGGCTGATGCACAACTACTGCAAAAGTTAAAAGTAGCACAGAATGCTGCTAGAGCACAACTGAGATGTGCTTTTTTGAGCAGAAGAAATAAGGCAATGGTATCAAGCTTTTTATGTGTTTTCCAAGGGAAGTGGTGCTTGCCCTTACCCTGGGGGTCTTCAAAAGAAGGCTAGACAGCCACCTAGCTGGAGTCATTTGACCCCAGCATCCTTTCCTGCCCATGGCAGGGGGTTGGACTTGATGATCTGCTCAGGTCCCTTCCAACCCTACCAACTATGAAACTATAAGTTTGTTATGTTCCCTTGGGATTTTATTTTAGGGGAAATAAATCAAGTAACACATCACTGTTACCACACTGCAGTCTTTCCAGTAACTCAGAAAATATTGTAGTTGTTCATTTTTATTTTTTTCCCCCAAATTTTTCTCATTCTTCCTCTCCCTATTAGAGATTTATGGCATACCCCTGTTTTAAAACACTATTAAAGCATGCCAGCCAGCACTTAGTGTAAATACTGCGGTTCAGGGCATCTAACTAAAGAGGTGGTGAATGTGCTGTCTTGAAGATGTGTCCCTAGTGCAGGGGCGGGCAATTATTTTAGGCGGAGAGCCGCTTACTGAGTTTTGGCAAGCCATCGAGGGCTGCATGATGGGCAGCCCAGGGCAGATGAATATTAATTTTCTAAATATTTAGGGCCCAGTGGGCCAAATACAATGGCCTGGCAGGCCACGTTTTGCCCACCCCTGCCCTAGTGTTTGTTGCATCCTGTTGTTCCTGGGCTTAGGAGAACTGCTGAGGAGGACCTCGTTCTCTTCCACTCCCCATATTTATTCCCCCCACTGCAGTGCAGAGAGTATAATGCTGCCGTTAAGTTTCCATTAAGTCTTGCATTTCACACTACATAAATAATGTTAATGTAGCCCTTTAGTTCTGTAATAAGCTTACTAGCCGAAGAAGGAAGTGTGTGCTCTCTAGCCTCAGGTTGAGACTAAGCAAATGTTGCTCCTCCCCCCCCGCCCTCCTTTTTGGTAATAAACTCAGAAGGCTTGTGACTTTTTGTTTTCTTTTTAAATATTTGTAAAGTGGACCTTATTTTAGTGTAAGAGAAATGTAGAATTCCTAGCGATTCTCCAGTTAATTTTAAATTCAAATACAATATGCTTGGGTTTTTTTCTTTCAGACTTTTGTTGTTGGATATAAGATTTTTGCATTCTATTGTCTTGCTGGTTCTGACGATTCAGGGTTTGTTATAATTCCGAAGAATAATGAAGAAGCATCAGGTACATCTTTCTTGTGTTGCAATGTGTGATATGAGTTCTGATATGAGTTCTACTGAAGCCCCTCTATAAACTTATGCCCTATTTTTTTTGTTTGTCTGTTTTTGTTGTGGGAGGGAGGGGAAGGGTGAGCCAGAAAGCAAAAGGATTTACGAAGTCTACCATATGAATCCCATTGAATGGTTCTAACTAACTTACTTGTTTAACATTTCCATTTACATAAAGTGGACACTGAATGCAACAATATTATGCTAGTGCCCTAGAACAGGGGTGGTCAAGTTGTGGCATGGTTGCTGCAGGAGGAACAGGCAACCTGTGTCTATGGCACATGGCAGGTTTAATAGAGAGCAGAAAGAGCAGCAGGTCAAACAAGGGTTCAGAGTGGCACTCAGGGTACAGAGCTAATTTGTGGTGTGCCTGACAAAAAAATTGTCCCTCACTACCTTAGAACCAGGAACTAACCAGTTCAGGGTCCCTGCCCATGAAAGAAAGCTACAAATAACACAAAAAGATGGGGAGTAAATTTTCATATATATTTACTTGTGATCCTGTTAATAAGCTATGTAATGTAGAGAAGTGCTTGGATATTTTGAAAATGTTAATTAAAAGTGGCAGTTGCTCTGTACCCAGTACTTTGTATCTCACTAAGACTGTACTCTGGAAACCAGCAATCCACTATCAGTAGTTATGACTTTTGACTGAAGCACAGCTTTGTCTTCAGTTTTGAGGCATTGTGCTATAATGACCTGCCATTATGGTGGATACTATTTGAGTCTCTTGAGGCTATTTTTAAAACTCTGAAGTGCACCATGAGGGTTTGCTAGGATTAAAAAAAAAAACTAAACATCCCTATATAACCCAATCTCAGCATAAACAGACATGCCAAAAATTCCATTTTGTAATTTAGTTAGATCTTTCCTTTCAGGAATGAACCTAAGAAAATAGTACAAGTAAGGTAATTTTATACCAACGGTGGTAAGAATTCCACTTCGAAATCATTATGAAAAAATCTAGCTGTCACTTCTTACTTTTCAGTTTAATAGAAAAAACATTTGAAGCAGAAATACTAAGGCATGGAAATTTTATTCTTAAATGTACATTTGAAATAATGGTGAAAGGTGCTATAGTAAATTTTGTATAGAATGTAAGAGATGTAAACCAGTGTTCTACTTTCTAATTAGTATAGATATGTTGACTCATTTACAAAAGGTTCTTAGTAATTTAAACTTTATTTTACCAGATTCATTCCAACTGGCTTTAGTGAGGCTGACAAAAGCTCCAGGCCAAGAAGTGGAAACTAAGGAATTGTCTTTGATTTTGGATGATATAGACTATTCGCCCAAATGTACTGCGTTTGGAAGAGAAGTATATCTTCTTTTTAGCTTTTTCCTTGAATGAGCTACATACTGTATAGTTTGGTATATTAATGCAAAAAAAAATTAAGTAAAACTTGTCGCTAAAAATATAATGTGTGGCTGTCCTTACTGTGCAAGTTTAGTATGAATTCTGACTTGTATCCTGGTTTGAGAGTGTTTTGCTGATCTCTGGCTGCTCAGCATGTGTGATCTCCAGCACCACTTGGAGATATTATTTGATACTCTTTAGTGCCAACAGGGTTGCATAGTGACACAAATTTTGTTTCTTACTGTATCCAGTAAACCCCACTGAATTACCTGTATTGTTGGACTCTCTTCCTTTGTGTAAATACAGAGTAGGTTTATTCAGTAAGTGGGTGTTATTACATAATCTTGTTTCTGTGCGTAAATGTATCGTTGGGCTAACTTGGTTTTATAAAGCAAGACAAATTGCAGAGGTTTAGGAGTATTTATACCTACAGGCAGGAGGGAGTATAATTGTTCATGCTTCTTCACCTGTAGCTATTCTGGATTTTGATGTAAAAATCAATGTAATTTTGAGGGTTTGGGTTTTTTTAAGCAGATAGTTTGGTGCTAATTTTTCCATTTTTACCAAAAATCTGTATTAGTAACTCAACCAACTGTTCAAATTCTGTTCTACAAAAGCAATTAGAATTAAAGAATCTGTTTGCTGTTTTCTTTTTGTCTGGTTGTTGATGCCCCCCCCTTTCCCCTCCCCCAAGATTGAGCATGTGTAACTAAGCACTTAGCTCAGTATGAGGCAGGATGAGCTTAGTTTCATGGAGGCTAATCTAGATAAAATAGATCTAATGCAATCTTAAAATCTTTTTTAGCCTTATGCTTTCCTTAGGTGAATTCAAAATGGATGTAGCAACTCTTCCATTGCTGTGAAGCAACATTCATTAACTTGGAAATAGCGTTCAGCCTGTGTCTGTCTTTGTATCTGAGTTTTTAGATGGAAAGCTATTTAAGAAATGTACGACCAGAGATTCATTGCTTAATTATCAAGTTAGTGTGGATCTGTAAGATTCAAAGTTCTAAATTGTTGTTCTGTTTATAATAGGGTGAATATGTGGCATCAGTACGAGGCCTTCATCTCCGTGTTTATTTTTTCAAAAAGAAGAAGACTCACAGGTAAGAAAACATATCTGTGAATTAGTTGATGAGCTAAACTGTAGCTTTCAGATTCAGCAGCCCTGGGTTGTCATCTTAACCTGCAGGTATAGAGCAATTGCTTACCCTGGTGGCAATTTTCTCTTGTAAGATCCCACAGCATGCTGTTCCAGCAAACCAGTATTCAAGAGGCAAATCAGTATTGTAGTACCATCAGTAGGTAGGTTGTTATGCAGCTCGTAGCTGAAGCCCTGAATTGAATGTTGTCAGTGGGCTAAAGTTGAGCTGAAACAAGGACTTTAAGTAGGCGTGAGTTAGCCAAGGTTCATTCTAGATGGGATGAAGAAGATTCTGCGTGGTTGGAAGGAAAGATCAGGCAAGCTACCAGTAAGTAGGGATGCTATCTGTTCCATTTCACAGATGGTTGTAGCAACCTAGTTTTCAACTTTCTTATAGGTCACAGATACTTTGGACCGTTGTTTTGCTGCTTGTGGTTTTGGCAGTTAGAAGTACTTTTTCATGTGCATTTGTGCAGCTGTTGTGCTAATCTTTCTCTGATATGCAGACTTCAGTGCTGTGGCCGTGTCTGAAGACCATTCAGAAGCTTCACTTGAGATTTAACAAAATTAATTAAAACTCCTCTTTAATTTTTGCAGCTTTCCTTTAAATGCAAGAACTGTAAAAGGTGCTAACAACTACTTCACTTGTGTAGCTTGCCACCCGAAGGAGGACTGCATAGCAAGTGGACATAAGGATGGCAAGATTCGTCTCTGGTATGTTACATCTCTCCAAGTAATATGGATGTGACCTTAAGGCCACATTCTAAACATTGCAAATCATGAACCTACGCACAGGATTTTTGATAGTGGTGACAAAACATTCAAAGCCTCCTCAGAGTAATTGTGAATCCCACTTTGCTGTAGTTATAAATGATTACAGTTGAGTGCTTGTTTCAGTCTGGGCCAGCCTGTGACTTTTGAGGTTCACCATTATGGGAGACCTAAAGGTTGACTTCAGAAGAATAAAATTAGTATGGTTTGCAAGTAAAAAAAACACTGTACCATTCAACTTTTTAAAACTGAAATATTTGAACAGATATAAGTGCTGTAAGTGGTAGGAGGGGACTTCATTTCCAGAGGAGTAATGTGAGAGCTAAATGGCTTGGTCTGAGGATGTATTTTCCTAAACAGCTGCAAATGGAGCTGTCATTGACAGAAGGAGAAGAAAAAGAGGTTGAGACCCAATACAAAGCCAGTGATGACTCCCTGACTTGCTGTCTCAGCCCAGGTCAGTTGTTGCTTTAACTTGAATTGGCTGACCACAGTACCTTAGGGAATGTCAGCTGGACTTAATGTGCAGTTTATGTCAAATAGGGACTTCCCCTTCCACCAAATAAATACTTGTAAGTGGCTTCCAATCCTGTTGCATCCTATAATCCTAGGAGAAGCCAGCAACCTATTAAGAAAGACTGGGTGGATGGTACAGAATGTTTGTATGTTATTTTAATATATTGCCATTGCTGTTTGCTTATAGATTACTCCTGCTATTGTCTATAATGTGTGACGTTTTACGTTAAAGTTCCTAAATTAAATGTTTTGTTCCCAATAGGAGAAATTTTACTCATAAAAAAGAGTACACCTTCTCTGCTATGCATTGGCACCATAGTGCAGTCATGGATCTGGCTTTCACCGTTGAGGGCAAGTACAAATATCCAAAATCCAAGAAGGCTACTGAAGCTTGAACTTATTCACCTAATGATCTGTTCTTAGAATTAAATGCTTGTTTCCAGAGAAGATTGTAAAAGCTTTGCGGATAGAGTAATGAGGAAATGGAAACAGATGTAGCTTTTCTGTATGCACAGCTGTATAGTTTTAATGAACAGAGGGGGAAATATGATGTTTAAGCATGTTTTACGCCACTGTTTTGATTGGCAAATATTACATTTTGGCACATGTGAAATCTTTGATGTCAAGTCTGAACTAGCTCTTTCTTCTCAGTCATTGGGAGGGGAACCTAAGCTTTTGCTGAAGTCCAATCCAAATCTAATTAAAAAAAAAACAAAAAAAAAGCCAAAGGCATCTTGTTGGAACCCAGACCCAGGCTGTACATCCATTGAATCTAGTGGCAAAACTCCTTTTAACTTGTGGGAACGTAGCTTGGCTCCACAGTATTTATTTTGCTTCTAGCCATTAAGAAAAATTTGCAGTCTTCAGTGTTAAATAGAAGGATTCTTTTTGTTAGAGAAATAGTTGGTTCCTTCCAGAAATGAATAGGATTAACTGTTCTTATAATAGTAATGTATTAAGTACCAGTCTTGTATGTATAGACGTTCTTAATGCTCTGTTCTGAATCTGAGAGCTGAGACTGGCAAGTTTAAATGAGGCTGTTAATAGCACAAGTTTTATTCTATCATTCAGTATAGTTGTGATGAACAGCATTTGGCTTGGGACATGATTTAAAGGAGACTAACTACAGAATTTGCTGTCTAGATACCATCATGACTAGCACTCTGAAAATGTGTTGGTTTGGAATAATGCCTCTAATTATGTATTTGTCTTTGCATGAAAAGGAACCAATCTGCTGAGTGGAGGCTTTGAGTCTGTTCTGGTTCAATGGCGTGATGTCTCAGAATCTAAGAAGGAATTCTTGCCTCGTTTGGGATCTACTATTGAACATATCTCAGTTTCCCCTGATGGGACTTTATGTTGTACCTCGCACACAGAAAACAGTAAGCTCCAAGCTATTGAAATAATATGCATTACTTAAGAAGTTAATGATCCATAGTGTTAGTAAAATTTGTGAATGTCAGATTCATTGCCTGGTATTATGTACAAGTACTAATCTGAAAGAACAGATTTGCCCCCCACTGCCTTTAAATGCTGCTCAGGAGGAACTGGCCTGGACACGTGTGAGCAGGGTGATGCCTACTCCAGTCCACCCAACTTTCAGGAAGCTTAGTCTTTTGTAGTGGGTATATGTTGCTTAAGTAATTATTTTAGGTAGAATGACATATTTAGTATTAGAGGTGGACCAGTAAAGATTATTTTTGGCCCAGTACCGATAGGCGACTATTAACGAGCCATATCTGCCCAAAAAAGTCCAATTGCTGATATGCAGCCTGGCAGCTTGGAGACTAGGATCTAGCTAGTAAGTTTGTTGGGGGTGGGGAGCAGATCAAGGCCCCCACAGAGAGGGAGGGAGTGGGGCTCGGGCTGCGCCAGGGGCAGGCAGCTCCCACCACTGTATATACCCCACATAGGTGCTTATGCCCCCCAGATCTGTGCATGGGGCAAGGGTGGGCTGTCACTGCACGCTCAGAGTTGGCACCTACCTCTTCCTGGTTTGGGCCAGGGCTGTGCTTGGAGTGGGTTGTAGCAGTACTGGGAGCAGGGTCTACTTGGGAGCCATAGCCCACCCCCTCTTCCAGTGCTGCTGCTGCCTCCTGGCTGCAGCCCACAACAGCAGCCCGCCCTCGTCCTACACAGCTCCAAGGGGCACACAGTCCCCATGCCTCCCCCAGAGAGGTGCATGCAGCAGCAGGAGCCAGTTCCCCTCTTCTGCCCCCCCTCAGTCTGCCCCCCAACACACCCCTTCCCTCTCCCTGCCCTTTTTCTACCCGCCCCAAAACGCTTAACATTCAGACACTGTTCTCCAATCTGCCAGGCTGGCTGCATGCATGTTGTGGCTGCACACATGCATACGGCATTTATCGGCAACATTACTGGCTACATCAGCCAAAAAAAGCTGATTGCTGATTTAATGTCAATTTTCCTTTTATCAGTACTGATGCAATATAAACCGATACATTGGTTTATGTCTATTTGGTATTCTGATTTTTCCAGCCTTACAGCCTAGTTAGCTGTATTTAACATTACACAAGCCTTTACCTTGCCTTGGTAACTTTTTTTTTTTACGTTTAGAAATAACAATCATACAAAGCAACCTGAGAGTATCTGCAGTAATTCAAGGATTAGTCAAAGGTACATTCTATAAAACTAAACTTCTCTTCCTCTTCATTGATAAGAGATATTGCTCTCTAACTTAAATGGTTTGTTGCTGCTCTTCATTGCAGGTAGCAGTGTCAAGACAGGTTTGGTGGTTGATCCTAGAACTAAGGCTTTAGTTCTCAATGGAAAGCCTGGTCACCTGCAGTTCTTTTGTCTTCAAAGTGATAAACAGCTGTACAGTGTAAGTTGGATAGAACTGAGGCTACAAGTAATAGAATATACCTTCAGCTATATAAATTGTGTGACAAGCGACAATCGTAATATGATATAGAGAGGAGATAATAGTTCAGTGTTTATACAGTAATATTGAAATGAGTAGAGTTGAGTTCTTTTCCCACCTTTTCCACAAACTTAGTAAAATACTGCCTTGATAGCTTTTTTTGCTTTTTTTTCTCTCTTCTTCAGAGCCATAATGTGGAGAGGGATCATCTTCTCAGTTTCATTTCATTAATTGGATTATGTTGACATCCTGTAACCAGGAGTGTTTCAAAATTGCAAATTAGCTCAGTTGTTAACTTCTACGTATACTTTATTAGATTTCTCAGAAATAAAGCATGGAACACTAAAAACATTTGTATGTTGGTGATCAGTAATTTGAAAACAAATGTAGTATGAGTAAGGTTGTCAAGAACTTACAGAAAATGTCCCTAGCAGTAGATCACTGTTGCTTTTATAAACCCTGTACAGCAGTGAAAGTATATTAGGAGTGGGGGGGGGGGGTTCCTTTTATCCTGTACTGCAGACTCTCCATGGGTTTCATTCATTCATTCATGTTTTTTGTATTGTGGCCCAGCCTGTAAATGCATCATTATGACACTGAGCATTTTAGCTAGTAGTCAGTGGTATTTTCAGAACATCTTCCCCCAGTGCTGTTCTTTTGCTTCTCTGCATGAATTCTCTGATATCTCACTTAAACTTTGAAATTAGTTTTGGCCTTTTGTAAATTTGCAGCTGGATATTGTACAGCAGGAATATATCAATCAAGCAGGTCTGAGCCAAACTGACCTGGTGAAAGCTGCATTTAGTGCTCAAGGCAACTGGTTAGCAACAGTGGAACAGCGACAAGAAAAGGAAAGTGACCTTGAACTACAGATGAAGCTGTGGGTCTATGATGAACAGATGCAGAGGTACTCATATGTGTCTTCACATGTTGGTGCCACCCTACAGAATCTAATTGACTGTATCATTCATGTGTATATGCAGAAATAATGATAAATATATAAAAATTTAAAGTAGTACCACTATGACATTACTTGCCTGATTTGCTACGGTCTAGATTTGTTAGTCTTTCTGGACACTTACAAAGCTTGTTTGTTTGGTTTTTTCCCCTTAGGTATTTCGGTTAGATGCACCGTAGGTGTGGTGTCAGTATAGATTTATTTGGTGTGGTTGTTACAAGGTCGGGGGGAGGCTGGTAAAGCAATATTAACTGCATCTGTGAAATCTCCATGTTGTTAATTTTACTGAATATTTTAAATATTAGAAAAAATTTGTAGACCTCTATGGGTTTTGATATAGAAATCTCAAAACAACGTTGTGTTCTCCACAATATTCTGTAATATTTTTTGGCATATAAGAGAGACAGGATATGTCAAAAGTAGGGCCTATGTTCACTTTATCAACTTGCAACAAACTTTTCTTTAATTCCCTTGCCTACTTTGTGTTCATCCTTCTGGAGGTTATTAAATGTGTTCGTAAATTCAAAAAAGAAACAAAACTGCAAATTCTGGTTTTCTTCCTGTAGCTTTAAGCTCAGCACCCGGGTAAATATGCCACATGAGGACCATGTAACAGCTCTGTGTTTCCGTGACACAGATGGAGTGGAAGATGGCATTCCTACCTTGGTAACTGCTGCTAAGGATGGTCGCTTCAAAGTCTGGGTGACTGTGGATGAGTCTGACACAGACAGTGAGTGTGGCCAAATATAATGTACTCTTATATGCCATCTATTTTATATGTCTATATTATTGTGTAGGTTTTATCTTTGCTCTTCTCCATCCCTACAGGAGTGCACGGAGTCTAAAAGGATCAGTACTGCACTTCTGCTGGTGCAGGTTGACTGCCTTTGTATCAGTTGCTGTGGGCACACTGGGAGTATGGAAGGGCTATTAGAAATAACAGTTCCTTGTACAACATAGACTTAGGCAGCATAGATCAGTTGTATCCCCTGCCTGAACATGTGCAGCCTAATATCTGCTTCACTGTTGTGGAGATTCTGGAGTTCCTGTGGACAAAGTTCTCTTACTCAAAGTTTTGCTCCTGAGATCAGGACTTAGCCATTTCACACAGCCCTAACTTCTGTGTTTCATTTCAGTTTTTTGGATTCAGCCGTTTCAGAGGACAGTGATTCATTTTGGTGTTTTGGATCACTATTCTGTTTCAATTTGGCTGAATCTGTTTCGGAGTTTCAACACTGTTTCGGCACCAATTCCAAGATTTTGGATCGGCTGGGGAGAGGCAGGGACAGCTGGTTCTCCTGTGGCTCCTCCAGCTGTGCCTACCTCTATCCCGGCAGGAGGAGCCATGGGAGAAGCCCCTGTGGCTGCCCTGCCCGACTCCCATCCCCCTCCCAACCCCAGCCTCCAGCACTTTCAACAAACTGCTTAAAGTTTGGAGATGTAAATTTGTAACTTCTGTCATGGGTAAATGGCATACATTCCCTTCCCCCCACTCCCTTGTTTCCCAGGGTGAGCTTATGTCTCTGACCCATTAAATTGGACTTGCCTTCACATTTGTACAGAGGCTACCAATCGGTGTCATGTACCTAAAAGTTCCAATTTCTTTCATAATCTTTTAAAATTCTTTTATGTTTAAATAACTTTTATACTTAAACCAAATTTCAGTTCCATGAGAAGACCTGCTCTTAGGAACTGTGAAGAGAATGGTGGCTCCTGCCAGGATTTTTCAACTCCTGCTCCACTGCACAGCTAATATTAACTAGGTGTGGAGTGGAGTGGATAAGACTGGTTCATTTTGCATCCCATACTGGGGATTCAATTTTGGATTTTGATTCACTCCATTTGGCCCTGTCACCTGAGTGGATGTCCAGATGCACAAATCGCTGTCCTGGGAGTGTTTTCAGAGGCTGTAGAATGTACTTCTAGCCTGTAATGCAAGTTTCCATGGAAAAAAAATAGTTCTTGTGGGCCTATCTCCTAGATAGATATTCAGATCCTCAAGTCTTTTCTATGGGAATGTTTCTCAGAGGCTGTAATATGTCTACCAGATGCACAAGGGAAATTTCAGTGGTGTTTCCTACTCTACATGCTACTATAACAAACCTGCACAGCCCCTGTAAGTTTAAAATAGAGCAAATAGAAGAGGAACTTGTTCAGTGGATCCAAATTCAAGAGAAGACTATATGCTCTGTAAAGCTGTTATGGCTGCTCCCTAACAGCATAACAGAATTTTCTGTGATTCTACATATCAAATAGTGATTTCTTTATTGTATAAATGTGCCAGTGACATGGTTTTTTCTCATTAAAAAAGCAAACACATTTCCATATCTTGCCTCCAGGTGGCACTGTATTGTTCTAAGGAGGAATTTAAAACCCAAAGAGAAGTAAAACTAACTACTTTTTTTATAATTCTCAGGACTCCTAGAGATAAAGATAATACTAGTTAAATGATTTTTCCTTTATAGTCAGTTCCTTGCTTGTTCCATTCCCTTTCCCTATTTCCAGATTGTTTCTCAGAATATTGATTGTGAGAATAGTTACTATGGGACTGACCCAAATCCTTAAACAAGTTCGGTTTTTTTTGTTTGTTTTTTTTATTTAAACCTTCAAATCAGCTTGGGAGGAAGAATACTCCTGTTCTATGGTAGTAAGTAATTAATGGCCAGGGTGTCGTAGCACCCTGGTATGCCTTGAATTCATTTTAAGTATGCCAAGAGGTGCCCTAAATATTAGCATTGTTAGATGTGGAAACTCTTATACAGGAGTTGCAAGATAATCCCAGAGCATTCAAATAAGAATCTGTGGTGTCAAACTTTCCTAACCTGTTGTGGTCTTTGGGTTCTTTGCCATAGAAGAATTACTCTATTTTTCAGTACCTGAAAATTCAGTGAAAGTGAATAGTTGGCATTTTCCAAGAATGTCTTGAGTCTTAACGAGGTTGAGAACAATGATATAGACCCTAAAGTTAAAGAGGAAGCTTGCTGAAAGGTTACTATAATACATGGCTCTTAGAATTTATTTGTGTATTATACGAGTTTCGTAAAAATCACATGTACTTAAATCACTTATTTAGCAATAACGTCCAACTTTTTTTGCCACCTTTTAAAAGTACAGTGCATCTTTAGACCAGAGATTCTCGATCAGGGTTCCAGGAAGTGTTAGCACTATTGTGTGCAAACATGATTCACAAGACAAACTCAGAGATTTCAAATAGAAATCCATAGTGTTGAAAACATTCTGACCTGTTGTGGTTTGAGTTCTTCACAAAGGTTAAGTTGCTATACTGGTTTGGGGGGGCAGTTTTCTACAGTCAAAAAAACCAGTGAAAGCTAAGAGGTAGCATTTTGCAAGAGGTCTAAAGAAGTTGAGAAATGCTGTTTTAGACAGCTGTTGGTGATGCTGACATTCTTTCAGTATAGCAGAAGGAATCAAAATGCATCTGTCTAGTTCACTTCTTTAAAAGGACACTTACTTGCAAATCAAATGCACATTTTAACATGTGAATTCCATAATGTCATCTTAACTGGTTCAGGTGCAGAATCCAGGAAAAATATATAGTACTGAAGCAGGGAAAAATATAAAACCCTAGAAAAAACTTCTCAAAAATAGCTGTTTTGCTTCTGGGACCTAAATATTTTAAGAGTTCATGTTACTTTGTTTTTTAAAAAAAGCTTTTATTACTGGAATTCAACTAATTCATTTTTGTTCAATCTAACAGAACAAAGTGTTAGCTGGATCTGTGATTTTGTGGGCAGCTATCACAACTACCAAGCTGACAACTGCTGTTTCTCAGAAGATGGTTCCTTGCTTGCTGTTAGCTTTGAAGAAATTGTCACTGTGTGGGACTCTGAAACCTGGGATCTTAAGTGTACATTTTGCCATCCACCTGGAAAAACATGGTATGCAATATGGTTTATCACCTGGCTTTTTACCTATTCTCAGTACCCTGAAACCATCCAAAAATGGTTTCCTGAAGAGCATTCAGGAAGAACATGGGACAGGAAGGGACCATCTGGGCTTATAGATTCCAGTTCATAGCAGTAATAGGCAGCCCCATGAGGGAGTTCATTCCCCTTCCACACATACCACAAGCAACAAAATATTCCTCCCTCATTCTATAACCCACTTAAGAAAATGTAGTGGCAGGGAATTTGTTGAATTAAATATGCCCAGAAGATTCATAGCAACAAATGACACCCTAGTTTACAAAAGAAAACAACAGTAATCATCCCTGCGATCTAACTTGAGAAGAATTCCTTTTTTAACCCCAGATCTTCTAGCCATTTAACCCTGAGCAAGGGAGGAAGATACTAGCCAGGCACCTGAGAGGTTTCTTAATGCTATTAGGAACACCAACATACCTCTCCCAGTCTTCTACCATTAGCTGTGGCCAATCCCTGCTGAATCTGAGGAGGGAAATGCAACCCACAAGCGAAGTTATGCATCAAAGGACAGAGGGAAATGAGGGAGATTCTCTTGATTCCTACAGGCAGCCAGCACAAACCCTGAACCCTTGTATTAATTAACTAAATACAATAAATACTAAATACAATGTGACTATTGTGAGGACATGGAGAGCTCAAAGGGGAAGAAGTGATCAGGGGAAGAAACTTATTGCTTTCCTTGCCCTCGCTCCCATTTGAAAGGCTTCATCCTTCTTAGGGGTCCCAACCTTTTAATTTCCAGTCTGAATTTCTAGGACTGCCTCAAAATCAGTACTCTTGAAATTGGTGTTACATAATTAATGCCAAGCACATCAGATTAGATGCAAGTATTGGCAGCAAGTAGCTGAGAACAGCCACAGTGGTGTGGCCTTTTGAAAGAGACACTAGTCAACTTTGAATGCGCATTCTCTAAGTAGTGGTTTAAATTTGTTTTTCAAACCTGCTGGGATAACAAGAACACTTCAAGACTGAAAGGTTAGAGAAGAAATTTGCTGTGTAATATACTTGTCAGCATGTAGTGTACACTGTTTCAATTCTCTCCCTCTCCCTCCCTTGCCCTTACTGTACAAATTCATGAGAAACATGATTGTAAATGAACCAGATCAGTTTTTTGGTTCCTAATTTTTTTAAGTGCTCCCTGTTCAGATCTAATAGCTTATAGCATTAGGATTTTTCAGTGAAACACCACCTTTCCATCAGCAATTTATTTAATAAACAGGAACATAGCTACCTATAATACCATCTCCTTCACTGAGGTGCAACCTTTAGAGCGGGTCTGAGTCTTTAATAATAATTGCTTCTCACTGTGGTTATATAAGTATGGTTCAGAAAAGTTTGTTTATATGTCTTAGCCACTGGAGATGGATATAGAGGATCAAGTTACCTGTTATACCAGGTAACTGATTAGGATTTGGCACTAACTTTAAAAGATTTAAAGCCTTAATGGAAGGTGCTCTTGTGAATGCTTTTCTATATACTGAAATTTTGCATATACAAGATTTAAAGCATTTTTTGTCTTGGCTTTTATTCCAGGAGCCTTTGCTTTGGAAGACTCAGTTGTTCCAAATACCTTCTTGGCACCACCGATCATGGATTTTTGTGTTGCTGGAACCTACTTAATTGTGCATGTAAGATCTGTTTTGTTAAAATGGTGTGTGTTACTGCCAGGGCAGTAGAGAGAATACTTAGCACTTGAATCTTCAGTAATACCCAGAATACATGGTTTTAATTCAGTACTCACTCGCATCTAGAAGTTTATGGAAGTGTGTAACAGATACTTCCCAAACTTCAGGTCATGGTGCAATAGTCAGTTCACTTTAATGCCATTGGCTGATGCTGGTATTCTTACAATGCAGTACAACAATCTTTGCTGGAATGGTTACACTTGCATTTTGACTCTTAGGGGTATCTTGTTTTGAGTTGATATGAGGTCCCTGCCATGGACAGACTAAATAAGGTACAGGAGAAGGACAGCATCTTCCTGTCAACAGCAAGAAAAACACGCTTTATACGCTGGATTGTTTTCATTCTCTTTTCAGAGCCTGCAAACCAAATCCCTGTGTTTCAGTAGCTTCCCCTAGGTGATGATGGAAGACTATTGCATTATATTGATTTAAGGTAGCAGCGTGACAAACAATATGTGTTTCTGTTTATCTAACAGAACTCTGATAGATTGTCACTAAAATCAGAGATTTTTTTTTTTTTTTTAAAGAAACTGTTCCCCGGCCCACTTTGTATGCGAACAGCAAACTAGCTTTTACACCTGGATTGTATAGCATGGCTGATACTATCTGCTTTAATCCACCTGTGAAATATCTAGGTAGTCTGGGCCTTTTAGGCAGAAGTGAAGTTCTGGGTATCTTTGTACACTTGGATTTTTTAGTGAAACACTTGGTTAGGCCTCAGTGACTTCTTTTCATCCTTGGCTATTTACTTTTCAGTGGAATGGAGCACCCAACTCGGTGTCATAGTTCTGCAACCTGACCCCCTTTCAGAAAACATTGCTGCAGTCTCGTGCATTTCAGAAGGTTCAGACTGTAAGTATAAAGGTTTTCTTGACTAGTTGGAGATGATGAAAGTTGTAACCAGAAAAGTATAATATCTAGGAAAATAGTCTTAGTAGAAGACCCTACAAAAATCATAAATTAAGCTGTAGTCCCTTGAGTCTTTGTGTAGAGCTGCAGCTGACACTAGCTGTCTATTCTCCTAAACATTGTTTGCAGCTGTTTTGATTTCAACACTGAGCAAACTGAGGTCAGTCATACATGCTTTTTTAGCCTGGAGCGTGGTACTATCTTGGTCTTTCCCACACTAGATGTGAAACTGCCTGAATATAGGGAGAACCACGCAGCAGCATTTAACAAGTGTATATGGAGAGAGAGAGAGAGAGAGAGAACATGTAAAATATTTTATATAATGTATAAAAATAAAACAGGTTCCATGTGTGAGTGTGCAGCATATAGGAATGGGGACTTGTGGTAGAGATGATGTATATTATTAGACCAACCAGATTTTATCAACTTTATCACAAGTCCTGATTCCTTTTGCCCTTTAGACCAATACAGCTAGAACCTGGATACCTGTGTAGAATATAGAAACGTTTCTAGTGTTGTCCTTTAGAGGAATTCAGGTTCAGTTTTTATTTATGTTTAAAAACACTGTAAATGAGGCTACATGCCACCTCATGCAGCATCTGTCAATTAGGTATAAGTTCAGAGTAATATGAAAAGGAGTCCCATGCAGCCCTTGTGAGGGTTCTTGGTCAGAGCCAACATTGCTGGGTTGGGAGGAAATGCTTTGTATCCTTAAAAATGAAACTCTCTTGTTTTGTCAGTGTTTGTGTTTAGACCAAATGAGCCAAGACCATTATGTATCCAAAAAAATGTCTGCAGAGGGAAAGTCCAATGTGCCGTCTTCATCCCAAGAAATGTTCCCGAAACAGTTGGCTCAGAAAAATACCAGTGGCTAAACAGATCTCAGCTTTATTTCTTGACTGAAACACAAGTAAGTGACTGCCGGGGAATGGAAACAAAAGAAAACTGTTGGTTTAAAAATTACTATATCTTGTTATTAGAAATGCAGGCCTCTGGTAGTTAGTGTAATGGGCTTCCTATTATAGTTTTGGCTGTTTTAAAGCAGCATAAGATAAAATTATATCTTTATTTTGGAAATAACTTAGCTTATTTTTTTAATTCATCACATACTGTTATTTGCATTTTTACTGCTTCTGGCAAATGAAAGAGACCATGTATAATCTGGGAAACTAAAAAGAAAATTGTCAGTACTGTCTAATTTATCAGACTGCCTTATGTATGTTTGTTTTTTATAGTTGTTAATGCAGTAATTCATGAATTATCGAACTGTACCATCTTTCCATTTCATTTCTCTTCCTCACCCCAAAATACCTACGTAAATTTTAGTTTAGCTGTTAGTGTATGCCCTCCCTTTTTAACAGAATCTAAAAGTGAAAAATAAATGTGGAATAGTGGATTCGTTTACTTTTACAACTAAAAAATAATTTTGGGGGCAGTGAGACTACTTTGTACTTAATACACTGACATTTGTAAAACAGTTCACTTCCTCTCTCTAATCTCACTACTATATTTTGCATTTTAGGAGCTAATGACATTTAGCACAAAGTCCCCAGAAATGAGACTTACTCCATCAAGCAAACAGGTACTTTTATAGCTGTTACAATAGTCCAAAATTCATTCAGTTAAGACACTTATTTGTCAGATCTGAATTCTGTTCCACCATAAAGCTGTTCACCTGACCCTGACATGGAACCACAGATGCTCCTCTAAAGGTGCAGTAACATGCAATTGGTTTAGCTTTCAGCAGCATTGCTCTTTTAAAGGCTGTTTTAAAGCAGCAGTAACAAATGGCTATGACCCCTTTCTTCCTGCAAAGAAATATGGTTTTTAAGGTGCATGTCTTCAGCATTTTTTCAGGTTTTGAGCCTTCTGGTTTCTTAATTGGCATTGTGTGGCAACTGTCTTCTAAATTATTTGGGGGCAGGGCAGTTGCCCATCTTTTTCTTGACTTTATTTTACTATGCATATTCTGGATTCTGTGATTTTATGAAAATGCTTGGTGGAAATAATGTGCAAAAACTTACAAAATGCTTTTATAATAATTTTATATTTTAAAACATCATTGGCCATGTTCATTGCCTTTTTCTAAGCTTTTATGGGAAGCAAAGATGAATGAGTGAAACTTAAAAAAAAATACGTTAGTAAAAGTGAATTTCAAAAATATTTGTACAAGTTTTCACAGTAACTTGAGTTTGCTTTACATGAGTAAAGCATTCAAGCTAGCAGAGCTTCTTTACAGATCTAGTTGAAACAAAACCATATCATCTGATTATTCACTGTGTACTCAGCTCTGCAGTTTAGTGGTGGCAGTACCAATTTAAAAAGTGGCTCTAGAAATGATGCTCTGAAGGATCTGTTTGTGTCCAACCACTAAGACTATTCTGCTGGCAAATACTGGGATGGGGGCTAATTCTAACTTGCGTGGAATCCAAATAATAAATGGAATTCTTTCTAGCTCGTGCATCAAGAGGTGTATTAAACAAAAATTGCAATTTACCTATTGATGCTTTAGCAGTAGCTGTCTTTCCCATTTAAAAATAAGGATACAACTAAAAGTGGAGAAAAGTTGGGGGGTTGTTTTGTTTTTTATTTTATTTATTTATGTTTTCGGGGTATCTAGTGAATCTGAGCCCATATCTTCATGGTCCCTCTCGGGCTCCTTTCTTGTCAGCTTGCCTTTTTTACAGGAGTGAGGTTAAATGAGTTCACTCCGATCTTAGTCCCTCCTGTCCTTCCTACCCCCTACCATGCCATCCTACAGAATGAGATCCAAAATGCCAAGGAATGAGCCAGTTAAAATGCCAGTACTGATTTTTTTTTTTTTTTTTTTTCCTCACCACCCCCTCCGCCCTGCCAGTCTTGTCCTGGGAGGTTTTGCTTTAATAGAAAGAATGAGGCAGATATAATACTTGTCTTCTGGTCCAAGACCTACTGTATGCCAGTCCATTCCTTGTGACAGAGTTGGGGAAGGAGGAATACAGGCAATCGTCAACTTAAAACGTTCAGGTTACAACTTTTCGCACTTACAGCATTTATAAATTGACACCCTGTTTCAACGTTGACGTCAGTTTTGACTTTACAACGCTTGATCCAACGCGATGCCATGCCAGCGAACAAGTTCGCTGCGTTGCTCATCTCCCTGGGGAGCATCTGTCCAAACTTCCTTGGACACTTTCTTTAAGAAATCAGACAAGACTCCAGAAAAACCTGCAGCCAGGACTCCTGAGAAGACTCCAGCCAAGAACCTTTCAAAAAGTCTAACCAAGAGCCTTTCAAAAAGTCCAGCAAAGTCACCTCAAATAAGTCTTTCCAAAGCAGTATGATTGCTATTTACAATATAAATACATTAATGTAGCTATATTACTCATCTATAATTGATTGAGTACAAAATTCTGGGGTATTTTTGGTGAAAATAAGGTATAAGGCCTTGGTTCAGAAACCAATCTCTCATTTATAACATTGTTTCTTATGAGAAAATTGGTTCCAAGTTACAACGTTTCAACTTAAGATGCCATTTTCAGGAACCAATTTTGTCTTAAGTCCGAGGACACCCTGTACTATGTTTGTAAGTTGCTGAAGTATTTGGATCTCATAGAATGTGCAGAGAAATCTCTTGCTTTTGAGTAAGAAGACATTACATTTTTTTCTAAACGCCCTCTTTTTATTTATAACTAAATTTTAAAGTTAATTTGATGTGTGAAATATTACATTTTTAGGTAGACTACTCAGAATATTCAGTTGATTTAGCTTGTCTCAGCCTGGCTAGTTGGCTTAGTAAAGTCTAAATGCTTTTTTGCTGAGTACTAGCATTTAGTAGTAGCTGTTGGCCTCTGTGACAGGAAATGTAGACTCCCTACGCTGGAATTCCTTTCCTTCTACTGCTTATAAACCTCTGGTTGATCACCTCTGCCTCTCTTAAACTACATGTGTGGTGATTTTGTTTTTTGGGTTTCTATTTTTTTTACTTGACTTCAGCTGGCATCAGAAGAGAGTCTCCCCATGACCCCCTTTTACGTGCTGTTGGGAAAGCACAGAGAGCAACAACAGTTAAAGATGGATGCAGACCTTGGGAAAGCAGTTGTTCATAGTCACTCGACCCAGAGTTCACCTGCAGTCAAAGAGGTAATAAATAGTAAATATAGTTGGGTAGAAGCATAAGAAACGACAGCCTTAGAGTAAAGTCTGTTTCATTTTTTTTTCAGCTCCTGCACACTCCTGCACATGTCTTGCCTTCTGCTACTTTCCTGTGTTCTATTTTTATTAATTCGTTGCTGATATCCAAAGAGAATAAAAGGTAAGAGAAATCAGGACTAGTTGTTTTTCAAATATGGCATATTTCAGCTGGCGAAATAAATTCTTAAGTAGGTCCTTGACTGAAGCATTGTAAACAATTTCCTTGATCTTTTTATTTCCTTTATTGTATGAACAAGAGGGATTGTACTGCGAAGTTGCAAAACTGATGCCTTTTATTTTTTCTAGCTCCCGTTTTTTTATTATTTGTAAGTCCTTCCCCTAAAGCATTTGAGATCTTAGTAAATCAATACATAGCCTGATTCTAATGGTAGTGCGTGTGGGATAAAGTTTTCCTGCCTCCATGTGGAACTTGCAAAATTTGTTTCTAGTACTCAGATGTTTTCAGTTCCTGTCGGTCTGTTTTTAAATCTTCATACCATGGAACAGATGGCTTTTAAGCTCTTGCATAAGCATTTTAGATATTCCTCTTTACTTACATTAGTAATTGTATTTTGAATCCCAATTCCTTTCTGCATTCTTCTCATTTTAGAAGTCTCTAGGTGCTACAAATTGTGTCCCTAGTAGAGCTCTTGAAAGCAGAGGTGTGAGGAAATGTTCCAAGTTTTGATCATAGTTTGTAGCTTTTCAGTAGGACTGAATTTAGATTTCATAGACATCAGGGCTGGAAGGGACCATCGAGAGATCATCGAGTCCAGCCCCCTGCCCAAAGGGCAGGAAGTCAGCTGGGGTCATAGGATCCCAGCAAGATAAGCATCCAATTTACTCTTGAAGGTGTTCAGTGTAGGTGCCTGAACCACCTCCGATGGCAGACTGTTCCAGACCTTGGGGGCTCGGACAGTAAAGAAATTCTTCCTTATGTCCAGCCTGAAACGGTCTTGCAGGAGTTTGTGACCGTTCGACCTAGTCATCCCTTGGGGCGCTCTGGTGAGCAAACGTTCCCCCAGATCCTGGTGGTCACCCCTGATAAACTTATAGGTGGCCATCAGATCACCCCTGAGCCTGCGCTTTTCCAGGCTAAAGAGTCCCATGTCTCTCCAGCCTATCATTGTAAGATCTGTTTTCCTGACGTCAGATCATGCGCATGGCTCTCCTCTGGACTCTCTCAAGCTTCTCCACATCCTTTTTGAACTGTGGAGCCCAAAACTGGACGCAGTACTCCAGCTGCGGCCTCACCAAGGCCGAGTACAAGGGGAGAATGACGTCCCGGGATTTGCTCGAGAAGCATCTATGGATGCAAGCCAGCGTTTTGGTCGCTTTCTTAGCTGCAGCATCGCATTGCAGGCTCATGTTCATCTTGTGGTCAATGATGACCCACAAGTCTCTTTCTTCTGTAGTGCTATCCAACGTAGCACTGCCGAGCCTATAAGGATGCTGCAGGTTTTTCCTCCCAAGGTGGAGAACCTTGCATTTTTCAGCGTTAAACACCATCAGGTTCTCGTCTGCCCATTTGCTGAGCTTGTCCAGGTCAGCCTGGATCACCTGCCTATCTTCTGGCGTGGATGCTTTGCCCCAAAGTTTGGTGTCATCGGCGAACTTGGCCAGTCCACTCCTGACTCCAATGTCCACATCATTAATGAAGATGTTGAACAGGATGGGTCCAAGGACAGAGCCTTGAGGGACCCCACTGGTCACAGGGCACCATGACGAGTCAATTACAACCCTCTGGGTCCGACCACGGATCCAGTTTCCCAGCCAGCGGAGCGTGGTGGAGCCAAGGCCACAACTGGCTAGTTTGGCCAAGAGGTGATCATGGGATACCAGATCAAAAGCTTTTTTGAAGTCAAGATATATGACATCAATCTCTTCTCCCTCGTCCAAGTGATAGGTCACCCGGTCATAGAAGGAAATGAGATTGGTCAAATAAGACCTACCCGCAACAAACCCATGCTGGCTGTCCCTTAGAATGTTAGCCTGGGCCAGTCCATCAAGGATGGCCTCCTTAATAAACTTTTCTAAGATCTTCCCCAGGATAGAAGTCAGGCTAATGGGCCTGTAGTTAGCCGGATCCACTCTCCTCCCTTTCTTGAAGATCGGCACCACATTGGCCTTCTTCCAGTCTTCGGGCACTACACCAGAGCGCCAGGAGTTTTCAAAGATCTGTGCCAGGGGCTGGGCTATGACACTCGCCAGCTCCTTGAGTACCCTGGGGTGCAGATTGTCAGGGCCGGCTGACTTGAAGGTATCCAGCTTCTCGAGATGCTCCTTCACGAGGTCAGCATTTATGGAGGGTAGGGGATCCCCATCACCCGGATCTCCCTGTCCCGTAGCAGGCATGGGCGTCCCATGGGACTGGTGAAAGACTGACGCAAAGTACCCATTTAATAGGTTGGCTTTTTCCTGGGCGTCAGTTGTCAGTTGCACCATCTGGTTTAGCAGGGGTCCAACGTTGCCTTTGCTTTTCCTCCGGCTCCCTACATATCTGAAAAAGGACTTTTTGTTGTCCTTGATGCTTGAAGCTAGTTGGAGTTCAGTTGCAGCCTTGGCTTTCCTGGTTTGCTCCCTGCAGGACCGGACCAGTGCAGAATAATTCTCCTTGGAGGTGAATCCTGTCCTCCATCCTTTGTAGGCTTTCCTTTTTAGCCGCAGGAGGTCCGCTAGGTCCCTGGAGAGCCAGGAGGGCTGCTGTGCCTTCTTGCTGCCTTTCCTCCGTGTTGGAATAGATTTAGCTTGTGCATTGAGGATCGCTTCCTTGAGAAGCAACCACTCTTCTCGAACTCCCCTCTCCCTGGGGTCATGGTCCCTAAGGGCCTGACCGACAAGCCTCTTGAGCTTGTCAAAGTCGGCTTTTCTGAAGTCAAGGACTTCTGTGTTGCTGACTGCCTTGCCAGCTTTACGGCGGATGGTGAAGGTGATCAGCTCATGGTCGCTGTCACCCAGCTTCCCGTTGATCACTAGGTAGCCAGTTAGGTCGTCCCCCGTAGCCAGTACCAGCTCAAGCAGCGCTCTGCCTCTTGTTGGCCCATAGACTTCTTGAGTCAGGTAGAGGTCATCCACGCACGAGAGAAAGCTTTGCGACTGCTCGGATTTTGCTGAGTGATTTTCCCACGAGATGTCTGGGTAATTGAAGTCACCCATGACAACCAAGGTCCTGGAGCAAGCGGCCTCAGTCAGTTCCTGGGCGAACTCCTGGTCAAGCTCGGGACTTTGAGTGGGAGGTCTGTAGTAGACTCCCACCGTTGTGTCCCCTGTGCCATATTCTCCACGAATTTTTACCCAGAGGGTCTCTAGCTGTCCATGCTGGTCACCAACATCAGCTTGCAGGGACATGTAGCTTTCCTTCACATAGAGAGCTACACCCACTCCCCTTTTGTCAACACGATCCCTCCTGTACAGGGTATAGCCCTCTATACCCATGGTCCAGTCATGGGTGGAGTCCCACCGGGTCTCCATTATCCCAATGACGTCATAATTCTTTGCACTGAGCAGGAGGACGAGCTCGTCCTGCTTGTTGCCCAGGCTCCTGGCATTAGTGTACAGGCAGGCAAGTGTGCCCTTGGGGGCTCTTGCCTTGCCCACAGATTGTGCCAGGGCTGGGGCAGGGGTGGGCTCCCTTAAGTGCCTTGGTCTGCTGGCTTTGCAACGGTTGCTCAGCGGGCCAGCGGTGGCAGTAGTCCTCCCATCCCCCAGTGGGCTTAGTTTTGTTTATAGCAGGGGTGTCAACGCCATCTGGTTCTGTGGGCTGGTTGAGTGGTGCAGAACTGGTCTGTGGGCTGGATATCTGTTGCAGGGCTGGCCCCATGGTCTGAACTGGGGCCACTGCCCATTTTCTCCCTCCCTACCCCCACCGCCCATGCCAGATCCAGTACATGTAGCACCCTTTCTGGCCTGTTTGTGATCTGGTGGAAAGAGGCCTGGAATCCTACACACTTGATTTATGCCCCAGGAACAAGCCATGGTGCTGGGCTTTTTCTCACAGTTGTTGGGGCTGCAGTGTTGTGGCACTCACCGAGGTGCTTGGTAGCCAGCCGGGCAAGAGCTGTGACACTGCAGCCTAGGCAGCAGCATTATGGCTTCTTCCTGTGGTGGCAACCAACTGCCTGAGTGAGAACTACAGTTCTGGAGGCTCAGCAGCACTGCATAAAGAAATTGTAGGTAGATGGGATGATCAAAGGTATGTAATGCATGCAGTTTTAACTTGCAGTTAAAATAAGGGATTAATGCTATTGGGAGTCTTTCCACTGTCTTTCAAAAATATCAGGCCTCATTACTTTGTGGCGGTTGGGTGTATATGGAGAGGCTAGCACAAAGTGAAAATGTGATAATGCTGAGAGCATTTAAACTGCCAGATTTTTAGGATGTGTATTTTGTGTATAATGTACTAGTACAAGTTTATGCATACAAAATTAGAGAGCAGAACATTTATGTTAAAATGTAACTCTAATTTGTTGCCATTAATTAAGGTACATTTTTATTTTGACATGTTTTACAATAAACTAATGGTTTATTTGGGGTTTTTTCCATTTGCAGTAATGGAGAAGTAGCTAACGAAGTAGAAATGGAAAGTGAAAAAGCCGAGGATGAATCAGATGAAGACATAGATCATATTGCAATGGAGGAAGATCCAAAGCTAACAGAGTTTTGGGGTGAAATGACACCAAAATTGTCTAAGTCTCAGGAAAAAGAACTGCGTAAAATCAGAAAAACAGACTTCAGTTGGATTTCTGCTCTGTAAGAGTATCATGACAGTTTTGCACTTTCTATTTTTATTTTTTTTATTTTTCATCAGAATTCCTTCTTAAACGGTCATATGCACAATTAAATGCTCTTCTACCAAAATGTGGTGTTTTTGTTTTGGGGGGTTTTTTTCAATCTTTCATTAATAATTTTGAAGGATGGAGTTGCATGTACATTTAGCAAGGATCAAGGTGACCCCAAGTCGGGTGAAGTTGCAGACGCTCTTGCAACTAGAGTTTGGAGTGACACCAGATAAATTGAAGATATTGGTCCAAAGTCAACCAGATGAAATTTGACAAGGACAAGTGCCAAGTCCCTAAAAGGGTACTTGGAATATAATAGCTGCATACACAACTACAGACTAGGGCAGGGGTTCCCAACCTTTTCCAGCCCAAGGCACACTTACATTGATAAAAAATTTCCGTGGCACACCTGTTAAAGCATTCCCCATCCTCATTCCTATTGTAGCTCATTGCCATGGCAAAACTCCCGTTCTTTCTGACAGCACACTTGTGCCATGGCACACTGGTTCAGAAACACTGGACTAGGGAATGGTTGGGTAGGTTGCAGAACTGTGGAGAAGGTTCTGGGGGTTATAGTTGCCCAGAAGCTTAATATTAGCCAACTGTGTGCTCTTGTTGCAAAAAGTAACAGTAATAACAAGAATGTCATTTGCAAATCAAGGGGAGTGGTTCTTCCGCTCCATTTTTACTTATGAGGCCCCACCTGGAATACTGTGTCCAGTTTAGGACCCCAAACTTCAAGAAGAATGTGGACAAATTGGGCAAAGTCTAGCACAAAGCGAAAAGTATATGTATAATTTGAGCTTGGAAACACAATTTATGAGGAAACGCTAAAAGAATTAGGATTATTTTGTCTGGAGAAGAGAACTGGGGAGGGGAGGGTAAGATTCTTCAAATACTTGAAGAGCAGTTAGTGGCTGAAGATTTAGATTTTTCTCTGGCTGTATGGAACAGAACAAGGAGCAATGGCCTCAAACTGCAGCAGAGGAAATTTTAAGTTGGAAATTAGGAAGAGCCTTCTTACTGAGTATGGTAAAGCACTAAAACAGGCTGCCTGGATATGTGGAATCTCCATCCTTGGACTTTTAAAAGGAGTTTGAGAAACACTTGGAATGGTTAGTCAGGTGACGGACAGAGGGGACAAGGCTGAACTCCTCCACGAGTTCTTCGCCTCAGTGTTCCTAAGCGAGAGGCATGACAAGTCTCTCACTGGGAGTGTAGGGAGGCAGCAGCAAGGCACCAGACTTCCATGTGTGGACCCTGAGGTGGTGCAGGGTCACTTGGAGGAACTGGATGCCTTTAAGTCGGCAGGCCCGGATGAGCTCCATCCGAGGGTACTGAAGGCACTGGCCGACATCATTGCATCTGGTCTCCCATGACCTTATGGAAAAATCGGCCAACTCTGGCCTTGGCTACACCACAGTCCAATGGCTGGAAAATGGGCTCCGAGCTCAGACCCAGAGAGTAGTGGTCGATGGTGCTCCGTGATCAACGGTGTCCCCCAAAGCTCTGTCCTTGGACCGGTTCTCTTCAACATCTTTATCGACAATGTGGACGTTGGTGTCAGAAACGCACTGGCTAAGTTCACCAACGACACAACTTTGGAGCATAGTGACCACACCTGAGGACAGGCTAGCGATCCAGGCTAACTTGGATAAGCTTAGTAAGTGGGCAGACACAAACCTGAGACATTCAATACCGATAAATACAAGGTATTTATCCTTGGGGGTGTGGGGAGGGAAACCCACAGCATACTTTTAGGCTCAGCAGTGCTACGCTTGCTAGCACCACAGCTGAAAGAGACTTGGGGGTCATGATTGACAACAAGATGAATGTAAGGCACCAATGTGATATCGCAGCTGGTAAAGCAAACAAAGCCCTGGCTTGCATCCATAGATTCTTCTCAAGTAACTCTGAGGATGTCATCCTCCCACTGTACTTGGCCTTGGTGAGGTCGCAGCTGGAGTACTGCATCCAATTCTGGAGTCCGCAATTCAAGAAGGATGTCGAGAACCTTGAGAGAGTCCAGAGGAGAACCACACGCATGAACAGAGGGCAAGAGAATAGGCCTTACGAAGAGAGGCTGAGAGCCATGGGACTCTTCAGTCTGGAAAAGCCCAGGCTCGGGGGACCTGGCAGCTGCCTATAAGTACACAAGGGGTGTTCATCAGGAGCTGGGAGAACAACTGTTCACCAGAGCGCCCCAAGGAAAAGCAAGGACCAATGGTCATAAACTCATGTAAGACTGTTTTAGGCTGAAAAAAAATTCTTTTCTGTCTGAGCCCCCAAGACCTGAAATAGACTCCCTCCAGATGTGATGCAGGCACCTACTCTGGACTTACTCAAAAACCGCTTGGACGCTTATCTTGCTGGGGTCCTTTGACCTGAGCTGACTTCATACTCCTGTGGCAGGGGGCTCGACTTGATGATCTTCAAGGTCTCATCCAGCCCCAACATATATGAAAGTCTGTGAAATCTATGTTACATTAGATTGCATATAATATAGTATGTGGCCCAGGGAAGGGCTTTTACACCTCTTGTGAATGTGTACCACTATATTTCACGTAAGAAAAAAGGGAAATCGTTTTAAAGCTTTTTGCTGCACAGAAAAAGATTTCTGCTTCTAACATTCTATATTTGGATTTTTCCTACATTGTATGGCAATACCAGCTATGTTATATTTGTCTCCCTGATGCAGAAGGGCAAAACAGTTAGTGTCAGCTAATGCTATGGCTCACATAGAAAATACTACTTGTTTGCTAAGTGACTTTTTGTGCCACAGCTGCATTCAGCTAGTTACTTTAAGGGGCCGCTTTTTTGATCTTTTCTCACCCACTGAAATGAAATCCAGTCAAGAATTAAATTTGAAGGAAGGGGTGTTAATTGTGATTTTTCTTAAAATATAGAAATTGGAGCTATGATCTTCATTTTCTATTAACCTTTATACAAGGTAACACATTTGTGTTACCGAGGCTTTTCTAGCAGAAACAGACAGTGTGGCCATGAAACTGGTCTGGCTTCTAGATGGGGGGCATAAAGAGAAATTGTCCAGAAAAAATAAGTGCCATGAGTTCGTACTTTTTCTTTGTCAAAGTGACATACATGTAAAGCCTGTCATTTAAGAGCACTGTAGGTCTTAACCCTTTACACTTTTGTAAAGAGATGGTTTGTGTAGGTAGTTAAGTTTTCTGAGCAGGTAATATTTCAGAGGGCCCCATGCCCGATTCTTCCATTTAGTTCGTATCCAGAAAGTAAAGTAGAAAATGTTTCAGGCTTGCTCTGGCTCTTTCCAGTCTTTTGTATTGCATTATGAATATGAAACTAGCTTTTGGTGATTTTGTGACCTTTGTGGTAACTTGTGTGAAAGATGCGGCTGTTTGGTTTGCTGCTGTTATTTTATGTAAGATAGAACCTGCTTAAAAAGGAGCAACTAACTATTTAACACACACTTGGATTCCTTGCTTTTACAGTTTTACCACTGACAATATTTGATGAAGATATTTGTCCATCAATTATTTCCTTAGCAAAAACATTTGTTTATGATGTACAGGTAATTCTAATATAACTTGTTCCTCCTCCCACAGTGTTGGCAGGACCAATTAGTTGGTGGCTATATGAAAACTTGGTGTTATGAGACAGCTCATCAAGGACATGCACAGTGAGAAGGAGCTGAAGGAAGCAACAAAAATTCCTTTTTTCTAACTTACCAATGTTCTAATAGCTTTTGTTTTAATATCCTTGCTTTGCTATTGAGACCAATTTCAGAGAGGCAGGAGGATGAATTAAGTATCATAACAGATCTTTTCCCTGACTAAATACAGACAGTCAGAAAGCCCAAGGCTGAATCATTTCAATATTTGCAGGTTTCTATAAACTGCCTAGATTGAACGACCCCCGCCGTGAGCCTGCTGGGTGAGGAGGGAACATGGTCAGGTGATCCCCGCAGCTCCCAGCTTGGGTGGGGTGAGTAAAGCCACTACTTTGGGCTTCCCTGAAGCCAGGAGCTGGGGCAATCACTCAGCTATGCCCCTTCCTTAGCCAGCAGGCCAGCCGAGGAAGGAGTGAGAGGGGAAACACAGTCCCATGCCTACCGTGCCCCCCCAGCCAGGCTGTGCCCAGTGCAGAGAGGGGAGGGAAAAGCTCACAGTAGGGGCCATTTTCCACCCCAACTCCCTCCTTAGTTAGCGTGCCAGCCAAGGAGGGGGCATGGCCAGGAGATTGCCTGGCTCAAGCAGGGGAGTAAGACCCCACAGCAAGCTTCCCCAAATCCGAGAGCCAGGGCAATCATCTGGCCACACCCCCTGCTCAGCTGAGGAGGGAGCAGGAAGTAAATTGGCTCTCACTGTGGGTTACTCCCCCCACCCCCTTCATGCCAGACACAGCATAGCTGGGGATCCAGAGCCAGGGGGGAGGCTCTTTTCCCCCCTCTCTCCCTTCTTATCTGGCCTTCTGGCCTGGGAGTTGGTGTAGCCAGGTGATCACCCCAATCCCAAGCTGCAGGGAAGCTTGCAATGCAGGCTCTACTCCCCCCACCTGAATCAGGAGCTAGGGCAATCACCTGCCATGCCCCCTCCCCAGCCAGTGGGCAGACTGAGGCTGGAATTGGGAAGAAACAGCAGTCCCACCCTCTCTTTCCTCTTCCCCCAGCCAGGCTGTGCCTAGCACAGAGGTAGAACTAACTGTGGGGGTCTTTACTCTCCCTACCTGAGCTGGGAGCCAGGGTGATCACCCAGCTACATTGCCTCCCTGGCCAGCAGGCAAGCTGAGAAGGGATTGGGTGGGAAAAACATCCTGCCCCTCCAACTCTGGACGCCTAGCTGACCTGTGCCTAGCATGGGGGGATGTCCACAGTGGGAGCTTTACTGGGCCGATTCCCCCAGCCAAGGCAGGGGCAGGTCCAAGGAATCCACCTAGCCATGCACCCCACTAAGATCAGCATTGTGGAAGGGAAGGGAGGGCTGCTCTAGCATCCCCCAGCTTCTAGCTTGAGCCACTGCAAGCATGTGCCTGCATTTCTTCAGTCCCAGCAGAATATCTGAATGGTTGCAAACTGGCTCATCCTCAGCAGATTAGACTAACCTGCAAAGATTGAATCAATTCAAGATCAGACTTTTTGAATGTCTGTCCCTAGCCCTGGAGCAGAGAACACAGCCCAGGGCAGCTCAGTAGGGCTGTGCAAGTCTTCAGATCCTACTTTGGATCCAGAGCCACTTCAGACGCTTTGGCATCCAAAGCAGCACACCTGGATCGAAGTGCGGGCTCAGTAAAGTTATCTGAAGCAGATCAGAGCCCTTCAAATCCGCTTTGGACCAGCTTCAGACAGCTAGATTGACAATTAGAAGGTCGGGGGGAGCAGACTGACATCTGTAGGTAGCCAGTGAGAAGGATTTCTCACTGGCTACCTTTCCAATGGAAGCATCTGTGGGGTGCGAAACAGCATCAAAGCCTCTATTTTGAGGCTTTCTGTACCTTTTCGCAGCTTGGTGCCTATCAGGACCTTTGAGAGAGGAACACTCAGACTGAGACATTGCAACTTGCTCTGGCTCAGTATTAGTTGAACTTGCCTGCACCTTTTTCTTGTTATGGAGGCGTGGGTAGGATTTGGCTTAGTTTAGCTATTATATTAAATTATTAGTAGTATTATGATTCACTTTATTTCTTTGAATTCATATTTGCTCTTTTTTTTGGAAACTTTGCAAAAAGAAAGGTGTGTTTTCTCTGCCAGTGTGATCTATCACTGTGCAGGGGGGCACAGATTGCGCGCGTGCGCGCGCGCACACACACACACACACACAATGTGGAGAAAAATGAGATATTCATAGCAGAAGAAGACAGACAGACAGCACACAATATTTACATAACCCTTAACACTGAAGCAAACATTCAAAGAAGAGGCCAGTGCGTGCACACAACAAAGGGAATAAAATGCACAATACAAAAGGACTGACACACACAGAGAGACCTTTTGCAGCACAGGAAAGATCAATATGAAGCGTGCTTGAAAGGCAGGTGCCAGGTCTTCTGGTAGAGGAGGGAGAGGGGGTAGGGGGAGAGCTAGAGCCGCAAGCAGACCCCCCCCCAAACACGGGTGCATTCTCTTCCCAAGCAACCGTGACATCAGTGCTGCCGGTGGAAGCAGTGTCTGCACCTGATGTCCCTGCATCTGCACCACTTCCGCTCAGTCCAGAAGTGGACACCCGCAGTGGAATCACTGCCTCCTCTACTCCAATTTCATCTCTCAGTGTGAGCCTCTCACTGCCAGAGGAAGAGCTGGAGCTGGAACCAGGGATGCTGAGTGTGCTGGCTCAAGCAACTCTGGGAACTGAGGGGGAACCAGAGTTTGTGCTCCACACCTCTTAAGTTTCCCCTAGACCCAGGTCTCCTCCAGAAAGCAGCATCTCAGAGAAGACTAAGGTTGAGGAGACAAGTCGCTCAGCTGAGGCAGCCCCTCCTGCTGTTCAGCCTCAGCCTGCTGAGAAGAGGGGAAAGGCAGGATCCTCGCCCTCAATCCAGAAGCGGGGGAGTAGCGTAGTGTGGGATCATTCTGAGGTGGCAGATGATCCCAGGTTTGCCATCTGCCAGCACTGCCAAAAAGACATGAGCCGTGGCAAGGACGTGAGACACTTCTCCACCACGGCAATGCTGCTGCATCTGAGGAGGCAGCACCCCCTTGCCCTTCTTCCTGCTCAGCCTGGCAACAGCGCGAGTGAGCCAAAAGGGAAGTCCCCCATTCACTCCAAAGCCCCTTCACCCCCAAAGCAGAGCCAGGCCACCCTGGACCAGTGGGGGAAAGGCAGACAGAAAGGGGAGTGCGTTCCCAAGACAAGCGAGATCACCCAGAGCACTGGGGAAATGCTTGCTCTGGATATCCAGCCCTTCTCCCTAGTTGAGTGGCCAGAGTTCAGGTGGTTCATAGCACTTCTGGCCCCATTTTACAAAGTGCCCGCACACACCACCTTTAGCAGGGCACCCTCCTTGTATGAGGCACGCAGGGGGTACTTGAGGGAGGAGCTGCACAACGTAGAGCCACAGGTAGCCTTGCACTTCACCTCTGACATCTGGAGCAGCCGGGGTGACGATCATGCCTACCTCTCCCTCACGGGACACTGGTGTGATCAGTCAGGCCATCAGTGGGCTCTCCTGCAAGCCGAGGTGCTGGATGAGCCCCACGCGGCAAGAGAGATCATGGGGGCCCTGAACCACATGGTGCAGGGATGGCTCGTTGGGCAGGCTGAGCTCACCCATGGGTTTATGGTCACTGACAATGGGGTCAATATGGTGAAGGCTATCCATGATGCCAACTTTGTTGGCATCTGCTGTGTGGCACACAGGCTGCACCTAATAGTGAGGGATGCCTTGGAGGAGGACAGGGCTGCTGGTGACAGTGCTGCCACCAGTACTCCTACAAGCCAGCTGATTTCAAACTGTATGAAGATGGCAGGCTACTTCCACCGCAGCATCAAGGGGGACAAGATGCCGTGGAAGAAACAGGCAGAGCTGAGCATCCTGCAGCACAGAATCATGCAGGATGTGGAGAGTTGGTGGAACTCCACATACCTGATGCTGGAAAGTCTGGTGGAGCAATGGAAGGCTATCCATGAGATTACCTTGCCTGGAGAGATTGGGATCAGCACCCCCCTGAACAGAGCTGAGTGGAGTACCATCTCCCAGATCTTGGTGGTCCTCAAGCCCTTCCTCAAGGCCACCGAGACCCTTAGCACTGGCAGTGCCCTCCTCAGCCAGGTGACCCCCCCACACCTCCAGTGAGGGAACTGGAGAACCAAATGGAGAAGTTCCAGGGGATCAATGTTCCTGGCTGGAGTAGGCCGCTGTCACCAGACGTGCAGGCACTGGTGAGGCGGCTGAAGGAGAGCATCAGGAGATGGCTGGATCCCTTGTGGTCCAGTACGGTCCACATTCTGCCTGGCATGTGTGACCTGAGGGTGAAGGGTACATGTGCACTGGCAGCACCAAAAGCCTTAATCACTGGATGGAGGTGCTGGTGAACAAAGTCAGGGAGGCCGAAGTGCAGAGATGCGGGGATTTGGAAGAGGGGGATCCACTTTCCCATGCCAGCACCAGCACTAGCACCAGCACTGGTCTCCTCCACACCAGTCACTGCCAATGGACATGGCTTCAATGGTGGGGTCCAAATGCACCGGACCCCAGCCTCGGGCAGGTAGCCCTGAGGCTTGGATGGCTACCTATCTCACTGAGGATGTGGAGCCACTGGACTGTGAGCCCTTGGCCTACTGGACAAACTGCAGCCAGATGCGGCAGGATCTGGCCACAGTTGCCCAGCAACACCTGTCCTGTCCACCAACCAGTGTTTCAAGTGAGAAGGTGTTCAGCATTGCTGGGGATGTTGTCACACCCCACCGCACCTGCTTGGATCCTATGTTGGTGGAGCAGCTGATGTTCCTAAAAGTGAACCTCCTGCTGCTGGGGTTCCCCAAGCTCCACCTGCAGATGGACTGAGTGCCACCCTCCTCACTCCATCTGCACCAATTTCCTTTTTTGAATTTTTTAAAAGCTGAGTAATGCTCTGCTCTCAGCTGGAGGGGGTACTAACTGCATCACTAGCCAACACGGAAAGAACATGTCCCTGCTGAGCTCATTTCCCTGCCAGGATGAACTTGGAGGTATGGGATTGGGCCTATAGGGAAGGAGGAGGCCCCAGGTCCTGGGCATGACCACTAAAACTGGATCTTGCCAGGGTAGGGAGGCTTGGTGGGACTGCTGGTGGCACAGCAGCCCTGTAAATGCCAGGACCAATGATCCCCTGGTGAAAGGCGGGTAGGAGGCACCATAATCTCCAGCTAACGCACACACGCACAAAGTCCTAGATGGGGAACACCCAGATCTGTCATGTCTTTGACAGGCCTGACGCTTTCTGGTTGCAGTGCAGTTGTGAGGCTCCCGGTGAGCCAGCTTTAGGGTTGAAAACCCCTTTGTCAGGCTGAGGAAGGGCCTGCAGTTGGTCCTGGATGGAAGAAATAGTAAAGAAGCCAGAGGCTGGCCTGGCCCACAATGCAGGCAAGAAAGCCAGTCAGTGAAAATGGAAATGGAGGCATCAAGGAGGGAGGGACAGGCTGGGGTGGGAGGGTAGGGGAGAAAGGGGGATATAGCAGCACAGGAAAAAGTGCAGAGGTGCTTGGCGTGTCAATGTCCAGCAGGTTACAGTGTGCCAGAACTCCACTGTGTATACTGAGTCCATGAGTTTCTGTACCTACTACATAGGAGGCTGATGAAGTGCAGTTCATAGGCCCAGCTCTGAAAAGTGGAAAGTAGTTTGTACATTCAAACAAGCACCTAACCTCATCACCAGAACTGAAGCAAACTTCCTACAGCTCAAACCTGCCAACTATCTCCAGTACCCCCACAAACTGAACACCACAATCTATCAAAAACAACAAAACCCAACTACCTTTTGGGGGCACATTCCTCACCAAAAAACCACTCTGCCTCCAGTCTTTCAGGCCTGATCCTGAGAGGGAACAAATTACAGTGCAAACCAATTTTTTACCTACTACCTAGGAGGCTGATGAAGTGCAGTTCATAAGCCCAGCTGTGAAAATTGGTTTGCATTGTAATTTGTCCTGCGATGCTGGAGGATTGTGAGTTAGTTGAATTAAGATGGGATCTGGATAATAGAAGTTCCATAACCCAGTTTGACCTAAATCAGTTAAGTCTGATATTACATCCATCCACGTTTATTTTAAATTAGTTTCAGCCATTTTGAAAGCAGTTTAAATGCACTGAACTTCTTCTGTTCTGTTACAGGTTTAAACCAGTTCCTGATCACTTAAACCAGTTGATGTAATTTTGGTCCCTATCCCATATGTGTAATGCCTATGATTCTAAAAGTGGACAATATCCAAAGGAGACAGACTAGTTTTTAAGGCATACTTTAAGGCATACTCTCAGCACAGAGATTATAAAAGAACATAGAGTTCCAGATACATCCTCAATGTCTTTGTATCAAGTTCACTCATTTTACAAGTGGATAGATGATACTTCTGTGATGGGCTGGCTGGCAGTGACCTGGCCCAGGGGTTTTGAAAGGGCAAAAAATGATTGGAGGACTTGGGATTCCCTTTCTGCACCAATCAGGCCCCAGAGACTCACCACCCCCCACCCCTCCTTGTCCTGACTGGCCCCTTGGGTCACCTGGAGGGGGATAAAAGTGGCAGCATGGGCTGACTCAGGGGAGAGACCAGTGAGGGACAATAGGGAAGGAGTATCATAGAGTTGAGCTAGTGGGACAGGAGCAGTGCCCCAGAAAAGCCTGAAAGAGCAGGACCTGCAGGCAGCAGTGGGACCCTCAGCAGTGCGCCATGCAGCCAGCAGAAGAGGCTCCCCACTGGGCTCCTATGAGAGGCTGCAGCCAGCAGGAGCAGCTTCCCCTGCTCTAGGAAGGATCTGAGCAGTGACCTGAGGGGTTCCCAGCCCTGCTTCCAGCTCCTCCAATCAGAGGCCAGGCAGCTTGATGTGAGGCCAGGCTCCAGGATGCTCAAGACCCCTAGAGGTGGCTGTGTGACAGTGTTTCTTCCTACTACATGGGAGGTCTGAGTTCAAATCCCAGCTGAAATAACTTGGGGGTGAGTAAAGTAACAAAAAACAAATCTACTTGCAGTGGAAAGGGGCTGTTGTTGTTTCCCCCTTTCTCCCCCTCCAGGTACCAAGACCCTATGTTTTTTTGTCATCTGATATTTTGCATTTTGTGCCCTTTGTATATTTCACCAGCTGGCATTGTTTTTTTTCTGCTGTTTGAGTTTTATATTTTGTTAACCCTGTTTTGTCAGTGATTGTAAGTGTCTAACCTTTGTTGAATCCGGCCCTTCGGGGCATTGTAGTGTCCACTATACCCTCTGATTTATGCCTGTTATGTTCCCAGTATTAAAAGGTATATGGTTAAGTCCCCATTGGTGCTCTGTCTCTGCTCTATAGGGGAGGAGAGTCCCTACACCTCCCACAGTGCTTGTGCACCTGCTTTGATCCCTTCAACTGAAGAGGTGGTACCTCTTTGAGTACCGCCCAGGTTACACTTCTAATTTGTTTTTTTTAGTATCAAGTCTTGTTCTTTCTGCGCATCGTCAATGTGGCAAGAGAGAGGCTACTTCAGATGGAGATGTTAGTTTTACTGGTGATGGGTGTGGTGCATGGCCCCTACTATAAAGAGACTAAACAGCATTTGGTAGTGGCTAGGTATAAACTATTACTTGTATAGGGCTAAATGCAGCCAATAAGTGTTCTAAATAAATACTGTAAGGCTGAATCCTTTACAAAATTTGTATGCATCTTGCAACCTGTCAGACACCAAATATGGGTATAATGGGTCACTCAGTCCAAGAATGAGATGCAGTGTAACTATTCATGCAGCTTACAATAAAAAATTACCATATTGTTGTATATACTCTATTTACTCTAAAAAGGACACTTTCCTATAATCCTGGTTCCATAGGTCTTTATTTGTTCTGTAGTTAGCAATGAAAGGAAACCACTGTTTTGTGGTAACTTTGGGATTAGAAGAACACTTTCACAGTCCAGATTTAAAAGCAAATGATATTGGTTGTTTTATTTTAGAATTACAGAAACCATCAGAAATCAGGAAAGAAGTAAGCTATTCTATGTATGTTGTACCAGTTAAGTAGTCAAGTAATGAGCTTTAGTCAAAATTTCCAATATAAAGAAATATGCCAATTTTTTTCCTGCTTTCTTCTTTCTTCTATCTCTTCTATTCAGTTTCATAGAGACTAATAACTATATCAAAGTTACTTTGAAAATATAAGATACAAAAGAGTATGGGATTGTAAAATGTTCAGGCACTTGTAAGACTAAAGTATCTGGACCAGAGGTCCACCTTGTGCAACCATGCAATGCCTGGGATAGCACTGCCTGCCGTACCACCGATTGCAGCAGGATGGTTGGCCACTGCTGTAATCATAGTTCTCTTGTACCCCCACCCCACCACATCCGTGGCACAGGGAACTATTGCGTTCCTTTAGTTACAGCACTTATCCAGACCTTAGTGTCTAAAAGCTTAAGACATAGCATGCCACATACTGAAAGAGCCCTTTTTCCCCTCCAGCATGCTGGAAAAATAAGGATGGATTTGGGAGAAACTATCCAACATGTTGTGAATGGAAATTTTGTTCAGCACTTCCTCCCTCATTTGCAACAGTATTATTTCTGGCCTGGAGAGCATTAGATCTCATGCTTACTGAAGTATAAGTAATGCCATTGACCGTTAGCAGATTTCACATGATGCAGGGAAAAGACTAGGTAGTCTCATATATCAGGGGACTAAAAGTGCACAAAAGAATATCAAAAGGACACACAAGGCTATAACTTATTAATCAACTGGTTCTGGTGCAGCTAGAAAGCAGTTCAGAGTACAGACTACTAGGGGTTCTGGAAATTTATGTAAAATAGACTGCCAGTGAATTGGTCTGGAAAACATTCCAAGATAATTTGGGCTCTGAATAACATATTGTGACTGGAACAATTTTACTAGCAAGTATGCAAGGGGGAACAGGAAATCTTCTCTACTTTTTGCATATCTCTGGCCCAATTTAATTGTGTTGGAAAGTATCAAATGTACAAAATAATACAAGCAAGAATTAAACATTTGCATATTTAAAAAAACAAAATAGTCCAGCAGTACTGTGCAAAGACCTAATATGCCATTCATAAGCATCATTCCCCCTGAGATTTAGAAGTGGAGACAAGGGGGGGTTTAAGAACAGTAGCTGTCTTAGGAGGAATCATTTTGAAACTTTCAAGCAAAGAATGTTTTTGAAACCTTCTGCAGATCCAGGACTTGCAAAATGGTAGGAATATTGATGATGCAGGAAAATATATTTTAAACAAAGTCTCTGGCTAATTCACTAAACAAACATGAATGAATCTGCATAGGCTCATAAATAGCAAGCTAACTCAGTGATTGGCAGCACAGGCAAAAGCAATAGAAGAAAAGAGGAACTTACTGAGCGAGTGAGAAAGAAGTGCAGAAATGAGGATGATATCTGATCATTTAACTCTCAACAATTCTAAGTGAGGGCTGGCTGGTTAGGGACTGCATGCAGTACAGGGTAATCAGAACTCTGCTCCGTCCTCTCCTTGTAATGAGTTCTTGGTGGCAGGCTACTATGACAGCCACCTCCTCATTAGCACAGGAAACTGACCCTGTGAAACTCCTGAGGTAAATTCTTGCTGCTAGAACTTGAGCTAAAGAGCTACGCCCCTGTAATTGTGGGCTCTCAGACTGGTAGTCAGAGGGTTCTATAACAAATACATACCACTGGCTTATGGTACTTCACTTTCCATATGGTGGAAGTGGCATTTGGTATATAGCTTTCTACGTTCATAGGCAACAAATTGGCCTTTAAATTGGAGCCTTATTAAATGGTAAAATATTTTTACTGGGATTCATGGTTACAAAGATAGACAAGATACATTCCCAAAGAAAGATACAAAAGTTTTCAGTGTGTACATAGAAAATACGTTTGAGATTTATGGGCTGTGAAAAAAATTATGCTTTATAGCTCATTATATACTGCCTCCATATAATAGGAAGGGGTTCAGAAACCTTCTAGAGCAGCAGGCCAAATTCCTGTAACCAGCTGCTGCCATGGGCTGCCAGTCCCCCACCCTCCCCACCAGTTCCCTGCTGCCCTGATCTCCTCCCTGCTCTATGCCTCCCTTCCACTTCTTGGGTGCTGCCAAAAGTAGTAGTTTAAGTAGGGTGAGGCATCTGGGGCAGTAGCCCTGGGCACAGATGGGAGGTAGGGGAAGCACAAAACTAATATTTGCCATTGAAGCCTCCATGAAGCTGGAGGCTGCTGCTACCATGGGCAACCAGTTGCCTTGTCCTTGTTACAACTGGTTGAAAGCCATGGTGACTAGCAAATCTGGCACAGAGCAGAAGACTTCAAGTTGCTGCTTTCATATGGCCCCTTTAAATCATGTTTCACCCCCTCCACCCTTTCAGCTGCAGGCCATACATTACTAACCCCTATCAGGGTATAAAAGAAAAGAAAAATTAATCAAACACTTCAACATTTTTTTTTCTTTGCTTGTTGACATGTACTTACTATTTTAAATAAATATTTAATATAAGATGGTTTCATATGCTTATTCAGTTATAAAAGTATTTCAGTTATAGCACAACATTTCCCAAACAAACTGATAAAACTGATAGAACCTCTGGTTCATGACCTAACAAGGCTTTTCTCTCTTTAGGGTTAAATTCAGTTCTGGGTTAAGCAGATTTCTTAACTCCCTGAAGTCACCAATCCTTCAAATACATGAAGATTGCTAATATTTATCGTTTCAATCTAATTATGAAATTTTCTATTACAATAGTAGCTGAGTGCCAAGAAGAAAATGGAATTATTTAGCGCAGGTTGTGTATGGCTAGGAGCAATGTAATGAAAACAAAGAAGGGAAAATTTAGCTTGGATATTGGAAACACTTCCTTGAGGATGCGGCAATGAACTTTTTTCCTGAGGTTGAAGATTAGAAGGGCTAAGATGGATCATTTATGTCTGTACCTTATGTCAGTGTGGTAATAGGTCCAATATAGAGTTGAATATGCTTATTTAATTATGTTTATAGTATACAAGCTTTACAGGTGTGTGACAAATTCAAAGAAACAAACACAGTTTTGGAAGCAGTTAGGGTAGCTGGGGAGTAAAATGCAGCACCCTCATGAAAGTAGTAGTATTCCATGGTTGTGACTCATAATATGAAATGATATGATATGAAAAGAAATTAAAGCACCCATAGGCTAACATAAGAGAAATGTTCAGAAAAAAAGTTAGGGAAAAAATCTAACAAATGTTTCAAACTTTAATAAGAAATACATGACAATTACAAATGAAATGATATATTCCATAGAGCAACACAATTATTAGCATATTCTTCTACGGTATGTCATCTTAGCGAGGTTTAATAAATTAGCACTTTTTGCTGAATCCCTGTGTTGTCATACTGTGGCAACAGTGTTCTCTACCAGGGTACAGATAAGACCACTAATATAAAACTGGAAATATGACTTGGAGGTATTCTTGCTTTTAAGTCATCCAGTATTTAGCCCTTTACCCCAGTGAAATTACTAGGAAACTGTCCTCCATACGTTCTTGTTACATCCATGATATTTAAAGTAAACTGCCTAATATTTCTGAATTCTTGCGATTCATACACTGGACTGAGATCCAATTAAGTAGGCTGCAGCTTACTTCATTCATGCTATGCTCTGTTCATAACACTTGAGGAAGGAGGCTGCAACCTATGAAAGCTCATGCTTCTCTGAACAAGCTATTCTGTAAGGTGCCATCATCCTGCTTTCTGCCTAACTTCAGACTAACATGGCCAACTAGCTTTGTCTGCTTTTATAGTTTTTAGGAAGTTAAACATTGTTGTGCATGCTGCATCAATTTATTCTTCTATCCTGCAACACAAAATCCAGTTTGTTTCAATTTATCCATTTTTATTCATTAACAAGATCCAGATAACTGCTTGAATCTCTCTTTCTGGAACACCCCAAATACCATTACAGTTATAAAATGAAAGCCCTGACAAACACTTACAATTAGTAATTTTACACATAATAGTCTATATTAATGGCACTACAAGTGCATAAATTTGTTGCATGAACAAATATATGCAGTATCAAAACAAATGTGGCCAATAGGTACACACAAATAACCACTGTGTTTCCTGCTTGCACTTTAACTGGGGATAATCAAAGAGATTAGGCATATAGGGTCATTGTAAATCCATTAAGTAACACATTTTCAAAAAGATGTATTTGCATTCTATGCCTATGAAAGAATATCTGTGTTCATGTGCTGATTAACATAGTTAAGAACACGCCTAAATGTAAGCATGCAAATATTTCCATTTAAATTGTTGGAGTTATTGAGGGGCTAAATATTTGGCAAATACCTTGCCGGACAAACAGTTGTATTTCCATGCTGTTGTTAACTTTTCAACGGATAGCCCTTAAGGGCTTAAAAAGCTATTGAGTACCTAAATGACAACAAATAACTAACTCTGGGCTTCTGTTTGTAGTTTGCAAATAACTGTTCAGGGTAGTTAGGTACCTAATTATTGCTGTACTTTGTATCTCTGCATTCATAAAGCCCATCTACTAACAAAGCTCAAGTCAATTCATAGCTTGCTTCCGAATGCCTTTTTTCTACTTTCATTCCTATTACTAATACAGCAATATTGTTGATGTTGTGTATGGGGACACACTCAGACATGGGCCTAATCCTGGGACTAAGCCACGTGTAGGTAGACCTTGTTGAAGCAGGTCTATTATGTGGCTAAGACTCATGGACCAGAAGGGAAACAAGCAAAAGGAAACATGTCAATTGTAGCCTCTTTCAGTCCCTGCTGCTAGGACTGGTTGACTTTTACATTTGAAACATATTGGTTAAACAACAGACAGCTGTGGCAACTGGGAACCTAGTGGGAGTCAGACATGTAGGCGCTTGATCTGGAATTCATTGGTGACACGTCGGGGGTGCATGAGCATGGTGATGCACCCTCTATGAAAAGGCGCTGCCAACACTGTCAGTGGCACCTGCAGGCAGTCGCCACTCCCCATCTGCCCCCTTGCTGCCAACACCACCAGTGGCATCTGCAGCTGGTCAGCGATCGCCGCTGGCCACTGCTGATGCTGCCAGTGCCAATGCTGCCGCCACTGGTCAGTGCTCGCCACCCCAACCCCTGCTGCTGACAACACCACTTACCACTCCCCACTTACCGCCCCCCTGCTCCCCACTTACCGCCTCCATGCTCCCACTGCTTCCAGTGCCGCTATGCCCCCCAAGTCATCAGGGGCATGCATCGTTCATGCTGGAATTGTTTCTGAACATGCATCTAAGCCAAAGCAAAGACATCAAGGTAATTTTTCAGGCCAAAACCAAGGTCTCTAATGGTTACAGGTCACAGCTACTGAGGTGGGGTTGATCTAAATCACATTTTGTGAGTTTAGGCACCCAACTTCTGCTTATATGACATTTGAGCACATATGAGAGTGACTTGGATTTGGCTTTCAGGTGTTTAGGAGTGGCTGCCACAGGCTCTGACAGAAGTGACATTTGTTGCACAGTCAGTTCCTTGAAAGCAGTCCGCAGCCATGCCATGATACATGCGCATGGCTGTAGTGCACTTTAAAAGTGGCTGATCATGGAACAAATTAACCTTCATTTGATTAGGGATCAGATAAAGGTGCTCCAAAGTGGAGCGTCTTAGGGAACTTCTGTCAATCCCTTCATACAATCAGGGCTAGGGTGATGCAGACCTGCCCTGCCCCCAGAGCTGTCTGCAGGAAGACAGGGGGGAGAAGAGAAAGGGGTGAGGAGACCTGTGGACTGGGGTTTGCCTGGCCTGAGCTGGGAGGTCAGATGGTTTGGAGACACTCTGCCTCACAACCCCCCACCCTACAGCTCGGGTTGGGCAAACCCCTCTCCCCTCCTCCTTTCCTTCCTACAGACCAAACCAGAGCTGAGAGGGGGTGCAGGGCCAAAGGAGAGAGGCTGCAAGCAGGAAGTTCCTCTGTTGGATCAGCTCAGAAGTGGAGCTTGATGATTTTTTTTTTCCTCCCCCTCTCCACCGTCACCCCAATCTAACAGCAAACGTGTTGGGTTGGTGGTGGGGTGTCATTCTAACTCATGGTACTTCCTGTAAAACACTATGAGTTGCATCAGAGAGCTGCACATATGTATACTAGGAATATTTCCAATACATAGTTTATTTTTTGTCTTATTTTACTTTGAATTCTGGTTCTGAAGTGGGCAATGTAACTAGCAAACCAAAAAATATCCAAATTAGTCCATTTCCAATACACATCATATTAAAGACCCTGGACAAGTGTTTGCCTTTGGGACAAATAGAGTCCATGGGGAAAGATTCACAGCATGGTCTACAACAATTAGTGATAGTTACCTAAATCAGGCAATTACTTTACAGTTTTAGTTCCTTGAACATGTTGTGTCACATTTTGCCATTCAAGTTATTTTTTTATAACGTGACAATTGAAAAACATACTGAATTTCTGCCCTTATACTGTTCTCAAAACCAAAAATCATATGACTGGAACATCATTTTTATTCCTTAGATTGTAAAACAAAGTTAACATGCCTGATTATTGAACTCGTCGCAAGTCAGTGCTTTTCTCCTGAAAGTGGCTAGTAGAACTTGAATAAAAGCTGACAGAGCAAACATTCTGAGGCTTTGACCAGTTACACAACGAGCATTTAATGCTTACCAGTTTTCAGAATCTTCCCACAGAAAGTACATTTCTGCTAACCACAAAAAGCAGAACAAGTATTGAGTAATAAAATGCCCTTGTTTCAGTGCAGTGATAAATTGATATGTGTTCTTAAACTTATTCTTTTTTTTAAGATAAATCTGCCTTAAAAATATCCTGGAAAGGAGAGAACAACCCATAGATAAAATGTGGGAGATAATAGCTACTGTTGCAGCCTCTGTAAATTGTCTAGATTTATACTCCCTTATAGACTCCAGGAATTGCAAGAATACCCCAAAAAGAAATGTGCAAATAGACAATCATTAGTTATTCTCTTCCCATACAACAGCCTCTTCATCATGTCCTACTGTCAACTTAGCCTCAGTTAGCTGAAGCATTATTTGACATAACAAAGTGCACTTTTAGTCTAGACAACATTTATTTAAGATTAAGAAAACAAAGACAGGAAAAGCAAACATAAAATCTTCAAAACAGAGAAAGTTCCAAATGTACGTCTCATTCTTTAAGATCTACTGTCTTGAATTTCCCTACAGTCCTACTCTGTGTACATTGACATATAATCAGGTAGAATAATATTAGATTTTGGCCCATAAAAGGTACACGGGGGTGCCTGTTCACTCCCTGAGAGCACCCCCTGACTGGCTGCACTCACTGTTTAGACGCAGGGGGGCAGGCGGGAGAGCCAGTGCACCCCCCTGCAAGCACCAACCAGGGAGCAGAGCGCCATTACACTCCCAGAAATCAGCAAGATTGGCTGTGGGAGGACCTCCCCCCAGTCGCTGACTGGTTTCTGGGGGAGCACATGCTGGCCCTGACTAAGGCGGCACCAGTCACCCATGTTTTGGCCTTAGACAAAAAGACTAAAAGGGGAAGATATAACCGAATTCCTTGAAACCTGTGTTCTTGTGGATAATGTAGTCTATTGGGTTTTTGTTAGAAAAGAAAATTGAAAGATTTTATGACAAAGACTTCTCTTTTCTGGATTTTGGAGAGCAGAGACATGGTTAGAAAATTCAAAGAGCAGCGCAAGAATTTCAGGCACCAGTGTGCAATAGGAATAGGATTTCCTCCCCACTCCCAGCTTAGCTGGCAGAGCAGCAAGACTTCCTTCCATTTGAAAACAATTCCAGGGATGCTATTTTAACTTCTATTTTATACTTGTTCTCAGGTTCTCTTACCGTCTGTTAGGGTGGAAGGTACTTTAGTTTGTATCTTCTTCAGCACCCTCAACGTGCAAATGAATATAAAATAGAGTCCCCTCTGATACTGGCAGTCTTAGTTGTAGGGAAATATGAATAGCAAAGGGGTTTAAATATAAGGGGGCATAGCTTACATATGGTCTCTGTATCTGGCTCTGTGAGTCTATAGAAGTGTAAACAAATAACTAAATCTGGAGGTAGCGAAGGAGTCTGGAAGAAAGTGTAATTTACACTAACTTTGCTTAATTCTTTGGACTTCTCTACACTCACCTGTGAAAATGTCCCAAAATCTGCAGAAAACCTCTACAGAAGCAGCTGAGGGCATAACAGATTTACACACAGAGGATGAATCTCAAATATTGGGAACAACTTCCATTAACCCTTAATGTGATGCAACAAGCAACTACAGATAAAGAAAAAGTGTTAATCCATTGTTCCCTTCCTATGATTCTGTTTGAGATGAAGGCTGTTTAAATGTATAACTTTTACTATTCTGAATGTGTGGTCCTGAAGATAAACCCATTGATTTTCAGTCCATCTGACCTGTTTTTATTGTTGCAAGAATGGAAATATGTCCCTTTATTCCAGCTTTCTTGCTAGGAACATTCAAAAGAAAATCTCTTTTCCTAAATGGTATTCAGTCACTGTTGTTGCAGCTCCTGTCCGACTGGTTCCTTTGTTCCCCTTCTCAAATATCTAGACAATCTGAAGAGTTTTTCAAGATGACCCCAAATGGAGATCTGAAATTTCTGGAAATATATACTCTGATAGTTAAATAGGTAGCTATAATTTTTGTCACTTATTTCTGCATGAACAAACATAGTACCTAGAAACAACAAATACGTGTAATAGCTATTCTTAATAGTGTTATGTGAATTCATTTTACAGTGAATTTTGCCTTTCTTATTATTTTTAGGAAACAGAAACGATACACATTGTTCGTATAAGTTTGCAGAATTGTTTGAGATTTTGAAAAATAAATATTCATAATTGGGAACTTGGAAATGTTTTGCAAAACCAACTTTTTATAATTAAGGAATCAATTCAGCAGGACTGCTCACATGCCTACAAAACATAGATTATTATCTGCTTGTGGATGATTACAGAATAAACTTTGGATGAACAAAGTCAGCGTAACTATAGCCTCAGGCCTACTGTTAGCAATATAATGTAAACAATAATAATAAAGAAAGGTTATCTGTATTATTAATATTTGAACTAAGAATTTTAATTAGCCATTTACATCAAGAATCACATATGAATTCAATGTATTCAGTGGAAGACACAAATTTATACAGCTGCCAATTTAGGATAAGTGCAAAAGATACACATAAAAATAATCTGTCTCGAGACATAACAAAGGCATGACAGCTGAGGATGAAAGTGTAAGTTACATAAGAATATCACTCAGTTATTTAAAAATGTACTACTTAAGAATGTGGTATTGAAAAAACAAAAGAAACACTGCCTTGGTTGGAATGTGAATTACTTCTCTAGTTCTTTCCCAAAATGAATTTCTGTGAATTTATGCTATCAATTGATAGCTATTTTCTTGTGAAGATTGTGAAGTAGTTTTTCTCTTAAAAAGTTTTTTTCTGTTAAAAATATGAATTAAGTCATGTTTATAAAACAGAGCCTTATCTGGAAACCACTTTTGGACTGCAAGTCACTATCAGAAATTCCCAACCATGTATCATACAAGAACAGATTATTTTAAGGACTGTATTTCAGCCCATTTAAAAACATTATGAGAACTAAAGTGACTTTAAAACCCTCATGTGAAACTGACATGAGACAGATAGTAGTCCTCTCCTAAATACAAGCAGTTTTCTTGCTTTAAATGTGGAACTCCCATGCCTGTGACTAGAGGAAGAGATGTCACAAATAATTCACATGATAAACTTGTGAATCTTCAACACCACAAAGCTGCATAATAATCTATGTCTGTATCTATTTAATCAGGCTTCACACAGACAGCTGTAATCATTAGTATTATTTCCTGTATTTTTGCATGTCTTGTTTACAAAGATAATTATTGTTTTCAGTGGCAAGCCACAGGGTGTGGCTATTACTCCAACTGGTAGTCACTAAATTTTGATTTAGTGGAATACAGTCATCAGAATTGAGACTTAAAAAAAATTCCTCTAATGTCTCCTTATATAGACTGGGCACTATTACTGTGTGCTAATAAAACAGCTGTATTTTAACAAAAAGCTATATGTATGTTGAAGAGGAGAGATTCAAGTCAACCTCAGCATTGGTACAAAAGGTAGACCAGCTTAAAAGGGTGAGAGTTATACTGTGTCCATAATCAGGTCATTTTTTTATTATTATTAAAAAGGCAAACTGCCCACATAATGGCAGATCATAAAACTGAATAAACAGTCAAAAAGTAACAAATTCTGGAGTGAAAAGCCAAAAGCTGGTTGATGACACAATCTTTTTCTATTCTGAGAAGCCAAAATACAGGTGACCCTCGCCATTTGCAGGGCATACCTTCTCATAACCCGTGCGAACGGTGAAATCCGCAAATAAGGCACTGTGTTCACGAACGCAGTACCCTAGCAGCTGCGGGGTGGGGCACGGCGATGGTGGGAGAGCAGCAGCAACGGTGGGATTGCGGTGGCAGCAAGCACGGAGCTCCCAAGGAGCTCCTGTAAGTGTATAAAGTGTATTTAAAATGTGAGTTTGGCATTCATGAATATTTGAAACCATGAATGCCAAACCCGTGAATAGCAAGCGTTTCCTGTATTTCCAAGAATGGAAGGTGTGGCGTTTTCCACATAGTTATTGACCATGGTGATGATGACTAATTTAACATTTATCTATCAAAAGAGGGACCAAGATCTGTGCAAAGTTCTCAAGTCATAGCTAAAAACAAAACAAACAATGAAACCCACCGAAATAAGCACTCAGTTATAGCTATCTGCACAGATAGGCTAGCAAACCTGCTCATTATATGTGTATTCAAGCTTACTAGATTCTAGTCAGTTCAAGTTAACTTGCCATCTTATAACTAGACTTGGCAGAACTCTATTTTTATTTTTAAAATTATTTTTATGGCTAAAAATCAATGTTTATTGTTGAGCATTTACTGTAATTTTTATCATTTAAAATTAAATTAACAACATAGAGATCTTCTACCCCTGCGGTGGCAAAAAAACAAAGAAACAAAAAACTCACAATGAAAAGGCTAAGAAAACAACTAAATTTGTATTCTTTCTAATTGGAGTCTTTCTCTTCATGTACTAGTCTCACCAGTAAGCTACTTCACTCCTTTTATAGCTCTCCCCAGTGCTTAAACAGGCAGGTATTCCCTTGGCAGGGAACTGGCACTGGCACTGAGGTACTGCAATGCCAGACCTGTACCAAGATGACCAGAGCCAACCCTTGGTGTCAAAAAGCCAAGATCAAGGACAGGTTTCTAGACTTCAGCAAGGCCTTTGACACCACCTCCCACCCCATCCTCATTAAAAAACTAGGTGACTGTGGCATTGATGCCTACACAGTCAGATGGATTGCAGATTGGCTCAAGGGTCGTACTCAGAGGGTGATGGTGAATGGGTCATACTCAACCTGGGGGGAAGTGGGCAGCGGAGTCCCCCAGGGCTCGGCCCTTGGGCCTACGCTGTTCAACTTCTTCATCAGCGATTTGGACGACGGGGTGAAATGCAACCTATTTAAATTCGCTGATGATACCAAAATTTGGGGTGAGGTGAGCACGCTAGTAGGGAGGGAAAGATTGCAGGAAGATCTGGATAGGTTACAGGAGTGGGCTAACATAAACAGGATGTGTTTCAATACTGACAAGTGCAGGGTGCTGCACTTAGGCAGTAGAAACTAGCAGCACACTTATAGAATGGGAAACTCCCTTCTTGAGAGCACGGAGGCAGAAAGGGATATTGGAGTCATTATTGACTCCAAGATGAACATGGGCCGACAATGCCCAGGGCTAACCAGACCTTGTCGTGCATCCACAGGTGCATCTCAAGTAGAGCCAGAGGAGGTGATCCTCCCCCTCTATGAGACGCTGGCCAGGCCACAGCTGGAGTACTGCATCCAGTTCTGTGCACCCCATTTCAGGAGGGATGTGGACAACATTGAGAGGGTCCAGAGGAGGGCCACCCGCATGATCCAGGGACAACAGGGCAGACCCTACAATGACAGACTGCAGGACCTAAACCTGTTCAGCCTTCACAAGAGAAGGCTGAGGGGGGACCTGGTGACTGTCTATAAACTCACTGGGGGGACCAGAAGGGTTTGGGGGAGACACTGTTTCCCCTAGCGCCCCCTGGCATAACAAGGAATAATGGACACAAATTATTGGAGAGTAGGTTTAGATTAGACCTCCACAAGAACTACTTCACAGTTAGGGCGGCTAGGAGCTGGAACCAACGTCCAAGGGAAGTGGTGCTGGCTCCTACCCTGGGGATCTTTAAGAAGAGGCTTGATGCCTATCTGGCTGGAGTCATTCGAGCCCCAGTTTTTCTCCCACCCAGATGGGGGATCAGACTTGAAGATCTACAAGGTCCCTTCCAACCCTACTTCTATGATTCTATGATTCTATGATAGGTTAGCATAGCCCATCTGAATAAGATATATAGTAGTGACCATTGAGTGCAACTACCATCAGCACCAACTCTTTTAAAATGAGCCACTACATTGCCACGTGGGTGTAGGTTGTAGCTGTGTTGGTCTAAGGACATAGGCAGACAAGGTTCTTTGTGTAAATCTGATATCTTTTATTAGACCAACTCAAGTAGTTGGAAACATTCTTCCTAGCAAGCTTTTGGATTTAAAAACCCTTCATCAGGTTGAGGAAGCATCTGTAGTTGGTGTGTGCTCTTTCTGAATGGAGTGAATAGTAAAGAAGCCAGAGAATGGGCTGGTATGCATGCAAAACAGCCAGTCAGTGAAGATGTAAATTGAGAAGTCAGGGGGTGAGATACAGGCCAGGGGAGGGCCGGAAAGGAAAGAGAGAGAAAGAGAAGGGGGATGAATGTAGCAGGTAAATAGTGGAGAGGTACCTGAGGAGTCAAATGTCAGGCAGGTTATAATGTGTCATAAATCCAATGTCTATATTTAGTCCATGACTTTTTGTATCCAGGAGGTTGATGAAGTGAATGCAAGACAGCCAATTCATAGTTCATAGGCTTGTCTGTGAAAAGTGTTTTGTAAATTCCTTTTAAGGACAAGGTTCTTTGGGTGAATCTGATAAGGAATATGATAAATATGCAATTTTAAATTACATCCCAAAAATTTGTCCCCAAGATAAATTTAAAAAAAGTCAAGTTTTGATCCACCACACACATCACTCCCAAACAAATGCAAAAAACTTTATTTTGTGAGCACTACTGTCCTCCCTACTGTAAAAGTCATTTCTGTATCTGTTACAATCCGAATAGAGGAAGGATTCAAAATGCTCATGACTTGGTCAGGATCCTTCCCACACAAATAGGTGAACCAGTCTCCGTGGACTCTACCCTGTGAGAAATCCTTTCTGGACTTCTGTTACAGAAGCTTCTAAGCAGATTTTTAGAGGAGCTAGAATGAAGGCATAAAAGATCTGCCTTGTTCTCATGCTTCCCACAGCTTTCTGTTAGCCTTTGTGCACATGGCAGGTAAAATGTGGCCCACACAAGCAAAACTGCAAGGTCCCCTCTATGTAAGATGTCATATGAATGTATTTTACTGTACCATCTACTTTAATGTTAATGTATTATTTCAAGCATTTTAAAAATTATTAAGGCATAATAAAAAGTTACATGCGTAAGATGTTTGTCTTTAGTTTCAAGTTTTAATTTAGTTTCATTCTTTAGACTCGTAGGTTCTTCATGTTTATCAAAACTTACTTATTTTTCTAGGGGGCTTAGATAAAGGAAGCACTAATGTTATTCAAGGCAAAAATGAAGGTCATGTGAGCAATGAGCCAACTGTTCATCATTAACCCACTGAATACATCCCCAGAGGTTCAGCTTTCTGAGTTCATTTCTCCTCTTTCCAAGGATAGGAGGCATCTGTAGATCCTTCTGGATCATGGTTTGTGTGTGAGAGGTCACCAGGACCTTTAATGTGTATGCCTAGGCTGGAGTGGAGATGGCACAAAACTTCCATCCCTCCTCTAGACCGTTGAGACAGAAATCTAAAAGCCAGACTGAGTCTGCACTTTTGGCGCCTTGATGGCTATAGTTATATTCATGTCTGGAAATCAAACCCGAGTCTCCCGCATGACAAAGATTCTACTACTGAACCATAACAGCAGGTTTCCAAGGATAGAGGTGAGGGAAATAACTTCAAAGAAATGAAACTAGCAGATTCCTAGATCAGCAAGTTTACATCTGCTATATCTGAGCTGGGGAATGTGCCTGTGCATCCAGTTTTGTACACATGTAGATTATGAATTTTATCCAGATTCAAATCAAATGAGAAACTTGCATGGACCTCAATGAGCTCCAGGTCTAACATTATGGCCAGCAACCTAACAACCAACGTCAGCGCACTGGTAGGCCATTAGAAGCAGTTGCTATTCGTGTGCTCTAAATGGATGTCCAGGGCTAGTGCCGTGGGTGCCAACCACTCATTACACTACTGCTTGTGGTTCTAATCCAACAAGTACTTGAGTACACTGATAACTTTAAAAATATGAGTTCTCCAATTCACTAGGACTTCTCATTTGAATTCAATAGGACTATACATATGCTTCAAATTATGTATACTTTGAAATGCTGTACAGGATCACAGCCTTAGTTTGGCTAGCATTGACAACAGTGCTAATCAGTCAAAAAAAGAGGTCTGAGGACTGGCCTGGCTGCACTTCTTGCCACACTAGCCCAGCTGACTGCTCGATACTGAGGACAGCAAATGCTGCATCTTTAAAAAAGCTGTAAAAAGACATGTTTTGACAGCAAGGCCTGAGGCATTTTTGCCCACATGAGCATGCTTCAGCATATGCTCTGACAAAGGTCCTTGTTTATAAGCCGCAAGTACTAGAAAATGTGAATGAATCTTGGTAATAACATTAAAGATGCTCTTTTATACATGTCATTGGTAAAAGATACGATTTTTCTACAAGAGATAGAAATCCTTTTCATGCTTGTAAACAAAATAAACAAAGGTAAGTGACTGTTGTAACATCTGTGGTAAATTGAACATAATTACCTACCACGTCAGCCAACTCCGCGTATAAAAGGAAATACTTTGTACTGGAGTCATGCTGCAAGGCAGATTTCAGCAAAGCAGTGTGTGAAAGCAGTGTTCATTAGGCTGATATGAATAACAATAATCAGGTATACTAAGACCTGCTCCCTGATGAAGATAGTAGAAGGTTCTTCCATTTTAAACTCTCAGGCTCTAACATTTTGCCAGAGGAGAATTGCAGGAGTAACATTAGAGATTAGCAATCAGAGAATGATATGATGTCCTATAGTTCAGGCCATCTAAAACTCTATCCAGTATAAAACAACGGTAGTTTATTACACCATGTTGGTATCAAGCAAGTCATAATCTTCAGATAGCTGTGCTGTGGTTTGTAAGAGATGGGTTGGTAATTTCAATCCACTTGTTCAAGCACGAGGATCTGAGTCATTTAGGTGGGCATGTATGGAAAATGTTATATTTACCTTTGATCTTTTTATGCCTGCTCTTGATGATCCTGAATGTAAGATAACCCCCAGTGTAAAGAAACTGTTTATGCCTGCTGTATACTCAAAACTAAGATGATCCTGAATGTAAGATGACTCCCCACACACACACCAGATTCTATACATGGAAAACTGGAAAATTTGTTATAATTTTCTATGTATTGCTTGGGAATGCAGCAACCCTCTAATTATTGGAGGGATGTCTTTAATTCATCCCTGCACTGCAGCAGGGGGGCAGGCAGCGAAAGGTAAGTGATGTGGGGAGGTCAAGCAGCTTGTCCCCTGCTTATGCCAGTCCCCTGAAGCCTCTGACTTTACTTCCCCTCCTGCTGCTCCCCCAGCCTCTCTTCCCTCTCAGCTCCCTCCCCCAGCCTCCCTGCTTCCTTCTTACTGCTTCCCACCACAGCCTCTCTGCCCCCCTCATTCCTAACAGCTTCTGCTCCTAGCTTCTCTTCCCGCTACCCTTGCTCCACACAGGCAGGCTCCATCCCCATTCTAGCCTGGGGCACTGAGCACAGCCCCAGCCCCAACCCAGCCCAGGTAGCAGCAGTGCAGGCTGCATGCTGCTGCTGTGGGGCTGGGCTGGGGCCATGCTCAGTGTCCCTGGCTGCAGCATGGATGGAGCCTGCCAGCATGAAGCAAAGGTAAGGAGGGAAGGGGAGGGGCAAGTGGGAGAACAGAGGCTATGTGTTGTTGGTGGGTGGGTGGGTAGATGTGTTGAAGAGGCTACAGGAAAGAGATGGCAAAGGCAGCAGGAGGGGGAGGCAGGCAGCAGCTGTTGCCCAGGTAGAGGCTGAGCCACAGCAGCCACTTGCCTACTACTGCCCTCATACTTGATTTTAAGATAAGGGTTCTTTTTACTTTATGTTAAATTGCGGGGGGAGACCTTGTCTTAGAATTGAGTAAATATGGTGTTTGTGTGCATTAGCAACAACTTGTAAAAGTAATTAAAACATTAAGCCATTGACCCTAACAGGACAGTTCCACCCTATATAGTCTCATGTTACTGTTCATAAGTTTATAGCTGAATGTGATTTAAAAATACCTATGCTTATGGTAGGATTAACCTGAAGTGGATTAGATACTATATCTCATGACCTGAGAACAGAACTCCTATTGTCAGCAGTATGAATGTAAAGTCATGTCCTCAGAAGTGGAATATTAAAATCAGGTATTTGTACCATGAACTGTACCTTTGCTTATGAAAAGCTATTTATTAATAAGATAAACTTTATTTGATTTTTTTAATTCATAAAGGAAGTGCACCATTAGGAGGATTTAGTTTCATAAATATCTAAAGTGTTTGCAACTCATATGAAAGTAAATGGATGAATGGAGAATAGTTAATTCCTGGGGTTCAGCACCTTACAGGTTTGAGCTCAGAATCAGTGGCCTCCTAAGGGTGGCAGGATGTGTGTTTTTTTTCTTTTTCATGTTGCTCTTCTTTAATCCATCATCAGCCATTTACAACGTTTAAAAAGAAATGTTTGATGGATGAAACATTGTTTTGTCTTCTAAACGAATGGAAAGGCAGAGACCACATGCAGTTTGCTTTCAGTGGAAGGTTTAATTTAAGTCATTTTACTTAGGTTAGGTGATTTCATCCCCAGCTCTTGCAAGGTATTTGCTCTTCCCAGGTACAAGGAGCTAGCTGCATATTCAGTCTGACTTAATATTTTATTTTAGATAAAAGGTAATATATTAAACCAGAAAGAAAAAAAGTTTGGGATACTTTACTTTCTAGAGTTTCCTCTAGAAATCAGTGGAGTATATGCAGCTTATTGCTGCCACATAAATGCCTTTCTATCTGACTTGAAGGAAGGAAAGAGAAGGTTCTAGTACAGAAAGGACATTCCTAGAAATTTAAGGTGAAATTGTCAGGGAAAATAAACAGTTACAGAGGGAACCTGAGCTGGATACATCTTGGTAGAGGTAAATGATCAATGATCCCTAAAGAGTCAAACTTGCAGTGATCATTAGTGCTACATGATTGTACACCAGACACGGATCTGGCCCCAGATCTCTAGAGTGTTGTGCATATCATATAGCAAGATAGGAGCAAGTTACTATTAAGCTTATCTAGTCTTTCACCTGCTTGCTAATACTCCAGCTTGCTCCTGATTTCTGTTTAAAGAATTCACAATATATTTAAGCCCCCAAAGCTTATTACAGAAATTAATTTGGTGTGTTTGGAAAACTGAGTGATTTTGTATGCCAAATACCAGCCATCACACAATTCTAGATATTTTTTTCCCAGAAGACAGAAAACAAGCACAAGTTTGAATGTTCCTTGTCAGCAATTTAGGGACTAAAAAATAAGGAAGCAGTGAAACACAGTACTTGGCAAAGTTCCAATTCTGGCTAGATGAAAAATTTGGAGGCCTGCCAAGAGTCTGAGACACAGAAACATAGACCTGAACTTTGCCTTACATTATCGCTGACAAGTCACAAGCTCTGTAAAGCTTTAGTATTTCAATTTAACCCTGCCTACCTATGGAAAATGTAAACTCTATGGGAGTCTAAACTAAAAAAGCTTTAATTTTAACTTTCTGATATAAATTAAAACTCACTCAAGGTATTAGTTTCAGGAGAGCTTTGACTATAACATGAAACTGGTACAAGCTTTCTTTTAAAATCCCTTCTCTTTGTAAACATTTTTTCTTGCATGCTGACATCCAGGGCTGGTCTTACTAGTTTTGTTTTGCGACTGTGTAGGGCCCATATTACTTGGGGCACTGGATAGGAAGGTAGCCTGTGAGCAGCCTCACCCTCTAGTCCTGCTGCCAAAAGGAAAGGTTAATTTGGCCTATGAGTTGCTGAGTCAATCTGGGAGCTGGAAAAGCTTCAGTATGATGAGTTACTTATGCTGTTTTTGCCAAAAAATAGCTCTGCTGACTTCACTGGTTACATTGTTTATAACTCTTAACTCCCTAGTTTGTAACTCCAAACTCCCTAGCAGCTTACCTTGCCTTGACATAGAATTGTTATTATTTTTAAAAATAAATATTTTAAGGTTTTATTTTAAATTTTCCAAAATGTAACCATAAAATGGTTAATGCAAAAAAAAAAAAAATTATTTTCCAAGATTTTGTATTGTTTCAAGTTGACCCAAAAGATGTTTGTAGCTTTTTGTTGTACCAAAAATTCAGTTCTTTGCACAGCTCCAGCTATGGATATAGCTTAGACCCCCAAGGGTACAGAGGTTCCTAATTTCCACTGATAATGATGGGAATTGCAAATTACTATAAATCAATGGAGCACATACCAAGAAGCATTAATATGGACTACCATTAGTTAAACGGATCTTTTCTCCCTTCCCAAAATAAGCAAGCTTTGAATTTATTCTCTTTTTCTGGCTCCCTTCCTTTTGGGATCCTGTGCTTGAAAGCTGAGAACACCTTCTCTGTGTTTGGAGTAAATACTAACTTTATCAAATGCAAAGCCAGCCAGCTAACAAGCAGGCTTTGAGGACAGTGGGTAAAATGGACTTTAGCATGCAGAATATTCCTGTGTGAACAAGGAGCGGTCCTTTTATAAACTGCTGAAATGACTTTCAAGTGAACCTTGTCTCCTCATTAGTTTCCATGAGGCTTGTATGGCAAAGGCAATATATGCTGTAAATGCAGCAGAGACGTTTCTACGTGCCTAAGATGTGTCCTCATCTTATAACAACTCAAATGAGAGGTGATGCTCTCCTGAGTACTGGAATTCAAATGCTTCCAAATATAGCACCACAACACACCCCATTCATTATAAAACATTTAATTCTACATTTTTTGTTAAACTTACTTTAATGTTTAAACTGTATTTTTAAATTTCCAATCTTATACCTGATACCTGGTTATTATACCATACCTATTTAATTTGTGGCCTGCATAAAACCGCTGAGGACTGGGAGGAAAAAAGCATTCACCAAATTATATATAGCCTTCATGTGCTCTGAAGGCGGATGAAAGAATCAACCACTCTTATCCCAAAGCTCTGTTTTTTCATGTGGTTATACCTCTGATTTTTAGCTCTGTCCCAAAGTCCTTCCCTTAGCAAAATCCCTACTAGCTTTACTGGGAGCTCAGCTATATGTAAGAAGTTACAGGCTTACATTAAAACCCCAGTTCTGCAAATAAATGCACAAGTTACTGTATGTATGAAAGTAGTGCCACTGGACTAACACATCCATGTAAATTGGCATATATAGACTTCTCATCTAACATAAGAAATTAGTTACTGATGAATGCTGGATCAAGTCCAAAGAACTTAAACTTATGGAAATTAACAGAAGCTTTCATTTTCTTAGAAGGGTGAATACATTAATTTTTATAGCGAATGTGAACAATTATTATTGACAGAAACACAATGACTTTTCCATTCAGTTTCTGTATAACTTCTTATTCTTCCCTTCTTTTATTTTGGAGCAATACTTTGGTTGATATACCAGATGTTTGCTAACTAGGAAATATGTGGTGGTAAATCTTGGATGCCCCTAAAGCAGGTTACATTTGGCTGACTTGCTGACTAAAAAATGGCTTAGTCATTTCCTTATACTTATAATGGAAACAGTGTTTGATTTGAAAAGTGTGAGCTTTCCATGCTAGATATGAACAACTTGGAAACCGACTATTATCTAAAGACTTCTGAGCATTTGCTGATTAGTAAGCATGACAAAATATTTTTTTCCCCTCACCATTACTTCCTTCAAGGAAGAAGTTGGAGTGTCTACAGAGTTGATAGAGAAAGCTTTGTCTCTTATGTGGGAAGACGTTAGTTTGCAATGATTAAGAAAAGCACTCCGAATATTTTAAATGATGTTATTAATGTCTTTGTGAGACATTATAAGATGCATCCTGTTTATCTCTTCACATGTTTAGTCCAAATGACTGCAGGATACACCCCATGTCTGTGGTAACACTGGCTCCACTGCTTTCAAAATGTACTGTATAGTATAAGTTGTGCCTTGAAAACAAATCTGATGTGCTATTTGGTGCATTTGGCATAGCCAGTTGCTTGATGTGGTGAATTAAGGGAAGTGGTTAAAAATAATAGAGTTCAGAAGGTTGCTGCTAAAACTAATGATTTTGGCTACATGAAGCTCCAGTCCCTGATTCAATTCAATGGAGTTTTGGCCCAATTTGGTGGCTGAATCTCCGAATCCAAATCAAATCAAGATACTCTTTAATCTCTCCAAAGTGAAACAGAACCCTCCAGTATTTCTGGTCTACTTCCGGGTCCATCACCGAACATGCAGGGGGCCCCCCCATGCTCCTGTGGGACACTCCATCTGCCCCAACATCACAGCATTCATGAGCCATGCCTGGTACCTCAAGGTATGTAGGAAAAACATTTAAATCTGTGTCTATGTGCAAATCGCTGATTCTCTGAATCAGTATCGAATCTTCAGATTTGGATTCAGCTGAATCAAATCGGGAACAGTGATCCAAATCAACAAATAGAATCACTGTCCCCAGTTCAAGCCGAATCTGAAATGAATAGGGCCCATTTTGCATACCCCTACTAATGATAGCTCTGGTAGCTTTCAAGTCAGGTCCCCAACCATATAAATATTAGCAAAACAGAGACAAGAACTGCCATTTGAGAGTCTCAGGATTTCTCTGGCGCTGATGACCTTCACCCTTGTTCTTTTTTCTCTCCTGGCTTTCATGGGGGTTGGAGACTGAAGTCCTGTGACTATATGCAAACTGCTACAGCACAGGCAACAAATGTGAGCTTTGCAAAGTCCATTTAAACCAGAGGGCAGACGTGTTCAAGGGAGAACATGCTTTATTCTATACACCTTTTTATTTGTTGTTCTTGTTTTCTGTACCCAGCCCTGCATTCCTTTTGTCAATAGAGCACCCACTGATTTCAATGGACTCTGCCTTCCTGACCCTGCTTTATATAGACATTTCCTTCCTGATCCCCATGTCCAAAATTTTCCTCTTTGAAGAATTTTAGAACTGACTTTTCTTAGCCCTCTTTCAGGTTTTTTTGCCTTAATCTTTTTTCTGAATGATACTTTGATTCCTTGTGTCGGCCTTCCAACCTCCCACAGACACCCACTTTCTCAGTGATTTATGTTGTATCAAGTCTTGCAAACCACAAAGCCATTTAATAAAGATCTTGCCTTACTTCACCCCTAATGAAGATCCTTAGGCTGACTCAAGTCCCAGTTTCACTCTGTGGCTTTAAGAAATAGGCCTCCACCGAATTAAATAAACCACTTAGGAGCATAAAAAAATGCAAGGAATGAAACAGAAAATTTGAGGATATAAATTTTGAAATAAACAATAAAACAATTTAATGTGTGAAACTGATTGATCTAATTTTGCAATGCTAACTTCTTTATTACCATATACCCCTTGGAAGTTGTAATTCATCTGTACACTAATACTCTCACACAAGATTAACCACTTTTATCATTCTAGCCTGAGACTGCCCAGTCAATTCTGCATAACTTTTCCAGTGCCCAAAGACACATCAGGAGACACTATTATCCACTATACATGAAATAGATAGTTAGCTACATTAGTCGGAAGTCAGGCAGAAGGCAAGTTAGTTTTGCACCTATACAAACTAACAAAATCAAAGATGTATAGCCACAGTGGCCAAACTGGTGTGATACTTGCGGCTCTCTGGAAATTGGCTATAGCCCCACCCACTTCTCCCCAAGGTGGCACCGGGGTACAGTGCAGCCCAGCACCTCCTGCCACAGCAGCTTTCCTCACAGGAAGTGCACCCCAAGCCCGCCCTCCTCCCCCCTCTCCTTCTGGGACTGCTGGCTTAAGCTGCCGGGACGGGGGCTTCAGCCGTGCTGCTTACCCCGGGATGCACTCCCTGCAGGGAAGTCAGAGCAGCTTAGCAATTTGCAGGAGGCGGGGGTCAGCTCCACTTCAGGTCACTCAGCATCCCATCCCCCATTGTCCCCACTCTTCAGCTCTTGAACTTCAGTGGAGGATCAGATGTGGCTCCCAGGGTGAGTAAATCTGACCACCCCTGATGTATAGCATAAGTGTAACTCACAATTTGACATTCTGTCCATATGAGTAGACTTGCCTTTAAAAGTTTTGTGAAAAATGCAAATATAAACTTTCTTCAATTGAAAATTGAAATAACACCATATCTATAAAGCCGATTTACAAGTGAAAAACATATTTAAAGGACCAGAACAGAATATATACATTCTGTTGCTAAACTGAAAACCTGCCTTTCATTTATGGTGTCTATTTTTACTCCTTTATGTTATTTGTTGCTTCCATTCATACTTTCAGCCTCTCTTTCAGCCATATATACACATAATCTTACCATCCCCCTTTTTAAAAATGCATGGTAGTTAAAAGAGAAGTGATTGCTAAATATGTTCATTTTTCTCATGGTTTTCAGGTGATTTCTAAAGAGCTTGTGTTATTCAATTAGCCTGATTATGTAAAAGGAAAATTGCTGAGTCACCTCTGGATACATCCAGTTACTCATTGTATTACTTGTCCTTCAAAACCACTTTTTCCTTCTTTAGGCAGTTAAACAAAACTAAACAAATGCAAGTACACTATAGAAACCACAACCAGTACCATGAAACAATATAGGCACATTAACTATTCATATTTTATTACTTATACACTTATGGCATATAAACTTGTTTTTCTCAGTAAATGTTTCCAACAACAACATAAATTTAAAAATTAATAAATTCTATTCTTGTACATTGCTAGAGCAAACAGAATAACCCAGGGTTATTCTTTTGTTTTAAAGGTTTTACCAAGGTGATTAGAAATATAAAAGCAGTTTAATGATTTTATGCCTTATGCTGAAATCAGATAGAAGGCCCCCAGAAAAGTCACCAGCAAATCTATTTCTTTGATATCTGATTTCTAAAATATGTGCTTGCTGCCTTTGGCAAAGGTATTTGAAATTGTATAACAAAAGGGATCTCTTTAAGGAGGTTGCTTAACTTGCTGGCTCCTGCAGGCTGTCTTTGCTCCTCAGACCATACTCCAAATAAAGAACCAGCCTTTGCACACCAAACAAACCAACAAACAAAAACCCTTCAACCCTGTTCTGGCCAGTAGGAGGGGCCCTTTGACTCTGACTCCAGCACAGTCATGTGGCCCCTGGTAACAACCTTGAGTTGCAGTTTGCCTCCTGCCTGCGAACTGCTCCTTTACCCCATTTGCTTTTTTCTATTCTCTCCTTTGGGATGTTTAAGCTTCTAGTAGGACACTCACTCCTTGTCTAAACACCCACTGCTGGGATTCTTTAACAAGGCTGCCTGCTCCCTCTTAAAAGGAACAGAGTACTCTGTTAAGATCACATAATCCTATCCACAGTAAAACCATACAGTCACTATCCCATCACACCCTAAAATCTGTTATGAATACTTGACCCTAAGGGACTCCCTTAAGTAATATCATGAACTGCCCCTTTCTATCTGTTTGACTGTGTCATACCATGCTTCTTGTTTCCCAAACAGAGCCCCTCTGGGAATCAGTTCACCTATTCCAGGTTTCTCCCATGCTTGGCTCTAATTAGGGCAATAGAGAGAGGCACTGGGATGCCCAAGGCTGAAAGTCAGGAACAGGAAGTTGTGCAATTGTTACTGGCAGGCTTCCTGTCTGTGCAACCTCCTGTTTCAATGTTGGTTCTGAATATGCTGTAGGGAGAGAAAGTGAAGAGACTAGAGGGAAGCTTTATTTCATACCACAAAGCTCAACAGAGCTTCCAGTTTTGAGCCAAGCTGCAGCTAAAACTTGAGCTAAAGAATTTTCCTTGTAGATGGGTCATCCTAAGGTTGCTGCTACCCTGAGTAGAAGTGTAGGCATACCCTGAAAGTTTCAGCTCAGGTAATCAACGTGCAACTGAGATTTCCTTGGCAAGGAACAGGTAAGATTTGTACGCTGAAGAGTAGTCCACCGAATCTATTGAGAAAGCAGTGTCTCACTGAGAACAAGGCAATAATGCTCCCTTTGACCCCTTATTCTCCAGAGTGAAAATGGGCATTAAAGGAAAATCATACATAGGATAGATGCAAAGTTCTTGTGAGTGCCATCTTTTATTGGAAAAACTGTATGCTTGGTAGAGATATAGACAAGCTTTTGGGTTTCTCAGGCCTCATCTCAAACATACATGTCAGCTCAACCCACACAGGATAGGAAGTAAGTAGCAAATTTACAAATAAACAGTATTTTTTGTCAAACTCTGAAGTAGCTAAACATCAATGACTTTGTTCATCTTGATTTCACAGAAGCCCCCTTCGTGTGTTTGGGTTTCCATTTCATGGAAGTTTCTAGCCATGTTGTTACTATCAATTATATCATTCTCCATAACACCCATGATGTGTAGACAAAGACCAATTGGACACTGGGCACCCTGGGTGAAAAGAATCCAGAATCAATCTAAGTTCCCCTTCTGCTTTCATTAATCACTCAAATGTCCCCTGCTGCTTCTGCTTCTATATGTCCTTGCTAGCCACTCTCTCACAGGGTGTCTTTACTTCAAAAAAGAAAAAGAAAAAGAAAGAAAAAGTTGTGGTTTAGTCGTGCTTTTAATTCATGCAGTCTAATCTGAGTTAATTCCAGTTAAACAGTAGTCAAGAGAAAGCTCTTGCATTTTAATTCAGTTTAACTCAGGTTAAAATAGCTATGAACAAGCTGAGATTCAGGTTAGCTAACTCAAGAACTGTTATAGCTGTAATTCTCAATTATTTTAGGTTCCAGGCACCCCTCAGAAAATGCCAGCTCTTAGATTTCACTCATTTCCTGACTACAGAAAAGTAAAAACAGTTTTTCTGTTGCAAAGTCAAGTCACAATAGGTCAGGATGTTTTTGACACTCCGGATTCCTAATTTAAATCTTTGGGTTCATCTTGTGAATTGTATGTAGACCTTTACATACCTAACTGTTAATATTGAGTGGTACCCTGCAACACCCTTAAAAGGATCTCGCAGGACCCCAAAATGCCACAGCACCTTGGTTGCACCGTCTCATAGCAAAGACAAAGACACAGACACAGCCTAATGAATGAAGTGTCCCCACATTTGTTGTGACCACTGAACTTCATTTATTACTTGGTCTTATTGCTCTTTCTGGTGAATTCAAAGGGCAGATATTGCTGAATTAAATTCTTCCATTGGTTTAACGGAGCATACACCAGAAATGAATTGGCTCCCTCCCTTTCCCTACTCTTCCATCCCCCACCCTATGCTCAGAAACCACCACACGAAGAGGGATATCCAGTGTGGAAAATATCCTTTTTTATCTCCTTTAGGCTGGATGTGAGCCAAACAACAGTGTTAGGGGAAAGAACTAAAGGTTATCAAAAATGCTTTAGTCATGTGCAGCTGCTCTGAGGAAAAAGAGGACATGGGCTCCAGGACAGCATGGGCAACTGGTGCCACCTTAGTCGGGGGGGGGCACATGTCCCCCCCCCCCCCCCCCCACAGCTGATTGCACCAACCGGGGGGGGGTGCGAGCCTGTGGCTAATCTGACTGGGGGAGAGGAAATCCACACACAGAAAAACGTACCAACCAGTGAGCTGCTGCACTGCTCCCAGAAATAGCCATGGCCTACATCCAGTGCCTACACTCCCCAACTGGCACTCGCAGGGGGGGACACCAGTGCTCCCATCTGCCTCCCCTGCCTGTCACCTGAGCAGGGAGCATGGCCTGACAGGGAGTGCTGTCAGAGGGTGCACATGCACCCCCTATGTATCACCACTGCAGGACAGTGAGGTATTTACTTTCACTATACTCACTTGCACAATTTTAGAAAATAGAAAGGAAGAGCATCTAGCCAAGTATAGAAGGTAGCAATCTATTCCCAGGTTCCCATTTTGAGTCCATGTCTTGTGAATGCTGTGGCTGCCTTTCTTTCTTTCAAGCATTAGTAGCTACAGTCAGATATAAGCCTAAGGCATTTACCTTAAGCAAATGGGATCTTTGCAGAAAGACTGAGCTTCCAACTTACAATAAAAAAAATAGGCTGTATAGCTAATTTCATATTTGGCATTTGCCATGTATGCCTAAACAAATGGTCCACTTTTCTTGTGAACAGGCACTGTACCACTGAAATATGCAACTCAGAACATGTAAGCATCAAATACACTTTAGTTTAAATTAAATGGAAAATGGTATAAATAGCAAACCAATGTAGGGGTCTGTGGATGTGATAAGGGGATACTTAAATTCTTTGGATAGGGTCCGTCTCTTCCTATGTGCAATCCTATTGAGATTCTAATTTCATTTGGAACTTCCAGGCACTACTGGAATACTACTTTATCAAGTATGAGAATACATCTAGTACAACAAAGTTGCTTAAGATGTATAATAAAAATACTGTCTCTTTTTTGTAAAGCCCTTTCTAGTAAATGATAGTATTTGTGCACCACAGGAAATGAAGAAAAAACTGTTATTACAATATAGCTTTGTGGCATATATATTTCTTAAATATTACCAGTGGTTGAGGAAACTTGTTCAAAGACCTTTGGTGGATTTTGATGTACATAACATTTCCCCTGAAAAGAGCACCTAGATGTCTCTTAAATCAGTAAGCAACTTTAAGTGACAGTTTGAGAGTTTCCACTCAGAAATATTCCCACCTGTCTCTGTGCTGATGAGTTTGCTATTTCTCTGGAATTAGCAGATAACTCTGTTCTTTCAACCCACAAATTTGTACAGCCTCCTGAAATTTGCACACGGCATTAGTAAAACAACCCAACTGGCCCTGTCTGAAAGCAGTGTTAAAAGAAGTGACATATGGACAATTTGGCTAACCTCCCCCAGTGCCCTATTAGGGAAGATTTTACTCCTGGAAATGGAGATTTGCTGTTGGCCTGAGCCTGTTTTGTTACAACTTTCCACGAAGTCTGGTGGAGGGTGTGTGTGTGCGCGTGTGTGTCTATAAAATAAAATATTTCAATGCAGTCACACAAAACAAAATATTCATTCTCAAGAAGTTAATTTGAAATATAGTTTTCAATATGACTTTGCTCCATTTTCTTCTTTTAATCTTTTCTTAAATTTGTACCAAAACACCGCATTCTTTATCTTATTTTGTTTTGCGTCCTTTTTAAATAGAGAATGGTAGTGCTGAGCATTTTTTATGGTAAACAGTAACTTTAACTGGCCTCAATCTAGCAACAGCTGAGCAAATATTTCTGTCATTGGCAACTTGCTCCTCCACTGTTCTCTTCTGGAAAGACCACATTTTCCTGATGCTTGTGTGTGCTTAAACCCAATATGGTCAGTTAATGGCAATGACCTTCCTGAAGCAGGGAGTCTAAACACTGCCTGTTCATGTTAAAAGCATGCTTTCAATCTCCTTAAGGAAAAAAGTAGTACCTTTCCTACAGCCCCCCAGAAAGATGCCATAAATACAGACTCAGATTTAGGTATTTAATAATAAGTGTCTATCTCCTGTTGAAATTAATTGAACTTAGGTAACTAAAAATCTTTGAAAATCTGAACCATATGTGTTACATATAAATGCCATCATACTCAGAGTACCACTTATTATATATATTATAAGTTAGGCATACTGGCTGTGTCCAGACAAGCGCAGATGTGAGATATGTGGCACCGCAGCCCTGTCTGCAGCACCACACACTGCACATGCAGGGATTCCCCACACTGCTACCTCTCACCATGGGGGCTGGTGGGGGTTAATCCCAGGAGATCCCAGATTTAAAAAAAAACAAACCACTGCATTCCTCTGGCTAAACTGGCTATTTCTCTTAGGTGCCTCTGCTACTGGGCAGTTGTTTTCCCATTACAAGCAGACAGTAACTTGGGTGCCCATCCCACTAGTGTGGATCTGCCTGTGATTGGAGTGGTAATTGTCCTTGCCCCGGAACACAAGGGCAAGAGACACTTAATTTCACCTACTAGTTTAAGTATGCCCACCTCAGTTCCTTTGACTAAATCATGTCAAACTCATAAAGGTAGACACAGACAGCATAAAATAATCTAAGCAGTGATAAAAGCAATAAAAATAGATAGCATAATATGGGTTTTAAATGAGGCTGCACGTGACATATCAGTACAACAAACAAGAAAATCTTCATGACACCACACAAACCTCCCAGTATTTGGTGAGGTTTGTGACACTGAGTTCTCGATAGCTTTTGAAATGTCTTGTACTATACCAAAGGTTTTACATGCAATGGAAGTATTTCTCCTGACTTCAATTTACTTTCACTGCCAAGAAAGATCTTAAAGTACTTAAAGAAAAGAAATCTTGCCTTGTTCTTTGTATAGATACAAAAGATTTTCACCCCTTTGTTTCAGCACCCTGCCTTTGACAGTGCCCTTTGCCTGATATTTGGGATCAAGGATCTACTGCATCACTGTGGTGGAAAATCTAGCCAAGACATATTACAATGGGACTTTGGTGAAAGACCTGTAAGCAAACCTCTATTTCTAAAGCAATCTTTAATATCCATGTAGAACAGTTAGTAATAATGAGTTTTACAGATTGCTTATACACTACCAGCTAAACTCGGGATCATAAATTTGGGGGGGGGGGGTGTGTTAAAAAAGAAAGAAATTACCAAGTATGAAATGTCTATACTCAGTTTGGTCTCACTTGCTGATTAGTGCTTGTGGAAGCACCAATTTTGAACCAAACAGACTATGGAACTAAGCTGGCTTTTGCAACAGTAGCAATACCTGCTATAATATAACATATGCACATTTTTCTTTAGATTCTGTGATATACTACATGTTCATTACATGCTGCCAACATTATATATTCTCTCTCTCTACCTAGAGATGGTCAGTAGTGGCTGAACTTGAATAAACTTATGTATATTGTAGAATATTTCATTTATGGATCCATATAACTTCAGTAACTAATTTATTTTGTTAACTTGGTCATTTATGCCTTACATCATTCATTTTCCCCCTGTATGATTCCATTTACCGCCAATTACCGAACCTATCATCAGTATTTACTACGATTTATATCTAGTAAAAAGACTTCGGCATCTACAAATTAGATGCTTAGTCCTTAGAATATAGTCCAAAATCCAGAGTTAAGCCTCTAGGCTCCCTGTACCAGACCTCACAGCTGCGCCAAGGGGGTCTCTGCCAGCTCCAGGTGGCTTCCCTTTAATTTGTGAAAGAATTTTTAGGCCCCCTAGGCTGGCCATTATAGAGGACAGTCCAGTTGTCCTCTGTCCTCTATTGATATGAAACCCGATGCATTTGTGTCCTCTATTTTTCTATTCAAGAGAAAAAGAACTTCAATTTTTCTCCAGAAGAGAAAAATAGAGGACATAAAAGGTGTCAGGTTTCGTATCAATAGAGGACAGACTAGCAGAAACCCAGAATGTCATCTATGACAGCCACCCTAAGGCCCCCTCTTTCCATAAAGTGGGTTGGCCTGAAATCTCATTTGCCCAGAAATCACTTTTTTTTTTAATCTCAGGCAATTAGAAGGGTTTATTATATAGGAGAAAAAAAAATTATAAGCAAATCTGAAGGTAAGTTTGAAGACAGAACAAAAAAAGATAAAGTCTTTTACCCTCTCATCTGGCTACATGGGAAGTGTTAGACATCACAGACGGGGGACGCAAGAACACTGGTAGCCAACAGGAAACAGTGAGCTCAGGGTACGTCAGGACCTTTCTTCTTCCCCAGACTTAAAGATCTGGCTCAGGTCTGCAGTAGGTTCCTCCTACATAAGAGCTGTCAAATGCTGGGAGAGCCCTTAGGGCCGTCCAGCTCTGCGTCTTGTCCGGTCTCACACGGTGACAGGTAGTGGATGCTGAGAGATTAAATAAACAAGGTGTTTCCAGAATGTTCCTTCCACTCTCCCATAGCAGCATTTGAGGGCTATGCCTGTCCCCAAAACCTGTTTAATCTCTCCCACCCCAAAAAGCCCTATTCAATTTAAAATGCTTATAAATTAAAAAAATACCAGGAACTAACTATCCTTTATGGTGCCATTCCAGTTCCTTCTGTCCTCACTCAGACTTTACTCCGTCTTCCCTGGAGCCATTCCTTTTTTCTGTCATCCCAGGCACCTTCTCCCTGCCTACCCTGGGACTTTCCTTTTTCCACTCCCAGGTCTCTCAGAGTTTCTCTTTCCTCTCAGGCCCAGTCGGCTGCACTTGCAACTCTAGTATTAACAGGAGACAAAACAACACTTAAGAAATCAAGAAAACAAAAGATGGAGCAAAAGTAAAGAGGTAGAAATTGGTTTCCTAATGTCTGCCTGTTTGTGTTCTCACTGATATCCTGCCACACTTCTAGCTTCTCTCATTCCTTGGAGCCTCAGAACAGCAAACACCCTATGCCTGAAGAAGGGCGATTGCGCCCAAAAGCTTGCTAGGAACTTTTTTTCCAAGTACACAGTTGGTCTAATAATAGATATTACATCTACCCAAAGAACCTTGCCTGCCTATGTCCTTAGACCAACACAGGTACAACCAAAAACCCAGCAACTTCCTTACAGTGGAGTTAAAATCCTAGCTTTGTACATGTGACAGAACAGCAGCGTTCTTTACACTTGGTTCTATACTTTTCTTCTGACAGATGCAATAAAGGAAACGTTTAACTAAAAAGAAATATTGACTTACACCAGAGCATGTTGAAGTATTTGACAAAGCATTACTGAATAGCATGCACTTTGTACATCCACTTCGCCTGTCTTTTAAGTAAACATCCTTGTCCAGTTTTCTCTCTCCTACAGGGTTGCAACACTAAGCCTGCCTAATGTAAGCCAGAAACAAGGCTCCTAATCCTGCTGCCACTGTCTAAACACCAACTGATTTTTAAAGGAGCAGAAATAGGCAGAAAATGACTATAGAGAGCATAACAGACAGCAGAGAGCATGCACACAACAGGGAATAAGCTCTGTGTGTGAACCGGAGGCTGGAAGTATTTTAGAAATGGATGATTGCAGAATGATACACTATCATTCTGGAAGTGTCCAGGGAGCAGCTAAATTGAAGGCAAATGTGGAAGGTATTATAAACTCCCACAGATAATTTAGGGGACTGCTTTCAGATAAATTGGTTGAAAAGTTAGACTCTTCTCTGTCAGAAACATAGCCCCAAATGAGCAAAGGCTAAAAGAAGCCTCATTTGTTTGTAGTTGTAAAACATTGTTTTCAGCTGTGCAGAGCCTGTGACCTTCCTATTTGTTTCAAGGCAGTTATCTCTGCTATTCTTTGAGTTTTAAGATAATTGAAATTTGCAGTTTTGAAAAAATAGAGAAAAATAAATCACTTGCGTTACCTACTTCTTTCCATTACACTTATTTGGTTTCTTTGGGCATGTCTCCATGGTCATTTTTTTCCCCCAGTGTGCTGCTCCTAAGTGAAAAACAGTTTAGCCACATCTGTGATTGAGTGCTACTTAGTCCACCCAGAGCATTGTGCAGATAAGGCTGCATTGCTTCCGTTTTAGGAGACAGCCCCTACACAACAGGTTTAGTGAAAAGATATAGCTCTTGGTAATTTTGTGGATATTGCCAGTAACTAATCAGAGGGCAAGATTAGTGGTTCCCAGAGAACTGCTCTTATTAAAATGCCACAGCATCACATGTATTAAACACCCTGTGCATTTAAAAATGGCTGTGTGATGCTTTAACTAAAGCTCATTCAATGAGTTAAAGCACCCCAGCGGCCATTTTTAAACCTGATAGGGCTTATACACTTGATGCTGCAGCAATGCTAGACTGTCCTAATTAGAATGTGGAGCAGACTCAATTAACTGAGTTAATTGAATCTGCTCCGACACATTCTAATTAGAACATGTCAGAGTACATGTATAGGTACCCATAAAATGTGGAATAATGACAGGATGGTGAGGGCCTAATGTGAAAAGAAGTTGAGAACTCTGACAAAAGCTTGTGCCTGAATTCAAAATGAAAAGAATGAATGTTGGGAATGATGGAAATACACTGTACATTCTATAGAATAAGAAGCTGCGATTACAGGACAAGTATGGTAAGGGAACGCACCTTTCAGCAGTTTTATTTACACTTCTAAACAGCGATGCAAAGTGATGAAAGGCAGAAAATAACTTCTGAATAAGCTAACAAGTTCACTATATCCTGTGCTCTTTATTAAGATTCACTTTTAAAGCCCACATTATAAATGATCTCTTATAGAGAATACTGATCTTTAAGTTTTGAAAGGGAAAGTTGTCAAACAGCTCAAATGCACAAAATTGTCACCTACAAAACATGCAAGTAGTAGGGCTGTGCGAAGCTTCGTACCCCGATTCAATTCAGCGATCACATCTCCAAATCAAATCAGAGGACCCTTTAATCTCTCCAAATCAAATTGGAGATCTGGACATAGAGACAGTTTTAATGTTTTTTCTACATACCTCTAGGTAGCAGGGGCTTGTGGATGCTGTGATGCTGGGGTGCATGGAGTGTCCCACAGAAGCAAAGGGGGGGAATCGCCAGTGTGCTCAGCAGCAGACCCAGAAGTGGACCAAAAGCACTTGCAGTCCACTTCCAGATCTGCTGGAGAGCATAAGGGGGAGGGGAAGGGGGGCCTATGCCCCTGGCCCAGCTCAGCAATTGGTGCCTCCTGAGTCCGGGGGGGGGAGGGAAGAGTGGGCACCAGGGGTCTCCCTATGGCCAAATGCTGAGCTGGGGAGGTGCAGGAGGGCCCCCCAGCACGCTCCTCAGCAGACCCGGAAGTGGACCGGAAGTACTTTGCCAAGCACGTTGAGGGCCCCCGCCCCGCACTTCTGCAGGATGCTTCATGTGCCTCAGCACTGCAGTAATCACAAACCATGCCTGCTACCTCAAAGTATTTAGAAAAAAAACCTTTTAAAGCTGTGTCTGTGTCCAAAATCAGCATCAAATCTTCCGATTTGGATTCAGCTGAATCAAAGCAGGGACAGTGACCCAAATCAATTAATCGAATCACTGTCCCTGATTCGGGCCAAATCCAAATCGAATAGGGCCCTCTTTGCACACCCCTAGTGAGTAGCTAGAATACTATGCTTTACCCTTGTCACATTTAACATACATTTTTAGCTATTCTTCTTATGGATCCTTAGGGGTGTGCATTTTTAATAATTTGGCAGCTTTTAGAACATAAGATTATGTCTAGGGGGAAAAATACTGAAAAAAGAATCATGGTGTTAAATCATAAAAGTGCATCTATTCCAATTCCAAACGTTAAGTCATGGAATTATTTTGCCAAGGAAAATTTGAAATATGGTATGCTTCATTCCTGTCCCGTATACAGAAATATAATAATTTTTTGGGAGTGGAGAAGAGGAGGGAAAAAAAAGAACACAAACAACTTATTTTTGTGAAGTGTTTTCCTATTCATAGGAGAAGCAACTAAAAGTAAATTCGTCTTCAAAATTTAATTTTAAAATTTCACCCATGGTATGTTTGACTTCATACTGTATAACTTGAGGGCCCATAACTGGATGTTTTTCCTAAGGATACACTTTCAAGCCAAAGAAAAATCATATCAACAGAAGTCCTTTGATATGTTAATACAGGAGATTGGACTACCGGATCAACATGGTTACTTCTGGTTTAAAAACAAAGAAGAATGGTCTTGTTCTTCACAAATATAGCATTTTTTGTAGAATGAATGTTCACATACCAGATTTTTTTTTTTCTATCTCAACATTTAAAAAAGGATGACGGAGACTACTATTTCAAAGAAATACCGTGTTTGAAGTCATTTTACAAATAATACCTAGTGTTAAAAGGAAGGGAAAGGTTTTTCATCAGGAGATCTCACAGTGCTCTAGTAATGATACTGTTTAGAGCAGGGGTGGGCAAAATGCGGCCCAGGGGCCGGATGCAGCCCATCAGACCATTCTATCCAGCCCACGGGGCCCCTAAAAACTTTAGAAGATTAATATTTATCTGCCCTGGGCTGCCTGTCACACGGCTCTTGATGGCTTGCCAAAACTCAGTAAGCAGCCCTCTGCCCAAGATAACTGCCTGCCCCTGGTTTAGAGATACAGGCATACCTCGAAGATATTGCAGGTTCGGTTCCAGACCACCACGATAAAGCAAATATGGCAATAAAGCAAGTCACACAAATTTTTTGGTTTCCCAGTGCATATAAAAGTTACATTTACACTATACTGTAGTCTATTAAGTGTGCAATAGCATTATGTCTAAAAAATGTACATAACTTAATTAAAAAAATACTTTATTGCTAAAAAATGCGAAGTGAGAAATGCTGTTGGAAAAATGGCGCCGATAGACTTGCTCGATGCAGGGTTGCCACAAACCTTCAATCTGTAAAAAAAAATGCAATATCTGCGAAGCGCAATAAAATGAGGTATGCCTGTACAAGACAAGGAAACGTGTTAATTCAAAAACCAGTCATCACGTTGGTGCTAGAGGCAGGAATAAAGCCTAGGCCACACGAGACTCAACATCCCATTTTAGACAAAATGGATCAAGCTCCAAAGTAAACGTATTCCCTCTCTTCATCCCTGGATGAACTTATGGCCACACTGAAGTCAACAGGGATTTTTAAAGCCAAATATCAACATCCAGGTATTTATATCACATGTGTGTTTCCATGCATTACCTATTTCCCCATTTGTTTTATTCTCTCTCCTCTGCCTTATTAGAAAGCTTAGTCTGATGGCTATCTGATACATTTTAAAATGTAAATAATTTTTAATTTTTGTGTATACATACACACACACAGAATGAAAACTCAAGTTCTCAGCCCAATTCATACATTAGCTTTATTAATAAGGTTAATATCAAATACTGTGACCAGCACAAACATTTTATAACAATGTGCTGTTTTGGTTTTCATGTGCTCGTTTTTAAGGGTTGTTTCTTAGCTTATTGGGTGTCATTCTGAAGTGCCTAGTCAGAACACCCCATGAGATCTTGGAGTTCTGAAGGTCTTTTAATGCATTTATCACTCCAGTTCCATACAAATCCCCTTTGTGGATGTGTTTTATAACATGCTCAGGTGCCTTACTCCCAATATTAGTATTTCTCTCTCTCAGTATTATCTTTTGGAATCCAGTTGCACATTTTGTGCATACACTAAACTCCAACTGACATCAATGAGAGTTTGCATGCAAAACTTGAAGGACCAGCCCCCAAAATATATACTATTTTGTTAAAACTGTATTAAGTGCCAGATTCTGACACCCTTAGTTGCATGGAGCATCTCTTATTCTGCATGTGGTCCCACTGACGTTGATGTGACCAGTAGGAGAACAAAACACCGTTACTCTCATGTTCAGTATAATTAGAGTCTTTCCATAAGTAAGATGTCAGTTATTTCTGCTTTATTTTGCAATTCAGAGATCCAAGCCTTATTGGCCATTACACACAAACCAGTTTAAGTGATCAGAAACTGGTTTACACCTGTAACAGAACAGATGTTCAGTGAACACAAACCAGTTTGAAAATGGCTGAAACAGGCTTGAGATAAACTTGCTTGAACGTAGTATCAGACTTAGCTGGTTTGGCTCAAACTGGTTTATGCAATGTCTGTCCCAGACCCCTTGCTGGTTTAAGTTAAACCAGACACCCACAGCATCCTGGCATGTTCTCTGGGCTGGGTGGAGCTCTCTGCTCCACAGCAGAGCTGGCCTCCCCTCTGCTCCTTGGCTGGAGCTCCCCTCCCCCTCACCACTCCCTGCTAAGCAGGAATTCCCACCTCCCCTCTGCCTTGATGAGAAGTATCTATATTTTAGTTAGCAAACCATGTGGTGGCTGTGCTCTGCTGTGACAAAGGCAGAATCAGTAGGTAGCTGGTAATGTCCCTCTGTTGTTTTCTTAATGGGGTGGTAAACACTTGAGTTGGGGTGATAAAACACGGTTATCAATTTCCTGCTGGGTTAAAATCAGAGCGTCCTGCAGAGCCTGGCCATGCCCCCCCACCCCTCAGCTCACTGCTGTTGAAGCAAAGGTAGGGCTGCTCTAGTGCCCGCCCCCGGCTTCTAGCCTGAGCCACTGCAGGCATGTGCCTGCATTTTTGGAATTAAAAGGGAATGTCTATCCACCACCAAATCAGTTCAAGCTTTGCAAGTTAGTCTAACTTGCAAAGACTGAATCATCAAGATCAGGCCCAGGCTTTTTGAATGTTTGTCCCTAGCCATTTAGGTCACTGCCTCAATGGAAGTTCACTTCTGGGGCAATTCCAAATGATTTGTGTTTAATATTAACTGTTCCCCACCCTAGAACAGGTTGGTTAGTCTATACAGTAACAAACACATCTGGATTTAATTTCTATTCTGGGTTCTTTTAAAATTCTCTTTATGATAAAATGGTTTCCTTCAGAAGAAGGACTTATTCGCTGGAATTAGTCACTGGATTACATATATATGTTTAAGTCAATTATTACAAGGTAGAACTGGACTTTGTTGGAAAGTAAAAGCAATTACAAGGTTAAGGAAAGCATCTCTAAGTGCTATTTAGTGAAGACTCAAATAGTGATTAATGTTTGTCCCATAGCAGAGGAAAAACTAGACAGTTACCAATAATCATTTAGTAGCCCTCAAAATTAAGCTAGATTTGATGCTGGAGTCCTGTAATTTACTTTTGATTTCTTTTACAAAATAGTTTCTGAAGCCAAGAGCTGTTAAAGTATTACAATCTATTTAAACCTAGGTACAGCTGAATCATTACCATTTTAAAAGAAACAGATTCAATGATGGGATAATGCCTTTAACTTTAGTAGAGTTATACCCAATTATATTAATATTGTAGTCTGCCAACAAATATAATAATAAATATCAACAATTAAAAGAAACCCACAGTGTCCAATCCTCCTGCTTCCCTCCCCAAAACCCTTAAAGACAAAAGGCAAGCAACATGTGAAAAATATTTATATTTTTCCCAACAAATATTTTACAAAGATGTATTACAATTTAAAAAAAAAAAATCACATTGTCATATAGGAAAACTCAGAATACTAAAGAAGATTCATCTCCATTGAAAAGCAAAGTGCTTATAGCAACATTACTGTAGTTTCCATAAAAGTGCATAAATGGTTAACGTAAAAGCACTGCATCTGTGCCCACCCACCATAAAATAATGCAAAATGGCTTTTTTCAAAATAATAATATTAATAATAAACATCATTCCCCACTGCTCTTCTAAAGTTACTTTAAAAGATCACATAGTCTTGGGCTTCTTCCTTTCCCCCTCCCCACCCAGTGATTCAAAAATACAAACTTCTAAAAAGTTTAAAAAAGTAGAAGAAAAATACTTTTAAAATATTCATAGGTCTTAAGTAGTCCACATATTCATTACATCGTTTAGCTTCCATTAAGAAATAAATTCTAATATACCAGGCTTCAGTAGGGCTTTTTAAAAACAAAAAACAAAAAGCAAACCACTAATGGCTATAGTTTAAAAAGACACAAACTGCTTATTAGACAAATTTCACAAAATTTGCTATAAATTTAGTGTCTGTCTTACCTTTCTGACCCTTAACACTATCTGTTACATCAAATGTTCTCAATATATCTGCTGTTCTCAATAGAAAAGCCATGCTTCACAATGTTACGTTACATTTATAGCTTCTTCTTAGACTTAATTTAATTAAGTGCTATGTGTGTCATAATTTTACACTTGACACTGTTCTAATTAATGAATAAGCAAAAACTGTAAGGATCTTTCTACAAAAGTTAAAACCAAAACATGAAAGCAAGAACATATTTTAGGCAAATATCACATTGCTACAAAAATACACCATTTACCCAGCCTGTTAGTTTATGAAAACATCATCCAGTCCTTTAATGTGGCACAACAGGGTATAGAGAAAGCAAAAAAGTCAAGCTTTGTCTAAGCTAATGAACAAAAACCATCTTAACCAATGGACAAATTACTTGGAATTCTACAGTAGACCAGGTATACACACCCACTGAAGTGTCTATATTTATGCCACTGTCAGCTATATCAAGGTTAAAGATGGTTAAATTAAAAAGTTATAATGTTGATAAAAATATTTGCTACATTCATAAATAAATTTAAAAAAAAGTCACCAGAGTTACACCAGAAAGCACAACTCTGAGACATAATGAGATTAGTTTCCTTTAAACTCAAAACTGGAAACATAGGTGGGTAGATGTTTGGCTGGGCACACTTAGCTCTTTAGGAGGGCTCCCTTTAAGTGAGTGAGCTATGCATATGCTAAAATGCAGCAAAGCATCTTATTTTGCCTTCCAATCATGCAATTGGAAACATTAAAATGTTGTGCTGAAGAACAGGATGGCAGTATTTTGAACCACCTAAACTGTAGATGCATTACAAGATGGTGAATTGGGGGAGGCTGCTTTAGGATCAGGAGTGCTGCAAACAAAGAGCTGCTTCCCCAAGGTTTTTTGAGCAAATCTGAAGTACATGATATGGCCCATTGCAACAAAGGACACAGAAATAAGCACTAGTAAGCCAAAAGCTTCAGGGTTGGGGGCCAAGATGACCATGATAAAATGCAGCAGATCAAGAAGGTAATTCATGGAGTTCTGGACACCATTTATAATGCCTCTTTCAGACTCTATCACATTTTCTTGGAGCAATTGTGTGACAGTTAAATCAAAGGACCAAAGACCTGTAAAGAAAAACAGAAAGAAAAGAGTTGGTGGGGGGAAGGGGGGGGGAGCAAACTTAATTATCTTTGCAGAAACTTTAAGTTTTCCCCAAGGGGTTTTTTTTTTGTTCATTTGTTTGTTTTTACACAAGCACACTGTTACACTCAATTTAGTGCTCATTGTCTCAACATCTAAAACAAATTTTGACCAAACCGTTCTCTCATTTGCTTTGAATGGATTTCACACCAGTGTAAGCAAGAGCAGATTTTGGCCCTTTATCATATTTCTGTGGATAGCAAGAACTAGTACAACAATAATGAAACATGCTACTGATGCACTCTACAGATCTCTCTTATTAGTGAAAGTATAGAAATCTACCAAATTGGACACCATAATAAATTAAGCCAAGCAAAATAAATTTTTTAATTCCCCAAGAAAGACTACTCAAAATATTTTGTGCAAAAAGCTTGTGCATGACCATTTTTCTTATAAAATAAAATTAAGGAGGCATTTAAAATGTGTTATATTGACTGTACCCAAAGATTTAGAAATTCTTTACTCAAGGGTGACTTCTGTGCCCTATAAAGTGTGTTAATAATTATGTTTTAAATATTTCTTTTACAAGTATGTCTAAAGCATACAAATCAAATATTTCTTGTCCCTGCAAAATTCAGCAGAATGACTACAGAGCAGCCATAAGAGCATTAGCAGATGTATGATGGTTACATTGTTTTATTCATGCAAGGATTGTTTTGCCCTTTCAATCTGTCAAGTTGTTAACTACTAGAACATGTGGAAATACCTCAAAACATCTAATTAAATATTATCCAACATGCAGCATTTAAATTCGATTTCAATTTAACATGTAGCTTTTAAAGTTTGATAATACCCAACTCCTTCATAACATTATTAAATATCCTTTGTAAACATAGTAGAATATTAAGAGTTTATTTCTCTCCCAACCCATAATGAATTTGAGTTGGCAGGATAGATAAGGAGGAACAGAGCTTGGGTTCAGTAGAAAGGTTCTACAATTACTAGCATTAAAAATAATGAATCAGACTTGTAGATAGACATTACTTACCAATTCTAGCAGCAATGACTCCTGCAAACAGAAGACTAACAGAGATTAGAGGCACAGACTCAGGACTCATCTCTGGGTCATTGTTAGCAGGAATAGACCCGTTTATCAAGTAGGAAATTCCAGCTGTAAAGGACATATCAGACTGATCAAGTGGAGATGCAATCTCAGGCAATGGTTCATTGTTAGATAATCTGGCACTGAGGTCAGCAAATGGGGAAACAGTCAAATCCAAAGGACTTCCAGGCATGAACACAGAGAACACACATAAGACCAAGCAAGAAAACTGGGCTATTCCTGAGATAAGACCTGTGCGAACCAGGCCACATTTGCGACGGAGCCAGGTGAAAGCTACTGTTCCCATGATTCCAGTTAGGGCTGAAGCCCCCATCAGAAGACTTAGTACAGAGCCACTCAAACCCTGAGTGTATGCATAGCCTGTAGTAATGCAATCAAAGCCCAGTACAGTCATATAAAGGAATGCAAGGCCCATGCCTGCAAGAAACACGGATTGGTTGTAGTATGCAACCCATCCATCACGAAAGGTGATGAAAGGTTCAGCAATCCGGGAACTACAGCCGATTTTCTTCTCTTGCTGGGGCTCAACAACCGCTATGTCTTTGTCAACTATTAACTGCACTCCTTCAGTGGGCTTCAGTTCGCTATCTGTGAACAGAAACAAAACTGTTAACCGCTTTTCTGCAAGACGACACACAGCATAAAAGCCATAAAGCATTGTGTTCTTTGGATTTAAAAAAGAGAGAAGTGAAGCATCTTCCATTGAAGAGAGGGTTGTCTGTTAATTCCATCAATTAAGTTTCTTCTGGTTAATTAAATTACAAAATCAGCTTTGTTAAAATGACTGTAGTATTTCTCATTCTACCCATGCCTATAAAACTCTACTCTGGAACAATGAAACTAGGTAGTAATGCTAATCTTTACCTATTTAAACTGCACCTCATTAAACTGATGAGACCCATGCAAACTACTCTGTTCTTGCATTTGGCTTCCTGATAACACTGAATACTTTAAGCAATTGTTTGTGAAGAAATAACTTATTTCATCATTTGGTTAAGCACTTCTGAGGGGGTTTCATGTTCAAAGCACTTAATTTGCTTTCTCCATCAAATGTGGGGAACTTAATTAGTTTGTAAATATTATTCCCCATGCAATGAATAAAGAAACTAAGGCAAAGAAGTTTGATACATTTAAACCAGAGAGAACCTGTACTAGAGCTGGAATCCTCAATCTTCTTGATTTCATTCAAGCTCATCCTGGCTCCCAGCCAGGCTCCATGTGCTGGGGGGGGGGGGGGGGCAGGGCAGGTAGCTAGCTGGGATATAGGGTGTCTCAGTGAGGGGCTAGCCAGAAGGCAGCTCCTGTGCTGAGGCACACTGCACCCCAGCCAACCAGGGACCAGCACATAACAGGGGAGCAGTCAGCCCAGGGATGCCTGTTCCTAATCACAAGGCACACTCTGTCCCAGCCAGCCACAGAGCTCTGCAGTATACTCCTCCATCTCCACGTTTGCCCCAGCACACACTAATTTTGCATGCTTTGTACCACTTTTCCCCCCCCCAGGGTTTATTTTGCTACTGGAAAACCCCAGTAGCAAATTTTGCACCTGCGCTGCAAACTTAGCAGCGCCACACATGGTTTAATGTGCAATGCATGTGGTTTGTGGTACCAGAAAGAGGTTTATGGCCTCACAAACCACACATGCCTGCAAGTGTTGGACATGGCAGCAAAGCTTAGGCTAACTACATCTAAAAATAAAACAGAGCAAAAAACCCTTAAAACTGGGGAGTGAAAAAAACAACAAAGCCTTCAAAAAAGCAAAGTAGTCTATAGGAAAGTAAATCCAAAATGAACAGCTCACAGTATTGTTTAGTGAGTCTGATTGGGGGGGGGGGGGGAGTAGTTCTAGTACCTTTCTGCAAATTCAGTTGTTTCAGTTCAGTTTCCTCAACTTTTGAAATAGATTTGAGAGCTAGAGCAGGGGTTTTCTGGTAAACTTTCCACAGGAGTAGATACTCAACACACATGGAGAACAGGTTCCAGCCAGATATAAATCCACAGCCAATCACTGGAGAGCCAAAGGTCATTATCTGACCAACTGCCAATGGCGCCAAGATATTGGTCAATTGGTCAATTCTTCGTACTGTAGCGTTCATATCTGTCAGATACAAATGTTCATATTAGAGTGGAAATACCACCATATTTTCTTGCATACAACATGCCCCAGAATAAGATGTGCACCTTATTTTTGAAAGGTAGAAGGGAAAAAATATATTTCAATAGTTCGTGTGTATGAACCAAGTTAAACTATAATATTGCTCTACAAAGAAATTGCAAAGTAAATACTGTAAAGACAAAATAAAAAACTAAAAAAGGTAGTTTGTATTTTGGAGGGTTTTTTAAGCTACCAGAAGAGTTGATCTCTTTCTGATGTTCTGCAGATATGGTATTCCCTTAAAAAGGTAGACACTTTTTATTCAGTTACTGCTACTTGCCTATATTTTGAGGATATATCTTGAAAGCCATTTCAAGGAAGTACAAGCAAGTAGCAGTAAATAACCAAGTAACAACAGCTAAGGAGCCCAGAATGCTCGTTGTGCTGTTTCATGTGGAGAACATGCAACATTACTTTCACTGCGGAAACTGCTATTACTGTATTTCCTCATTTATAAAACCCTCCCCCCCAAATTTCTAGCAGTTGATTTATATGTAAGACAGTATGGTAGCTTTAATTCCCAATTAGATTTCACACACAAACCAAAGCCTGGTTCATATAAGGCCAATGGCAAAACTCCCATCAAATTTCACTGGATCTACAGTTTGGCCAAACTATATACTAGGTAGTAATACAGAAGTCTATGTACCAACAATTTTTACTAAATACAGATCAATTATATGTTTTTGGAACCATTATGGAAGTTCACGAAATAAATTCCCATTTGTCGGACTTGCTTAGGATCAGTCTTGCAGGTTTGGAAATACTAAAAAGTGGAAGTGTGTTAATCCATGAAAGGGAAATCATGGATTATTGATTTCATAAAATGTCACTATACACTTGTTGTAGATACAGCTTGATTCCATCATGGTGCCCATACGCAACCCCTCTGAAACTAGTGGGAGTGTCGTATGTCCAAAGGATAACACCCTAATATGTTCCTGTAATGGATGAGTGTTGTTTCTAAAGTTATCTGTACAGTACTGAATCACATATTTCTTGCCCACCTTATTCACCTCTGAAATTATGGATGACCAAACACCTACTTAGATAGCAGCAGACCTTTGGTTTGGTTTCAAGTTTCCTTACTGAGGCATACTGCCTATAGTGGTCATCAATCATTTCACAACTTTAATGAGCAAAGTCCTCTCTCCTTTCCTGTTCTACATTTAGTCTGGAAACATGAGGGAGTGGCCCCTAATACAAGCTCATGGTTCCCATCTTGCTGCTAATCCCATCTACCTCACCCCTCCCCCACCTCAAACTGCTACAATTTAATCAGCAACTGAGGGTTGTTCTGCATTTAATGGAAGCTGGTAGGTGTTCAGCTCTTCCTATTCAAAACAAGCCATGTACTTAGGTGTTTAAATGTGGATGCTTAAAATCATGGTCTCTTTCTAAATCCAGGCTTTAAAAGCTGCAGAGAAAGATTTAAAAGTGAGAGATAAGTGTAAAATAACGTGGGAGACATTTTCCTGGAACTGCTCCTGTTCATTCAATGCATTGTTGAATCTGTCCCTAGCCCAAGAGAATAAAATTACACATAAACCAGTATAAGAGATCAGAAACCAGTTCAAATCTGTAACACAACAGAAGTTTAGTGCACATCAACCACTTTCAAAATGGCTGAAACCAGTTTAAAGTAAACCTGGATGAATGGAATATCAGACTTAACTGATTTAAGTTAAAAATCGGTTTATTAAATCTATCCAAGATCCCCTCTAGGCTCAAGTTAACTCACAGTCCACCAGCATCCCAGGATGCTTTGCAGCTTCCCAGAAACCCTCACTCCACCTTGCAGGGTAAGCGGGCTAGCCTTGGCCCAAACTGTCTGGTCCAGTGAAGCAGGAAGGTGTGCATCCCCCAGCTTCTGGCCTGGAACACTGCAAATATATGGCTGCATTTCCAGAATCAAAATGTCTGTTCCCTTGCTTATTGGTTCAATGTGAACATCTGTTCACTTGATTCAATCTTTGCAGGTTAGTCTAAGCTGCATAATTGAACCAATAAGCTTTGGGCTTTCTGACTTCTGTACTTAGCTTTCATGTCTAGAGCCAAGTATAAAATATTTCACAGATAATCAAGGCATGAAAGAAAGGAAATGTATTATGAAAATCTGCACACCTTATTTGTCGAGAAGTTTTTTTGACATCTTAAAATGGATGAGGCTTAATTTCATGGAGTTGCTTAAAAAGGCAGGGCAGGGGGGCACTGTAGACACTAACTCAGTAAAAAATATGTACATTATGAAAATAGGCAGCTTACTTCATCAGAAGCTACTTCATCATAGCAGATTAACACAGCTAACCACTTCTCTCTACTCAAATTGCTTGTGAGTAGCATATTTTTTCCCCCTACTCCCAAGGTTACCCAGGAGAAACCACACAGAAAGAAAAGATGGATAGAAAGAACCATCAGACATTTGTGAGGAACAAGAAACCAGAGTAAATTTTATTGATCATTCTGCTAACTTATTTTTTTCTTTGAGAAACCTATATCCATTCATATGCCTTTTGAAGACAACAGTGGTCACAAATCCCTTGACCATTCTAACATTTTATATTAAGCATAATACAGAAGACAATGTTGTTCAGACCTTTTTTTCCAAAAATGTCCCTATTTTGTTTAGGCTATAGAGGTTTTAAGAACAACAGATGCATACAGTCTTTTCTGGGAAATTTGAGATGTTAGCCATGATGGTTTCAAAAAAAACCCAACTAACCACATAAACACACACAAAAAACAAAAAACAACCCCTCAACTGCATTAGAGACCTGTTTTATAATTTCAAAGTACAAAAATATAATGATAGTATGATGTTATGTCAGTCTGAATTTAAGAGAGACAGGCATATCTACACGTTCATTAATGTGCTTTAGGTAATGGACATTAAATCTAGTACCTCCATTCAGAGGTACTAGAAAAGGCACATTCACCTATTTTAATGCATTTAAATGCTTTGAAATCAAAAACAAACAAACAAAAACAGGAGTTATAGATGCGCTCTGGGAGGCAGGGGTGGCACCTTAATTAGCGCAGCTCTGAGAGCCTCACTACTTAAAAGTACATCACATGTATCAGCATCCCCACGCTGAAAAATGGCAGCAGGGTGCTTTGAACTAGAGCTCGAACAAATTTTAGTTCAAAGCCCCCTGCTGCCATTTTTAAGTGCAGGGACACCAATACAAGTGACACTGGAATCTGCTGAAGTGGGGTAATTACCATACTCCAGCAGACACTATTAATTGAGTCTGCTCCAACACACTATAATTACAGCCCATCCTAGCAGCCTCCCTGTATGTGTATAAGAGCCAACGGGGGGGGCGGTATAACACTTTAGTGCACATTAAAACAGGCTAGCGCATGTTAAAGCATGTGTTGATGTGCCCACAGAAAGGTATAATGTAGGCAAGATAGCTTTCTTCAAAAACTTGTTGCTCCCTCAGTATCAGGTGACATGCAAAAGAAGTGTGATTTGCCAAATTAAATAGTCATAATAAATATTAAACAAGAAGCATTAAAGTTTTAAAACTTCTGCAAAGGATAGAAAATTCTTTCCATCAATGTTAAGTGTATGAACTCATAAAATTAAACTCTAATACTGCTCTAACAAAAGGAAATGCAAAGAAAACACTACAAAGACAAGATAAAAAAAAAAAAAACCAGAAGTAGTTTGTATTTTGGGAAGTGAAATGCCAGAGTTGTGTACTTTTTTTTTTTTTAAATTACTAGAGTAATTTCTTTGATGTTTGGCAAATATGGCATTCCCTTAAATCAATAACACTTTTGACAGTAAATGCATGGACTAAAGAATAAGGAAAACAAAAGAGCATTAGGCAAAATGTAGGCACCTTAATTCAAAAACTACCACCTTGAAAACTTCTGCTCAGCTGCTATCCAACTCCATAGATGTCTTGGTTTGACTTTAAGAGTTCATGCAAATGCATATAACCCTATGGGCCTGTGGCTCAGAACTGCCCCACTATTGATAGGGCATGAGTGGGCATAAGCATGAGGTGAGTGCAAGGCAATCCGGGAACTAGCCATCCCTTTCCCCAAGTCTGCCAACTGGGCTGTTGTCAGTCTCAGAGCCTGCTGAACACATCCTAGCAGGCTCAGGCAGCATCTCTTCTGCATGAACAGCCTGGTCTTGAAGCCATTCCACTAAGCAGAAAGAGTTCCAGAATCAATGCTCCAGGGAGAGTGAGCAATACTCCAAAGCCTTTTCCCCATGAGTGTCCTAACCAATAGGCAGTCCTCAACAGTCATAGCAGGGCAGATCTGTGCCAAATTAGAACTGGCTCCTCCCACACCAATTGTGGCAATAGCTGCTTCTGCACCCTCCTTCTACCCTTGCAACAAGCGCAGCACCCATGGCTGCTGACCCCATCACCCCTTTCAGTTACACTACTGGTCTGATCCCAGAACCATTCATTTATTTTACATAATAATACAGTTGTTAAAATAGAAGCTCACTACTTCCAGTTCTGTTTTAAAAGAAGAGACTAAGCCTTCCTGAGTTATGAGAGAGAAATTGGTGCTTAGCTTTAGGACAGGGTTTGAGGGCTGTAGTTGTCAAGTGGATGGCAGTGCCACCTTGAAACTTTAAGGAAAGCACCGGAGTCTCAGGAAGGTAGGACTGCAGACATCTTTTTATTCAGCTTTTTCTTATTGGCTAGCCTTAAATCTTATTCTAATTCTCTCCATGCACTATCCAGGCCATGCAGCTAGCACAAGGTTCTGTATTCTACTCTGGGATTAGGAGCCTAGAAAAGTTAGGCATTTCAGTGCCTCAGTTCTTTATTAGATCTAGCCCTGAAAGATACAAGGTCACATGGGAATATCACAGATCATTAGATGGAAAAAACTACATACTTTGTTAAAAAAAACAAAACAAAAACAGGTGTTCCCTGACAATGTAACAAGTTGGATTAAAAAAAAAAGATGACAGTTTTATGGCTAGTCAGCTACAAGGTAATCAGAATTTTACAACAGTCACTTCTAATCTTTTTTAAACAGAGTCAGGAATAGAGAAGGGAAAGAACTGCCCTTTTAAACTGTTGTTCCCTTGCAACTCCTGGAACACAGAAAAATGTGCTGAGTGCAAAGTAAAATTGTAACTGCACAATCAATATCACATAGTAAAACATTTCAAGATAATGAAAAGCATGTTTCACCTGCCAATCTGCTTCTGTCTTCACCTGCAACTACAACAATCCAGTCTCTTTGAATTGTAATTGCTGTGGCAGTACTGGCCAAATTGGCAATGTTTGCTATTGTGATGACCAGGATGTAGCAGAGAGTCTAGGGAAATGGAAATAAAGCATGAATAAAATGATGGACCAAAGACATCACCACCATTTTTTCTTACAACCCAAATTAGAGCATTTTACATTGTAAATGTTTTGCATGCATATTATTATTCAGATAGGACAATAATAATTCTTGTTTAAATGATGGGTTTTGGTTTTATAAATCACTCGTCTTCAACAAACAAGAAATGGAGTTAAATCTACCTGATCTGGCACTACTGGCAAGGCATCCTTTGACTCCACTGATATCCATGGGTGCAAGGGAAGGAAATGAGGGGGGAACAAAACAAAAACAAACACAAACAACGCACATTCTGTCAATAGAGCTACCAGTTCATAGTTCCTGAAGTCAGGATGTGGTTCTGCAAGTGAAATCCATAGCACCACTGGAATCTGTGGAGTTTTACCATTGAGTTTAAGGGTGCTAAAATTTCACCAATTTTAAGACCACAAAATATCTCTTCTTACATCTTAAACAAGGAAGCCATAGTCCCTTATGATCATTGTTAGAGTCATTCACTGCTATGGTCACTAGACCTGTATTAAGCTATTAATTGTTATGATACCAACAATAGTTTTATTTGCCTTTTTAATTCTATAGAGGATACATGAAAATAGTTTGAGATGGTGGGGGGGGAAAATGTAAACGTTCCTCACTTCTTTCCTCCCTCAAACCAAACACTTCCTTATCACAGACATAAGAAATATTAACAGTTGAGCACTTACAAGAAGCCATCCATGGTATAAGGTCAAAAGCTGAGCCTTAAACAGGAAGACAAGCATCAAGATGATACCACATAAGATGACAGATGCATTCTGTACAACCAAGGATGTCTGGGCCACTATTTCAGGTAAAAAAAATAAAATAAAATAAAGTCCTAGGTTTTTAGTACAAATGATGTACAGCTACCTACTATGCAAATATGAGTGTTCTCACACATTTTCTTTTAAAGAGTTTATTTACAAAGTAGAATATTTTCATGTGCAGAGATTTAGTGTTATGTAGTGCTTTGACTCAACTGTAGTCTTGTACTCTATACCTAAAGTCAAATCCAGCTTTTTCGTGATTTCCTTAACCTAATGATGTAATGCAACATAAATAGGTATTTCTTCCATTCATCTACACTTCAAAACAAATCCCAGCTATTTAAATACTGACACTGTTTTTAAAAAGCAGGCAGTAGAAAAAACACTTAGTAATCATTTTTAACGGAAGCAAGCATTATTGTGTAAGCCGTGTATTTAGAACTATTTTTAAACTAGTAGCTAGATTACTTAAGAATGAAAATGCACTATTAGAAAATTAAAAGGTAACTAAGAACACACATTAGCATTTAAAGTTAGCAGAGCAAATAAGCAGCTGCAAGATGCGCAGATGTGGCTGACAAAAGGAAGAGCCAGTAACAATGAAGTTAGGTTATTAGATTCCAGGGAACCGAATCTGTTGTTCTTAGGCAAAATTTACAGGTTTCATTGTTGTCTCTCTCCATCTAGTTACAGTAGGAGTTTGGCCTCAGTAAGGAACAGATAAAAGATAAAACAGAATGTGAGCAAGCCTGATCTCATATTTAATATAAGGAGTCTTTATAGCATGCTACATGCCAACTCCTATTTCGCCTAACTTCCCCTTTTGACAGATGTTGGTCATCTGTAAACTAGATACTGAGGTTGCTGACCTTTAAGCCTTGAGTTCTTGTCCACCCAGTCTCCAATAATGGCTCCCAAAAGAAGGACTGATCCTGCCACAACCAGTCCATAGACTGCAGTCAAAAGCAAGCTGTTTCCATAAAGTTCAACCAGAAAGACAGACACTGCAAAATGCCACATCCGATCTCCCTTTAATAGAGAGGGGAAATAAATAAATAGATCATTATTTACATTTTGATATCACGTTAATACATTTTCATGTCTCATCAGGATAACCACACAAATACTCACATACTAATAAAAACCCAATCATGTCACCATTCTGTGCACAAACCTTGCTTGTGTCTAGATTAGTGCCCAATTAGGCTAGAGACAGACATTACAAATAAACCAATTTAAGTGATCAGAAACTAGTTTAAACCTGTAACAGAACAGACATTCAGTGCACATAAGCTAGTTTGAAAATGGCTGAAACTAGTTTGAGATAAGCCTAGTTGAATGTAGTATCAGACTTAACCTGATTCGGGTTAAACTAGTTTATGCAATGTCTGTCCCAGACCTCTTCCTAGTTTAACTTAAACCAGAGTCCTCTGCATCCCAGATGCTTTGCAGCCCTGGGCAGGGCTCTCTGCTCCAGGGAGCTATGCTGGCTCCTCCCCTCCACTCTCTGGCTGGAGCTGCAGAGACAGCCGGATCTGCCTAGCTTCTTCCTGCCTCATGCCCCCAACCCCACCTCCCCTCTGCCACAGCATGGACCATAGCCAGCATGTGGTATGCCAGCTTATGCTGAGAGGTGTCTAGGTAAGGTGGACAGGACAGTGTCTGCTTAGGGCCTTTTGGAGCTAAAAGAGCTCGAATTAATGAGAAAGGCTTTTGTCTTCTTGATGGGTTGATAAACACTAGCACCTCCAACTTCTAGCCTGAGCCACTACAGGCATATGCTTGCTTTTCTTCAGTCCAGAGGGGATGTCTGTACAATTACAAACTGGTTCAGCCTAGCCAGGTTAGACTAACCTGCAAAGACTGAATCAATTCAGGCTCAAGCTTTTTGAATGTCTGTCCCTAGCCTTAGTGTCTCATCCTGATGCATCATAGAATGTAATTTTTTCTATGGTCATATTATGGGTCAAGTTCTGTACATGACTCCAGAACTGTTAACTTGTGTATGAATTCTCCCGCTACAGAACACTCCAACTATTGCCTATAGTGGTTTTAACCTCACCAGACCCAGTGCTTTTAAAATTATACAAAAAAAACTTTGTTCCACCTTTGAAGCTTTTGTCTCACATGAATGAAGCAGACTGTTTGTTATGAACTCCAGCTGTGCAAGTTCAGAGAGACAATATCAACTTTGAACAACATTTCCGTCTAAAAAAAAAAACCAACATTTCAACTCCAAGTAATGTCTAGAAACCATTATTAACCGGAACAGAACAGTGTTTCTGTTGCACTGTAATTTCATTCTTGTTTTTTCCTTCCCATTTGAGAGAATACGATATTCTCACTCCTGACTTTCATGCATTATGCTTCCATCCTTACTTTCTTAAAACTCACTGATTCTCTGAAGCAAAAAACCTTAGCAGAAAGGTAGTTAGTAGTGTTAATCTGAAGTCAAGCAGAAGGCAGGGTAGATATGCACTGTAAGGACTAACCAGTATCTATTTTTATATTACATATAAAAATAATGAGAAAGGGAGAGAAAGCATGAAAACATATACACTTTTGAACTCATGTTCATGAAAACTTATGCTCTACGAATCTTATTTAGTCTATAAAAGCTGCATATCTATCCTGTCCTCTGCAAAAAGAAACTGTAGTCCTTTCAAATCTTTTGAATCTTTGATACACTACTTGGTCTTGCCTTTGACTTGACTAGAACCTGGATTTCACCCTCATTTTCTGAATGTATTGTTGTAGTGTCAACCTGTGCCTAATCCATGCTTCTTGAACATACAAATAATTGCAAAGTTTGAATGTGCAACAAATACAAAACTGCCTCCCCTATAATCAAATCCTAAATTACAGGGTGTTGCCAACTCTGCTTTTTACATCACCTCATCCACATGAAGCTCAATACAAAATAAGAAAGAAGCATTATTGCATGCCTCAGAGTCCATGCAAGAGGTTTACTTCTCTCACAGCCTTGTTACAAGGCCAAGTGCAAGAACCTAATAATATTTCATTTAAGCACTAAACGTTAGAGATTAAAATGTTTTCTTCAAGGAATCTTTCAGCACATTTTCTAAATGACTAAGTAAAAAATACTCTTAAAGCATTGCACACTGGAGACTGGAGCCACCAGCCTTCCAGGCCCCTCTAGCTGGCCCCAAACTCATGGGAGAAAGAAGAGGCAAGCTGGGTTGGAAAGTAGGGCTCTTCTGGTGAGTGTCTGCCTACCCATCTTTAATCACAGCATGCTAGCAGTTGGCAGAGATGCTGCCAGTGTTGGAGAGAGGTTGGTGGGGGCAGAGGGTCAGGGAGCTGGGGTGGAGAGTTGGCTAGCATCAGGAATGACTGCAGAAGATGCTTGTCAGCGGGATACCAGGGTAGGTACAGGATGATGAACATGGAGAGGATACTGCTTACCTCCTCACATAGGCACCAGGCACCACACCACCCTTAAAACCATTTGAAATGTTTTCTTCCTTTGAGTATCCTCTTAAAGAAGCAGTGCTATGCAGTACAGCTAATAAAACTATGGTAAGGACTTGAAATGCATAATATTTCAAGATGCACTAAGAATGCACCAAGATCTACTGGAACTAACAGCAAAAGCTTGTCATAAGTTAGGCAAGCCAGTAAAGGGAAAAAAAGCATAAGTAGTCACACTGTATTTGGGTCCATAATAATAGCTGGTGAAAGCATATAGAAGTACACTGAAGTAACAGTAGCATACATGTACACTCCTTACACTCACTGTAGAATCTGGCCTTTGGCTTTTACTAAGCATGTACACTGAGGAGTTTCCCATTCTGCAAACACTCATAAATGTAAACTCATTTATGCCATTCCCTGTGAGAGCTGTCAGAATCAGAACCCAATGAGGCTGAAATAAAATTAAATGTTTTCTATGTCAAAATGAAGTTCTCCTCCAACTCCTGACCCTACTTGATGACTAACTTAACAACCGAGTTTACTTTCGTAAAACTTAAATCAAAGTTTCCTCTATAACAGTCACAGAAGAATAAGTTTATGTATTCTCCCGATTTTAAGGATCAGTAAAATCCCATGAGATTCAAACTACTCCCTGGTCAAATTTCACTTATAAATGAGTCATCATCTAACCATAGAACCTGGATAGTCTATTTACTTGTTTATTAAAATAAGAAACTGATGCAAAAGAAAAAAAAAAAAAAATCACTAAAAGGGATCTATGCTGCAAAGCTTTGCTTGTTTGGATGTAGCTAGATAGAAAAAAAATTACAAAATTTCATTAAAAAAGGAAAGTAGTCAGCACTGATAGCCATTATACTTAAGATAAAAGAAATCTGAGCCCTACAGAAGTCAAAGGCAATGTCCTATTGACTTTAGTCTACACAGTATTTCACTCAGTTTCCACAGGGCACCACCTTGTCATCAGCAAGTAACCCAAATATACACAAAGTACAACCTTCTCTTGTTGGTTCTTTACATCTGTATTATGCTGTATGAACCTCTGTTAGCTTCATTAATGCAATAATGTAAATCTCATACACACTGCAATATTGATCAGAAGAAGTGAGCTGATGATGGATATCTTGCATTCAAAAGTTTATCTAACCTTATCCCAACCATGCAGTTCGTCCAATACCCCAAAAAATCCTTGCCTCTCAAGTAATTCCTGGACCGTCATAGCTCAAACCTAACTCTAATACTACTATTAATTAAAAAAGACAAAAAACTGATGCAGGATCAGCAGTTAGACTTCATCATGGCCAAGTAACTTCACCAAGAGTACTTGGGTCAGAATAAATTTGCATGTACCTAGCTAATCTGGAAGAATCTGAGGCTATTTGTTTTTAAAACTGATTTTTTTTTAATTGCCAAGCAGAGATTATCTGTTAGTGGCAGAAAACATAGCTGAATTATAAATAAGCAGTTACAGAACAATTATGCTTTAAGCTACACTAGGACTCAAGAAGTTTTAATAGTAAAATGTACCCTTACAAGATAGACAGCTCACTTCAAGAGGCTTTATCCTGTTCTTCTTGAGATCCATCATTAGGGAACTGAAACCTCTTTCTTCATGAAAAGTTATACTACTTAAATCTAAGCATTCTTTAAGTAGCTTTTATTTTTTCTATTACTCACATATTACCATATGCCTACCACCAAACCAAATGTGGTTTGATCTCTGAAATTTAACAATCCCAGGCCTCATTGTTACTTAGCATTCAGAATTCCCATGTGGTCTTCCACCTACAGGTACAACCAAGGTATGTGTGAAGTGTTCAGCCACAAACCAAGACCACAGAAACCAAACGGGAGGAAAGCGTTCATTCATTCAGCCCCATTAACTGCTGAACTGGCAAGAGGCAATAAGGGGTATCAAAGGCAACAGTTCAACAAAATGTTTCAGCATGTGATTAATAATAAAAATCAAGCACAAGCTGAAGTGCTTTGCTGAATTTGTCTACACCTCTAAATATTAAAGGAGAATGAGCAGCTAGTGTTTTCATGTTCCAGTCCCGTCACCCTCTCTCATGCTGAGAGATCTTACCTTGCTCTGTAGGGAGTACCACTGTTGATTTCAGTGGGACAAATCACAGAGGAAGGCACCACACAACTGAAGGACAGAATCTCGGTCTGAATGGACATGCCTTTTTGGTTTTGGGGACAGAACAGTCCTTGTTTCTATGAAAAAAAGATTTTGGGGCAAGATAATACCCACTGCTAAAATGTATTTTACCTATTTAAACAAAAGTTTGATATTTCTCCAAACTTCCTTCCATTAGACATTGCACTGTGACCCTTCTGTTTAGTCAGTGACACACTGCAAAGAACTAGGTGTGCAATGTTATAGTCATAACAGCAGCCAAGCTCAGTTTTGTACAACGCACACATCAAGGCAGTCCCTCATTTAGAAGCTTATATAGCAGAAGACCAAGGCAACAAAGGAGTTCTAGAGGAAGAAGTTATTTTAAAGAGTTTAACAGCCTTATTAATCCAATACTAAAATCAGTTATTTACAAGGTAATAGATTACCACACTTCAAAAAAAAGTAACATTTCTCTCTATTCTTAAACTATGGCCTATTTTTTCCATATATCTTTATAAAAATTGAGGATAACCATGTCTAAAACTACTTCCCAGCATAACAGATGCTTTTGCAGTTTTAGGACTTTTTTTTTTTTTTTTTTTTTTTTTTTTTTTTTTATAAGAGACCAAATATACAATGTTTCAACAACCAAGTATTTTATTAAAAAATGGGGAAATGGTAGTACCAAAAAGCAGAGGTTTGTTAGTGAATGCCAATAACTGCAAGAGCTACTATTGATCCATTGCCCCATTACTGAATACCAAGTATACTATACCTTCTCACCAAATCCTTCAAATTATTAGATCCAGGTCACTGCATTACAAAACATATTTTGTTTGGGCAAGGCTCACATACTGTTCCTAATCTTTAGGAAATTGTAATATTACCTTAGTCTGTAACAAGCCTTACTGGTTTCAGTAAGGTTGCTCAGAGAGTAAGGTATTACTCAATGTATAAGGAAACAGAGTTGGACACTCCTGAATGTTACACTTCTATTAGAATACTGCCAAGCACAGTGTAGCACATCTTTTGGATAGCATGGAGGTTACCGAGAACACTCCCCCAGCACTCTGCTGTTTTTGCTGACAAATCAGAACCACCTTTTTCCTTGTTAAAATATAAACAGCATGAAGAAGGATCAAAATGCAAATTAATACTATTTCACTACATGGTGCAACTTTTTAAAACTTACCCAAGTGGACAGTGCATGCCCAAGATAAAGAAGAAACTTTGCAGATGTAAAATAAGTGACCAAGGAGCCTAAGTTGGGAAGAAAAAAGAAAAAGGAGACATGCTGAAGAGGAACAGAGTAATTTTGCAACTTTTTAGCACACATGAGTTTTATGCCATTTTAAAGTCAGCTCCCTAGTGATCAAAAAGGTGGTCTGTGGCTCACCAGTGGTCCACAGCTGGTCCATACCTCCTGCCTCTCTTTACAACTAAGAGTTTGATGCTACGGGTGCATGATGGACTACACAAAGTTGAGGGCTGTCAGCGGTCTAATCATCCAATGAGTCTACGACCTGACAAACAACATCCTGCATTCTTTTGCAAGCTTGTCTACCTTCATGCCAGCTATGCAGCTGGTCCAATGAAAGATCGTCCCAAGCAATCGTGGGATCACAGAGCCATGTATTGACACAAACAGATTTGCCTGCATGTGCTGCTCAGATGGGCACCGTACTTCTTCTGTCGAGTCCCTCCCTGTGGTTCACTGAACTGCCCTTTAGGAGCTCTGCCAGAGGGGACAAACAGGAGGGAACAAAGACTATCAGAGCAATCTTACCTGCCTCTGCACCAAGTCCTCTGGCTGGACTAGTCCCAGAGAAAGATGCCGCTCCACAGGAGCAAAGGTGGCACGTAGCTGTGCACCACCTTTACTGCCTGGAGAGCCCATGACACCCCCTGCATCCCTCCCCACAAACCAGCCAGGGGCTAGCGGCTACCACCAGGACCTGCACAGGGTGTAGCTCGCCGCCAGCCTGAGGGTCGCACCGCGGTCCCCGCAGCCTTGGCTGGTCTTTGCCCCGCTACCTGCCCCGTGGTACTGACCGCAGCATCCCCGGCCGCTCGCCTGCTCCGCGGCCCGGCTCATGTCCGTCCGCGCGCAGCCCCCCGCCAAGTCCCGCGCCGCTGGGGTCCCCGCAAGCCCCGGCAGAGCCTAGGAGCCCGAAGCAGCGGGCACACGGCAGCCTATGGTGGGTCTTTCCCAACTTAGCTAGCACTGTAGCTGAAGTGGGAAAGCGATAGCCTTATGGGCAGGGGCGGCGAGGCGCTGCGAAGGCGAACGAGGGGCCCAGCTAGGCCCCGGCTCCCGCTGGCCGCTCCGACACCCGGCTGCACTCGCGAGCCCCGGGCTCGCAGCCTTTGTAGCGGGCGGGGCGGGGAGGGGAGGCGGCCCCCTCCTATCAGCGCCCGGCTCATTTGCATGGCCCCGCCCGCCGGGGCAGGTCGCCGAGGTGAGCGGGAGCGCCCGGGGCAGCCCCCGCGCCTGCTGCCGCCGCCTCTGCCGCCGGCCCCTGCCCTGCCCTGCGCCCCAGGGGGCAACACACCGGGGCGGCTCGTGGTGCTGGTGTCCGCCTGGCCGTGTACTTCTACTACTAGGCTCCTCCGTGGAGATCACTGAATCTTCCTGTGCCTCGGAAGCCGGCTCTCTGAAAGAAGGCGGACCCCAGTGCAGAAAGCCAACATCGCCTCAAATGTCCGAGGAAATGAGTGCTCCAAGGTCGTGAGATCAGGTTTGAAACCAAGCCCACGGTTTATCAAGTAGGAAACGCCATGTATCTGGGTCCATGAAGGCAGTTTTCGGGGATAACGGCTCTTCCTGTTGGCTTAGTACTCGCCAAGGTGTTGGGGCTTTAAGCCCACTTGATGTAAATGGAAGGCTTCTCCCTAGCTCGCTCCTGTGGGCATATGGCTGAGGGCAGGGGAAACTTGGGGGCAGGCGAACCTCTGGGCTTGGGCCTGCACGTAGGAGGCTTGCCAAAAGACTTGGAAATATCTGAAGGCCCTGGTGGGGGTGGAAGATGATTGCCAGTTGTAGGGCCACATATGGTTCTGGACTGACTCATGGATTTGGACTTGATTTGGCTTGGAACACGAAAAATGTCTTTAAAAAAAAGTAGTTATGATGCCCACCTTCCTCAATAGAGTAGGGATGTGGAAAACATACAGGAGTCACCTCAATTCATTGGCAACGTGTAGGGGGTGCATGTGGGTGCATGTGCACTCCCTGCAAAAAGCACCACTAACGCTGCCAGTGGCACCTGTAGGTGGTTACCACTTGCCACCCCCACCACCACTGAGAGCGCTGGCAGCGTCTGTGGGTGGTCACCACCCCCTGCCGCTGGCACCACTGTGGGCCCCTTGCAGGAGCTCTCCGCTCAACACCGACACACTAGCACTGCCGCCACCGCCTGCAGGCAGTCGCCATGCCCCCCAAGCTTCCAGGGCCATGCAGCATTCATGCCTCAAGTCACTAGAGAAGTACCATCGAGGCTGCCTATGAAAGACCCTTTGAATCCAGTGGGAAGACAAACACACCAGCATTAGTGTCCTCTTGCAAGCAAACACCACAAGCATCAAGGCAACGATCATCCAGCATCAATTTCATTGGGCTGGCCATATCATCTGGATGTTCAACTCTGGATTCCCCAAGCAAGTTTTATTTTCCCAGCTTAGTCAAGGCATACGGTCGAGAGGAGGGCAGGGAAAGCTCTTTGAGGATGTTCTCAAGGCCAAGTTAAAAAGATGCAACATCAACATCAACACATAGGGAGCATCCACAGGAGCTCACATGTGCTTCTTGCCCCACCTCAAACCCCTTTATATCCAGGGGTCTAAAAAAATTAACGTTTAAAAAAGTCCCTGAGGCAACCGGAGGCTGAGTTCTCCACAGAGACACTCGTGGTTGCCAGAGCATCTCTATGGTTGCCCCTCGCTCTGGTGCTGAAACACGCAGCCAGTGAGTAAGAGGTTGGGAGGCTGGAGGAGTGGGGAGGGGACCATGGGGGGAAGGCCCAATGGCCCCCCCCCACTCCCCCAGTTCCCCCAAGGCCCCCAACCCCTGCCAGGACTGGCGCCCCCCACCAGCCCCCCTGAGCCCTGCCAGGGCTGGCCCCATCCCCCCAAACCTCCCCCATCCCTGCCCCCCCATACTTCAAAAAAAAATCCCCTGGCACCTACCGGCAGCTGCCGTGTGTCTGACTGGGGCCTCGCCTCTGCAGTGCGGGGCAGGCTCACAGCCACAGCGGCCCCAGCCCAGGCCCTGCTGCTCCCCCGCTGCCCTGTGCTGCCCGGGGAGGGCTCTGCCAGGAGGCCCTGGAGCCCCCCGCTTCTAAGGTAAGCAGAGGCTTTTTTTTTTCCTTTTTTTTTCTGGGTTTTTTTTCTGGGTTTTTTTTAAGCGATGGTGCCTGGGGTAGCCATGGGGGCCTAGGGATGCAAGTTGTGGGAGTGAGGATGGGTGGGACACCCATTGGGGGGATCTGGGGGAGCAGAGGAGTGGGGCTGTGTGGGGCAGCTATTGGGGGGCTGCAGCAACTGGTGAGGGATGGGGCCAGGTGGGGCAGCAATTCAGGGGCTGGGGTGGGCCATGTGGGCCTTGCAAAGGGGGGTGGTAGCCCCTGTGGGGGCTATTTGGCCCCCGTTGGAGGCCTATACCCCTTGTGTGGGGGTTTAGCCCCCTGTTGAGGGGCTGTACCCCTTGTGAAAGGGCCAAACCCCTTGTGTGGGAGCCATTGCCCTGTGGGAGTGCAGCAAAACATGTATTCATGAATTCATGAAACATGTATTTAGAGTTCACTTGATTATTATGATAAGAGACTTGCTTTAACACTGTAGATATATCAATAAAACATTGCCCAACTGATCGCTGTCTCTTTCTTTCTCTCTGTCTTTATAGTGGTCTTTTGTTTTATTTGTGGAGGAACATGGATTTGTGGATATTTTACAGAGTGACTTTGGGATTTTTTTTTATCAGGGATTTTTCAGTCTTCCAGCAGGGAACACCAGAATTCCTGCTAGGGAGGCCAGTGGCAGGACCCTGCCTGCTCAGAGCTGGCACCTGGGACCCAGCAGGCTGTGGCTGACCTCCTGGCCAAATGGGGCCAGGAGGACATGCTTTGACAGTTCAGAGCAGGCCACCACACCCAGAACATCTGGGTGATAGCTGCCCAGATGGCCAGGCAGTAGCACACATGGCAGTAGGCCAACCCTACAACCAGAGTCCACTGGGAGCTGGCCCAGAGGGGCAGATGCCTCTACTGGCTCTGCAGTCCCCATCCAAGTCTGGCAGATGCACAGCAGGTCATAGCCAGGCAGCAGCCCCCACTGCCAGACTGCTGCAGTGGGTAGAGGGTGCAGGCAACTCTCAGGGCTGCTTCAGCAATCTAGCTGGCACAAGGGGTAGTGTCCCCAGGTACCAGTTGGCTGGGCCCCAGAAGCTCCTGAGAGCTAGTAGCCATGAACTACTTGCCAAGGTAGCTTTTTATACTGCTGGGGACAGGACAGGTGCTGGCCCCTGGCTCTTGCTCCCCCTGGCTGAAAATCCGGGAGGAGCCAGGCAGGGTTATTGCGCCCCAAGTGGCACAATTTGCTCAACAACAAAGTGTATGTCCGAGCATGTGCGCTGAAGCATAAAGCCCTGGCTCAATTTTCCACCGCTTCTATTTGAGCTGCTGCAAGCACATGTGCTTGCATGTGTGGACATGCCCATAGGAGGCTATTGCCCAGAACAACCTCAAATGGAAGAAGAGCCTGCTGCAAGGATCTCAGTACTCTGAAACCTTACAACAACAACAGGAGATGGAAAAGACGGACTAGCAGAAACAGCATAGACTGAATCAAAAATCTGGAGCCACCTGCCCCACACAGAAACACATGCCCAAGTTGCAACAGAGTCTGTCAATCCCAGATCGGTTTCACCAGTCATCTTTGGACCTACAGATAAAACATTCATGGGAGACAATCATCCTCAACTCCAAGGAATTGCCAAAGAAGAATACAACAGATAAGGATAGAGTGGCTTGGACTGGGATGACCTCTGGACGTCTCTCTCAGCCCTTTTTTTCTATGATTTTATGATATAGGGGGTGCTGAGAGTAGTGAGTATTGGGGAAGGCAGAGGCCAGCAGTCTACTTGTGCCTCCACATCCAAAGATGAACAGGCTTGAAAGAGCTGTACAGCTTTCCAGCAAGGTCCAAAAGCATTTACATTCTGATACAAAAACACCTAACCAAGAACTAAGAGTGTCCTGAATAAAGTAGATGTTGGCAATGCCTCACAACAGGCCTCTCTGATCTCTTTGTTTTTTCCGCCTTGTATTGTAACTTAAAAATGACAGTCCTCAGAACACACCAGCTTTCAGAAGCTACAAAGCAATTGTGCTCACTCACATTTACCAAGGAGGCACGTCCCTGAAGTTAAGAGAAGGGAAAATGGAAAGAGTTCTGCTAGCAGTGAGATATAATTCCGAGTAAATAATATTGCACAAAGCTTTCAGAAGCTTTCTGACAGAAGCATTTATATATGACCTCTTATGATCCATCCAGACAGAAAGAAATACATCAAATCTTATGATTCCAGTATTGCCAACCCCAGGAATTTAATCACAAATCAGATCCCAAGTGGTCATGAAATTGTCTTAGTCATAACAGTTTGAAAAATAATACCTTGTTTTTTTCCTGTTTTTTAGTCTTTAACTTTCAGTTTTTATCAAGGACTTGAAAAAAGTGTTTTAAGGAAAACAACAATATCATGAAACCCAAGGTAAAATTGTAAGAGCTGGAAGTACTTATATTCTGAGGTTTCAAAGGTTGGATGCAGCCAAAGTGACCTGCAGTAGAAAAGCAAGAAACCAGCAATTGGTTACTTAACAAAGATACCATTGTTTTCTAATACATGTGGAAACGAATTATACTTAGTGCATAAAAATTAAGTTCATAGTGGTTTCTCTAGCCTAGAGGTAGCCTTAACTCTTGCATAGATTTCATTATACTTCTTTCCATACCATAAGATCAACCTATGGCGTTGGTTACCAACAGATATTCCAGAATGTAATTGTAGAATAATAGGGAAGTAGGGCTGGAAGGGACCTCATAAGGCCATCTACTCCACCCTTACTCAAAGCAAGATCAGTCCTGACTAAACTATCACAGCCAAGTGTCTGTCCAACCTGTTCTTGAAAATTTCCAAGAACAGAGATTACGTTATTTCTCTGGGTAGCCTGTTCCATTGCTTAGCCACCTTCATAGTCAGAAAGTTCTTCCTAATTTCCAATCTAAATTTCCCCTGCTGCAGCTTGAGCCCATTGCTCCTTGTTCTGTCCCCTATACCCACAGATGAATCCAATTTCCATCTTCTTTATAATCACCCTTCAGGTATTTGGACTGTTAACAAATTACCCCTCAGTCTTCTCTTTACTAGACAGGATAACCCTAGCTCTTTCAGCCTTTTGTTGTATTGCAGTAGCTATAATTGCTTTAATTGCTTTATTTTCCTATTTTAATAATAAATTATTGAGCTATTAAGATAAAGTTTACTTTGTTATGATTTTTCATAATATTTTAATCAGCCATTATTATTCTGTATCAAATATTAAATAGCCATAGAATTAACCATTTACTTTAAATCCCCTATTGCATAAATATATCTGACCTGTTGGTCTCATTATTTTAGAACTTAAATTTAATATAAGAAAAATGTTTTATGTAAGGTCTGTGGTATGTCTGGTATGCTTGAAAAAAGGTAATGAAAGAATGAGTGATGTATGTATGTGACAATGTGAAGGAAGACAGTTCTATTGCAGCAAGTGAAAATCGTCTTCTGTGGTTTAACAGTTAAAGGTTGCAGCAATGTCAAGTCAGCAGTTAAGGATTACCAAATCCTAAATCATACCTTCACCTGATGGCTGAAGATTACAAGCAACGACCCCCAAAGATTGCAGACCACAAAGCCAGAAGATTCCACCAGACTGACCCGAGCATCTTTAGAACTTGGTAATACCTTAACCTTTGTAGGACTGTCTAACTATCTGTGTGTGTGCTTGTTTCTTTTGTATGAATGAATGAATGAATGGATAAGTAGGTATGGGAATGAGTGAAGCAGATAACCTTACTGTTCTTTATTCCTTTTATGTTTTATGTTCCAATAAATGCGGCATTGTGCCTTATCCCCAATAAGATTCCCACTTGTTTTTAATTCACACTGTATACTCTGAACGTACAACACTTTCCTCAAGTCTTGCTTCCCAGGATCCTAATCATTTTTGTTGCTCTCTGTGGCAGGGCACTATGTGTGCCTGCCGCTTTAAGGCCCTGGAGCTGGCAGCCTCCAGGCGCCTAACAAGGGCAGCCATTTTAGATTCAGGGCTGCCTGTATAAACAAAGCAGGCAACAACATTGCCTGGCCTGAGGGCTGCCGAGTTTCATGTGGAGGTAAGGGAGGAGCTGTAGGGGATGGTAGGAGCCTCCCAGTCCTGGCTACGACTGGTAACTATACCCTACCAGGAGTGGGTGGCCTAGTGGGGCTCCCAGTGGTGTGGGAGCCCCCAGGAAATGCCAGGCCAGTGATCACCCTGGTGAAAGGCAGGTCGGGGTGCCTTAACCCCTAGCCCTTACCTTCGGGTGGGTCGCATCCGTCGGAGGTAGTTGTGGGGGTGCAAGCAATGAGGAGGAGAGTTGGGGCCAGGTATGGCCACGGCCGCCTAAGCCCACCTGTGGAGGGAAGCCCCAAGACCCCAAGTAAAGGGGGCATTACGAGCAGTGTGGAGCCCCCAGTGTGAGGGGGGCAGCGTGTGGAGCCTTGTGAAGGGAGAGGGGGCTCAGCCAGAGAGAGAGCTGAGTCCTTCCTGACCCCCAGTAAGTCCTCCAATGTGGAGAAGCAGAGTTTGGGTCAAATATAACACCAGTAGTAGCACCATGACCAGCTGCCCAAGGGGAGAGTGAGAGTCCCCTGTGAGACCCTGAGGCCCCAGTCGTGGTGTGAGGTAACCCCAGATCCCCACATCCGTGGAGGAGGACCCAGAGAGGGGGACCCTGGGATAAGAGTATGGGTCATACATCAAGGCCTGCCAGAGCTTCCCCTGACTGGCCCAGGCAGGGGCCAGGACCAGGATGGTCAGAAGGGCAAGGAGGCCCATCGAGAGGGATGCCCAAGAGCCAGGGGTCTGGGGTCCCGACTGGCCTGGAGGTGGGCCGGGGCTAGTGTGAGCCAAAGGTCCTAGTGAGGGGACCACACCCGAAGGGGAACCAATGGCAGAACGATATGTGGCCCAGTATGATGGTGGCAGAGTCTGCCTGAAGGGAGGAACCCAGGTGGGGTCCTACAGCAGGATTCTGGGGCCCATCATGGGGGACTGGCGTGTTTGAAAATGTCATGATGTCATCAGCAAGGCTTGGGCTGCGGTGTAGGGGAGGAATGGAGCCACAGACAGCACCCCCTAGCAGCAGGGCAGAGAATGGGCAGCCTCCCGCCAAATTACATATATTAATCAATTAAGACCAAGGCATGGCGGGCGAGAAGGTGGGTGGTTAGCCCAACAACAGCGGGGCATGCCAAGCAGGGATCAGCCCCAGTAGGCCCCCTGTTACACTCTCCACTAGACTGTTTCCAATCTGTTCACATACTTTCTTGAAGTGTGAAGCCCAAAACTGGACACGGTACTCTAGGTGAGGCTTCAACAATGTTAGATAGAGTAGAAGAAGCACTTCCTTGGATTTGTAAGTGACACTCCGATTAAAACAACCAAATATGCTGTTGCCTTTTTTTGCAACAACAGCACGCTGTTGGCTCGTTATGGTCTACTGTAACCCCCAGGTCCTTCTGTGTACTACTGCAGCCTAGCCAGTCATTCCCCAGTCTGTATTTGTGTATGCAGTTATGCAGGACTTTACACTGTTCTCTGTTGAATCTCATAGAATTGATTGCAGACCATTTCTTCAGTCTATCCTGGTCATTCTGGATCTTAGCCCTGCCCTCCAGAGTGTCCGCAACTCCATCCAACTTTGTGTTATCCACAAATTTGCTAATCATGCAGTCAGTCCCATCATTCAAACTATTAATAAAAGTGTTGAGCAATACTGGATTTGGGACAGACCTCTAGGGAATCTCACTTGATAGCTCCTCCCAACTAGATATCTATTAATCTGAATAGAGTTCTTGCAGAGCTTAAAACAGGGTAGATGCATATGTGAACATGTGTAGTTCCTCTAGAAAAGAAATTATGCAAATGTGTTAAAGAATATTAGTTATCAAAGCATGTCATTTGAATGTGGGAGCCAGGTAGGAGATTGTCTTCCTGTTGTGTAACACTGCAAAATTACTTTGGGATATTTATGGAAGGAAGTTTCTTCCTCAGAAATACAGACCATCGCCAGAGGCAGAATACCAAACATTATGGACAAACAGCTAGTACTGGTATGACCATCCTGTAATACTTTGCAAAGTTTTTCTTATATCAATTAGGTAACTACATTTTATATCTATGAATCATTGGAAAAAAAAGAGCTCTACCGCTTGAAAAAATATAGTACAGAAATAAGAATGAACATAAAAACAGGAAGTCTACAATTGCTATTTTTATGGAGAGATTTTTTTTACTCAGAAGTGAGTTTAGTAGTTTCTTCATGGTATGTATTGGTATCCTTGCCTATGGGGCTGGAACCAACTTACCTTCATTGAAGGTAAGATAAGTGAGTTCCCAGTTTTTTAGGGCATCCATAGATCCATTTTTGTTTGTCCCTAGGCTCCAAGAGTTAGACTTCTAGGGCATTTATACACGTGCTCCAGGAGTGTGTGTGTAGGAGGGAGGGTGAGGGGGGAGAAGCACCTTAATTAAAGCACCTTAATCAGAGTAGCCCCAAGAGCCACTGGGCTGTAGCTTTACCCCCCTCCAATCCTCCACCCAGAATGGTGCAGCAGGGGCAGGAATGGCAGGAGGAGGAGCTGCTAGAGGCGAGGGAAGCACAGCAGCACCCACCAGCTGCAACTGCACTGGGAGCAGTCTCACCAGAAACTGCATATGCTGGTTGGGGCCGGCAGGGCTGTTCTGCTCCCCTCACCTCTAGCTGTGGCTCCTGCCATGCCACACCATTCCAGGCTGGTAGAAGCTTCAGCCTGGCAGCTTCTGCTCAGTGCCTGGAGATCCAGCAGGAGCTGCTCATTTCATAGATTTCATAGACATTAGGGCTGGAAGGGACCTTGGAAGATCAGCGAGTCCAGCAAGTCCAGCCCCTGACCCAAAGGGCAGGAAGTCAGCTGGAGTCATAGGATCCCAGCAAGATATACATCCAGTTTGCTCTTGAAGGTGTTCAATGTGCTTGAACCACCTCCACTGGCAGGCTGTTCCAGACCTTGGGGGCTCGGACAGTAAAGAAATTCTTCCTTATGTCCAGCCTGAAACGGTCTTGCAGGAGTTTGTGACTGTTCGACCTCATCATCCCTTGGGGCGCTCTGGTGAACAAACATTCCCCCAGATCCTGGTGGTCACCCCTGATAAACTTATAGGTGGCCATCAGATCACCCCTGAGCCTGTGCTTTTCCAGGCTAAAGAGCCCCATGGCTCTCAGCCTGTCATCATAAGGTCTGTTTTCCTGACCTCTGATCATGCGCACGGCTCTTCTCTGGACTCTCTCAAGCTTCTCCACATCCTTTTTGAATTGTGGAGCCCAAAACTGGACGCAGGCAAGTGGAGCGGATGGAAGGTGGCTGGGAGCTGGAGCCAGAGCTCTATGTGCTGGGCAGAAGTTACCGGGCTGAAGCTTTCCACCCACCCAGAGCAGTGCATCAGGGGCAAGGGTGGCAGCAGCAGCAGCAGCAGCAGGGTCAGCTGGAGGCAAGGGAGGCAGAACATTCCTGTCGGCCCCAGCCAAGACACAGCTTCTAATGTAGCTGCAGCCAGCCGGGTACAGTACAGTGATGGATAGGGGGTGTGCGGGTGGTGGCTGCCAGGCTCCGACCCAACTGGTGCCTCCAAGCCAGCTTGGGAAGCCACAGACATGATTAACACATTCTGCATCGCCAGTCCACCTGCCAAGGTGCCCACCTGCAGCTGCAACAATGTCACCTCCATGCCATGCCTGGCCAGCCACTGCCCATGTCACCAAGCCAGGGTGTCACAGAGCTGCAGCCAGCTGGGAAGGGCCCTGCGCCTGCAGCCAAGCCCAGGCCATCCCAGCCAGGCCCTTCCCAACCAGTTGCAGCTCCATGACAGTCTGGTCCAGCCCGGGCATGGGTTGCTGGGAGCAATTCGAGCCAGTGCCGAATTTAGGCTTAAACTACTTAAGCTACAGTGTAGGGCCTCATAATATGAGGGGCCTCTAAATTAGAAAAAAAAACTGGATTTTTTCATTCTAATATGACAAAAATATACATATATATGGCTCCACAATTATTATGCATACTGAGTTCATAAATTTGTGCAGAAATAACAATAATTCATAACATTTCATGAAGATCCATTTTCGTGGATTTCCTGGATTATTTTTTATCATATGGGGCCTCTTAAACTGGACATAGCTTGGGGCCTCTTAAACTGGACATAGCTTAGGGCCTCAGCATGTCATAATCTGGCACTTATCCACGCACAGAGCTCCTGTGGCCTCAGCCCAAGCTGCAGCTGGCTAGGAAGAGCACTGTCCCCACGGCTCAGCCCAGGCTGGCCCCCCTGCCTCTACCCTCAGCAGCCCCTGCAGCATGAATGACATATGCCACCAGAGAATGGGGTTGCAAGGTAACCACCTGAAAGCAGCAGCAACAGTGGCTGCAGCAAAGGCATGGCAGCAGTGAGTGGGGAGCTCCCACAGGCAGCCATGGCAGTGTCAGTGGCGGGGGCAGGCTGAATGGGGAGCTCCTGCAGGCAGCTGCAGCAGTGTCAGCAGCGGGGTTGGGGATGGTGAGTGCCAACCAGAAGTCAATGACCACCCACAGGCACCACACGCAGCATCGGTAGCAGCGATCAGTGACCACCCACAGAGGTGGTTGGGCCAGGGGGAGGTGCAAGCAGTGTCAACAGTGCTTTTCTCAGGGTGTGCACTGCCAATCTCAGGGGTTGCCAATGACCTGCAGGCTGGCTGCGCTTAGCCCCACAGCTGCAGCCACAGTCACAGCTGTGGGCAAAGCAGGCAGATGAGACCATCCTGCCTGGCAGGCATTATCCTGACACAGGGGTTGATCTGCCCAGCCAGGCAGACCCTGGTTCTGGTTCCCGGAGGGAAAGGAATGGGGGAAATAAATCTCCTCCCTGCCCGCTTAGCCTTAGAGGGCCATGCCAGACTGGCATCTGGCCACACCCCCACTCCTGCTGTGGCTAGACAGCAGAGGTGGGGCCAACCCTGGTGTCTAGAGCAGATAGCACAGCCTAGCCTAGAGGTAAAAAGCATACTGGGATCCTGGGGGGCTCTGGTTTAACTTCAATCAGGAAGGGGTCCAGGACAGAAGTTCCATAAACCAGTTTGACTCAAATCAGTTAAGGCTAGTACTACATTCAACCAGGTTTTTGTTAAACCAGTTTGGGCCATTCTGAAACTGGTTTATGTGCACTGAATTTATATTCTGTTACAGGTTTAAACCAGTTTCTGATCACTTAAACTAGTTTATGTGTAACTTCTGTCCCTAGCCAAAGAAGGCAACAAATGCTTAAAGAAACTCTGGAATGTGTATTAGTGTAGGGACATAAAGCCAACAGAGTGACATGGGCCTCTGTGCAGAAGGTCTGGCTACTCACTCATCATTGGGATTTGCATATTTATTCCAGGGGAAGGCAATCCCAACGGAAGGCACAGTCTCCAGACTTCCACTGGGAAGAGTTGGTACCCGTTTCCTATCATAATTACTACCACAATGTAGGTAGTTTATTTTTTCCACATGAAGAAAAAAATCTTTGGAATCTCTACCTAATACCTGCACATGCATTATTCAGGAATGCTCTTAGTTCTATAATGCTGTCTGAGACTATACACAGGAAAAAACAAAACTAAAAAAAATGTAGTTACATTATAATCTTCCCAAAAAATTGTTTCATTAGCTCAACAGAATTTTAAGCCCATAGACTATTAAATATGTATGAATAACATTATTTTTGCAAAGCTGTCTGTCCAAGTAAAAAAACACAATTACAGAAATAGTTTGAATTTTAAACTACATTTTAATAACTGAAAGATTTTCACTTCATTTGAAAGAGAAAGAGACTTCTGTAATGAGCCAGGCAGAAAGCAGGGAATATATACCAGTAATTGGAGGAACTATAGTATAGCCAACCCATTTGACTAACAGTATCTTAGTGGCAACAGAAGAAAGTATTTAAATTATTGGTACTTAAATAACTTTGGCCCAAACTGGATTAAATAATTATTGAAATATACGTCCAGGAAAAATGTGACAAAAAGCATTTAGGGAAGATTCCAGCTTTAAGTCACTGTTCATATCCTGGAAACAATGTCTGCAGCAGAGACTGCATCCAAAGCAATAGCCAACTTTGCAAAATAATGCCTGCCAGTGCTACCACTCATTTAACAGAAGAGATGTTAGCATTAGCAGCAGTGTGAGACCTCATGTAGACACAGATCAGACTAAAGCAGGGGAGGGCAATTATTTGGGCTGAAGGGCCACTTAGGGAGTTTTGGTGAGGTGTAGGCAAGGGGCCCTGACCTGGCACAGCAGGGGTAGCAGATTATGACTCTGCCCTGGCCCTGGCCCCACCCACCAGCCTGTTCCACTCCTGAACTTTGGTCCCCGCCTGCCTCTGGCCCTACCCCATCCACATAGTCAAGCACACCCTACCTGCAGGGGTCCCAGGACAGTTTCTATGAAGACCCCAACCTACCCACCTGCCTGCTCCTCTGGCAATGGGTGCAGGATGGACAGGTAGGGGGAGGCCAGGGCAGTGGAGAAGGGTCTGGTGGTAGCAGCAGCAGCAACATTGGAAGGAGTCACTGCTGCCAAGGCTGCTGGGAAGCTGAGTCTGGTTGCCACTCCTGGGCATGCCTGGGGGTAACAAGACTGGCAGCATGCACCACAGCCTGGGCTGTCCCCCGCACCTGGATGGGCTGGGGCTGAGGAATCTGCCACAGACCAGATAAAAATCACTCGATGGACTCCTGTTGTGGTGTGCTGGTTTTCCTTTTTTTGTAAAACTCACTAGTTTAGACAGAACTCAGCAGTGTTGTGGGGCAGAGGAACATAGAGCAGGAGTTTCTGCTAATTTTTTAAAGGACATGGGATGCACATGCATGTTGGCCAATGCATGGAGATGAGAAGTGTTATGTCTTGGTCTTTTTCTATCCCTCTGTATTTAAGACCTAGGGCTGTGGTATCAGGCTGGCAAATGGCCAGATCAGGCCATATAATGTCAGACCAGCACATGGCAAGATCTGGGTACACAGGATTTGATCCACTGTGTGGAACTGGGTCACAGTGCAGCCAGATCCAGCATGCAGGACCAGGCCATGCACAGTCAGGCTAGCACATGGTTGGATCCAGCGAGCTGAATCACACCCATAGACTGACACCATGTGCCAGCCCTGCATGGGATTTAGCCTGTGGAAACAACCCTGCACCACTCACCTGCTTGCAGGGCTGGAAGGTTGGGCCCCATTTCTCTAGAATATAAATAACTGCACACCACTCTTCTCTTTTCATTTGCCGTTTCACTCTGGTAGCCCAGGACTTACTGCTTTCTCCATGTTCTTCTCACCTTCACACCAGTAAGCTTTATTACACAGTCATCCCTGCAGGCCTGACTGAGGTCATTGTGTATGTACCCTCTATTATTAAGGACCAGATATAATAGGTGTTACAAAATAAATAAAATGTACATGATAGAATGTGCAAGATGGTCCAGGAATGATAGCAGATAATAGAAAAAAAATTAAATTAAAAATCCATATTATAAATAAACACTGCTGTCTGGTACATCCAGTATAAAGAAGTGTACACAAATTTTTTATTTATTTATTTGTAATTTCACAGGAAAAAATGTTCAGTGTAAAAATACTGGGATTAGTAACAGAGATTAGTATTTGGAAGAGATGCATAATGTGGAAGCAGCTGCTTTGAGGATACAAAGGTAAATAGATCTGGTTACAATTTTACCACTAACTAATCATTAAAAGTACTGTGCATAGAGCAGAAGCATTTTAAAAGTCATGTACTATGTTAAAATGGGTAATTAAAAAACAAAAGTGTGATATTTTGTGTGTTAAGTGAGGAATGGATGTTCCACATGTAGGGCATTTGCAGAAATGGCACTGTTGTCAGTTACATCACACTGAACATTTATTCTCAAGAGTGTAAAAATGATGGCTTGAATTAGAACATTGTGTTTTGAGGGAGAAAAGGAAAAATCGCCCTTGAGCATTACAAAGCAATTCAGGCTTATTTTGTTTAGTTTTCTTCATTAGCACTAACTGTAACTTGTCCCCTCCAAGGTATCACTGTTGTATATGACTAAGTGTCACAGAGTAGGGCCTAGAGGCAGCCATGATCCCTCTAGCACCCCTTACCGGTGTCAAGTAGGTGATCCAGCACCCTCTTTTCTCGCCCGCCACGTCTTGTTGGTATATGGTTCTAGAAGGGAGGCTGCCTCTTGTCGCCTTGGACACCATGCTATGCTTACACTGTCCCCCGTTCCGTATGGTGTGACCTGGTGCACCCCAGCCTTATGGGCTATACGTACCTCCTACCTCCCCTTTAGCACGCCCCAAGCCTCACAGCTCTTCCGGACGTTATCCGGTCCTTTTCTTTTCCGCACCCTGCCCAGCGCCCCTGGGCTTGTCACGCACCCGGCGCCCCTCTATCCATTAGCCCTCTCAGGCTTACTGACAGTACTCTTCCCAGCTGGGCTCAGGCAGCCTGAGCCTTACCTGGCCCCTTTGACCCTTCGGAGTCCCCACCACTGTGGAGCCCCTCTGGGATCCTTTCCAGTCCACACCCCTACTGGGGTTTCTATCAATAGTATACGCCCCCTCCTGGGGCTTCGCTCAATACTTGTCCTCACCGGGGCTTATCTGTGTACCCACCCTCTCATGGGGCTTCCCTCAAGTACGCGCCCGCTCCTGGGGCTTCTCTTTGCCCTCTCCAGGCTCTCTGTAATCACAGACTTGCCCTCTCTGGGCTCGTCTCTAGTAGCACCCACCCTGGGCTTCTCTTCTTGTGGCTCTCCCCTTGGAGCCTAACACGAGCTCTTGCAGGCTTCTCACTGGTGCTCCTTGCCAATGGGGCTCAGGTGGCCTCAGCTGTGCCTGGCCCCCAAAATCCTCTTTGCCCTTCTCAGGGCTGGGGTCTTGTACCCCAACTACGATGCCCTCACCGGCACTATGCCCCTCCCCAGGTCTGGGGTAGAATACCCTGCGATGTAGCACCACACTCTGGCACTGGGAGCACCCCCACTGTACTTATAGCCTCACCCAGTCCTCTGGTACAGTAATGAAACAGAACCATAAGCCAAATGGCTGTAACGCAGCAACAAGCCTCCTGGCTATAACATAGGAGCTAAGCTCACTTGGCTCTCTAGCAATGGCCTCCCAGTCAGGGTTCTCTCCACCTTTACCATGGTGCAGCCCCTTGTGTGCTCAGGCCACTCCACTCTAGAGCTCCTACACCTCAGGCTACTAAACAGGAAATACTAACTAGGCTCCGGCCTGGGCTGTTTATAAAGGCCCAGCCCTGCCCCCTTCTGGTCACCTGACCAGCACAGTTGCCGCAGCAACCATCACCTGACCTGCCCTTGTGATGGGCAGCTGCCCTTATTCCTTCCTAGGAACAGGGCACCGGCGTGACCCTGTGACACTAAGCAATGCAAAAAAGAATAGGATTTTATTGGTTGTCTGTATTTTAGCCTCAGTTATGAAAACAGTGATTTGTTACATGTCTTTCCACAACCTTTACTTCACCCACAGAAAAAAGATAAAATCAAGTACACATAAAAACCAGAGATTTTTCTCTCTTGAAAAATACTCTGCTGCACAAAAGCATTCGACAATTTTGAAGATTGCTCAGTTTGAATTAATGTAAACTGTGACTGCCTGGTTTCTCTGGGCCAGATTCTAATATATTCATGCAGACTTCAGTAAAATTCTTAAATATATACACATGTTAAAGTCCCATTGACTTTAAAGGGTTTTAGGTAGAAGCCTAAGGGCTTTTCCTCTGAGCCTAGCTCTATTGGTTCTCATGGGACAGTTTATAATGTCAAGGACTTCTCAATGGGAATATGGGTTAAAATCTGGCCTTTAGAAGTACTGTATTTGGAACATATCATGTTTGGCACATACTATACCTGGCAACTGGTCATCAGTTTGTTGCATAATGCAGCTCAGAGCAGGGACAGATCCAAGAGCAGCAGCATGCTTGCTTCTGCCACTACTCTCCCAGGCTGACCTGGGCACAGGGAGAGACATAGAGCTGCTCTTATCCCTCTCCAACAGTGAGTTGCAATTGTGCAGTGGCTCTAGGCTCAGCAAGAGAGAGCAGAGGTATCGGGAGTAGCAACTGCAGGCAGCTGTCCCACAATAGCTCTGGGGCTTCAGCCATGCCTCAGCCCCATCCCTGAAATGGTCTCAGGGGTCTGCACCACACCCTACTTTAGAATCTTGGATCTGCCCCTGGCTTACAGTGTAGACTTTTATTTAGAAAATCTGGATGCTATAAAGACTAAAATTCACATACTTTCTAATCAAACGCACTTTTAAAGGATCTTTTCAGAAGCTCTCCAGCTATATAAGAACCCTGAAGTATTCTAAATATAACTTCAACAAGGCATTTTGTTAGATGTGTATGTATGTTTCCATATACACACTTACATATACATTCTCTTTCCAGTCTCTGACTTCATAAGAGACTGTCACAGGATCAGGGAGATGACCTGTGACTGATAGGGAGTTAAGGAGCTGCCAATCACCAGAGGCAGCTCAGGTGAGGGTTGCTGCAGCACCCAGATAGGTCAGGTGACCGGAAGGGGGCAGGGCCGGGCCCTTTATAACAGCTCAGGCCTGGGCCCAGTGGTAGTACCTTTCTGACTGCTGCAGGAGCAGCCTGGGCTGGGGGTTGTGGCCTTACCTTGTGGGCTGGCTGTGGTGATGATGGGGATGGGGATGAGAACACCATAAATGGAGGTATGGTTGCAAGCCCTAGAGGGGCTTGGAGTTATGTTATGAGCAGGAGGCTCTGTGTTTATGTTGAAGCTAGGTGGCTTGTGTTTTGGTTACAGTTACACTGGAGGGCCAGGTGAGGCTGTAGGGGTGTGAGGAGACCTCACGGGAGCTCCCCAGCAGCTTGGGGGTTCCTGGTGCCCAGTAGGGGCACGGTGCTAGTGGGGCACTATTGTTTGTGCTGGTGAGGCACGGTGTTGGTGCCGGTGAAGTGCGGTGTTGCGCTGGAGAGGTGGTGTGCGGGGTTTCAGACCCCAGCCTGTGAGGGTGGTGTTCTTGCCCAGTGGGGCAAAGGACCCAGAGAAGGGTCAAGGGGCTATCAGAACCCCAAATGTGGGGAGTGCAGTATAGGCCCAGAAGGGGGGCAATGACCGTGGAGAGTGTGGTAGAAACCTGAGAGGTGCTAAAGGCACGGCAGAGGGGTGGGGAAGCCCAGAGGTGGGTGATAGGCCCCAGAGTGGGGCAACGGGCTGAGGTGTGGCATGGTTACGGGCAAGGCCCCAGAAGGGGCTGAGTGCAGGGCCCATGAGAGACCCCGGGAGTGAGAAGGGGTGCCAAGGAGCCCTAAGAACACAAAGGGCTGGGACTTAGTATCATGGCCCTAGTGAGTATTCCAGCACCATCGGCGAGGCTTGGGCTGCAGTGCAGGGGAGGTACAGGAGCCGCAGACAGCGCCCCCTGCCATTGGGGCATGTACAAATGGGCAGCTTCCCACTAAGTTTTATCATTCGTTATTTATAAACAAGATCAAGTCGTGGCAAGCAAGGATAGGCGGGTGGTGGATCCATTGCAGGAGTCCAGAGTTGCATGTGCAGAGAGACTCCAAAAATGAGACTCCTGTCACAGAGACCAGACCCTACTCTATGTTGAGTGGTGAGAATTTTGGCTACAATAGTCGATCTCACTTCAGCCTAACTTTGGCATGTTGACTTTGACTTGCTTCTTTCATTGTTCTAGTCAGTTAATTAGCAAACCTCTCCCCCATACCCAGTCCTTCCTTCTTTTGGAACATCATTATTTATAATCCCTATAGAGCCAAGATTATATTATGTATTATTTGTAATACAGACAATCTAGTAACTAATTCTCTCCCTAATGACAGTTCTCAGTTTTCATACATGGCAGAGCACTCTACTGGATTCTACAAAATAATCCACATGCCATTGTTCTCACTCTGATGGTAGATGACTTCATTAAAACTAGCAGAAATGTGATTATTGTTTTACTCTTTACTATTCTGACTTTGAGTTTCACTCTTAAGAATAAATATACAAAATACATCATCATTAACACTGCTGCTGTCAGAAGCATTGTCTATCCTTAGGCTATTTTCATAAGGCATTAGCAAATGAAAGTAAAAAAAAAAAGCTAAACATTTAGGAAGAAAGGAAGATTTAATTTGTTCTCAAGCTTTTCTGATAATGATCCTACCAGAGTGTAGTTTTCTCATTCTAGTCTGACTTTGTAGGAGACCAGACCTTACTCCATGCTGAGTAGTGAGATTGACTACCATAGCCAAAACTCACTTCAGCCTTTATTCTGCTTGCTTATTTCATGGCTCTAGTCTATTAATTAGCAAACCTCTCCCCATACCCACTCCTTCCTCCTTTTGGAACATCATTATTTATAATCCCAGCAGTGACTTTTGTAGTTCAGCTAAAAAAAAAAAAAAGTGATGCCTAACCTTCTGGCCCCATGTGCTAGACAAGTGGTACAGGGTTGGTCCTCAGGCCAGATCACACATGGTGCTGGCACATGGGGTTGGTCTGCATACACCAGATTCAACCCCACAACAGTCTGGCCCTTTATCCTGTGTGCCAGCTCAGCCTAATCTTGCCAACCTGACTCTGTGCATCAGAACTGACCCTGCATGCCTGGATCTGAACCTGTGCCAGTCTGATCCTATGCATCAGAACTGGCATTTATCCTGCCCACAGGTCCAGAAATTTGGCAGCAGGGGAGAGGCAATTAATGCTGTCGCTGTTCCACCATCACCAAATTTCCAGACCTGTGGGGAGCTCCACAGATTGGATCATACAGCTCTGTGATGGATCTGGCCTGTGGGCCAGAGGTTAAGCACCACTAAAAAGTAAAATCTAAAACAAATGTAACGAAGTGTGCAAAGTGGGAATCAAGGACCATTTTTTGTCCCTATCCTAATGTATGTATTTTTTTTTTTTTTATTAGTGTGTTACCTGGTCTATATGAAAGGGTAGTGCACAGCACTATTGCCCAAGAGGCAGCATAAGGGCCTGGCCAAAGCATCCATGTGTCTTAATGATCCTCAACTGCTAGATAGTTTGCAGGGTTTTATGCCAACTAGCATAATTTAAAGTGGCACCTAAGTTGCTCTGTTAATTGTCCAGCAATCAGGAGGTCACAGAGGTGACCTAAAACTCACAGCAGACTACTTTCACTTGCAGCCTTATGCAAAATCTGTCTTGGGATACTCACACTGGATCATTAAGGACTATTATGTGCAAACCTACCTCACTAGCTGTAATCCAAAAAAACAAATATGACTAATAGTTTGCTGTTACCCTGTCATAATACTTATCCACCCTATCATTAAAGCTGCTACTTCCCAAAATAAGTGGTTTGAGCTATGATCCTAACCCAGATAGCGAGTAAAGGGATAGCTTGTGATGGAATAATTGATATACATTCAACCCAATGTGCTACATCTAAATGTTCATTTTCAAAGAACAAACTAAGCATAGCTAACCACAAAATTTTGAAAAGAAAAAGTTTTAATAAGAACCTTATAATCTAAAACACTGGATTTCATACCAGGTCTATGGACCTGACCTTTCTGGTAGGCTGCAAAATAAATCACATAAATACTCATGCAGTTAAGAGTTCAAATGTTTGAAAGAGATACAATCTGCATCTACACAATGATTAATAGAGCTGTGCGATATGGCACTGTTCTGTTTCGACTTGAGTTTTGAGGTTTGAACAAAACAGCATTTTGTTTCAAATTTCAGTTTGAGTCGAAACAGCTGTTCTATTTTGATGCGTGAAAACAGTGAGGCTGTTTCGCCATTTCACCCAGCCATCGCACTGGGGAAAGGAACTCAACCCAGCTGGACTGAGTTCTTTTCCCCAGTGGGATGGTCAGGCTGACTAGCATCCCATCTAGCATAGGGGATGGGAACTCAGTGCAGCTGGGCTGACTTCCCATCCCCAGCCCAATCATAGGGCTGGGGAGGAGAACTGAGCAATTGGGCTCAGTTCCTTTCCCCAACCCGATCACAGCACATGGGAGGGGAATCGAGCCTGGGCTCAGTTCCCTTCCCCTGCACTGTGATCAGCTTCCCACAGCCCAGCAACAGAAGACAGGGAGAGCCAGGGCTGTACTCCTGGCTGCTACTGGGAGTGCAGCCCTGGTTCTCCCACCACCTCACTGCTGGCTTTGAAACTTGAAATATTTTGGAAGTTTTGAAATGTTTCAACTATCCTCTTTTTGTTTCAAGGCTGTTTTGAAGCCCTTTGTTTCAATTTAATTTTGCTGTTTCAAGCTCGAAATGAGTCGAAACAGTGTCAAATCAAAACAGCCAGCAAAATTTGGCACAGCCCTAATGATTACTATGTTTCATTACTGAATAGATGGGTTTGTGGGGAAGGAGTCTGGCACATCATGACTTGACTGATTTAATCATTGCTGGAACATTCTTTAGAAATGGTCTGTTCATTTTAACTCTTTAGTGAAGTAGACTTTGGGCCAGCAATTAAAACAGATAGTTCTGAGGACCAGAGTGCCTGAACACACAAGAAATTAAACTTGTACGGTCCTAGAACTGAGCAGAACTTCACTCATTGGACATGACAATATGTACGTCCATCACTCTAAAACTACCAAAATGTATGAGGATGCTTATGCAACAGAAATATTTGTAAGAGCTACAGTATTATCTAGATCACTGGTTCTCAAGATTTTTAGACTCGAGACACCCCTTGTTAGATTCAAGGGCCTCCTCACAAAATGTGAGCTTTTAGTTTTCATTCATTTTCTGACTACAGAAAACTGTTAAAGTAATTATTCTGTTGCAAATAACTTCGAAAGTTTGAACAGGTCAAAATCTCTGTTACTACCTTGTGAATCATGTGTAAGTGTTTATATGCCTAACAGTATTAATATCGCGCAGTACCTACTAGTACCCTTAAAAGGATTTTCTGGAACCCCTGAGTACCATGGCATCCTGGCTGAGAACCACTGGTCCAGATCTTGAAAATTCACTCATGCAGGCAACTCTGGAAATGGAACTTAGCTCTCTGAGTTTCTTAGATTTTTGCAGTGTTTAGTGGGGTAATGTCTAAATAAGTTTAAACGTATGAGCTAGTCAGGTGGCAATCTACTTTTTTTTTATTTATATTTATTTCATTAAGAATCCTCCCCCATGTTATCTGTGCCTTGAATTAATAGAGGTTTTAGTTTTAACAATCTGTCTGTTATGATATGGTAGAAAAAATATTGTGCTGTGAGGCTCTGTGTAATACAGATGCTGAAAAGAACAGCTGCACAGTAGAAACATTATTCAGAAATATTTCCAGGTTTCTACACTGGTTTAAGTGAAATCAGAAACCAGTCACCAGGCTTACACTTAATGTCCAATCCTGCCCTTACTGTAGTTGGTGCTTGATTCGCTATTAATTTTTACTAGGGCAGAGTCCAGACTTTATTTCACTGTAGCTGTCACTTATTTAAATAGCTCTCTCAACATGTTTTTAAAACAGAATTCTCAAAATCTATGAGCTGTTTACAGATTAGGGCTCCAATCCGCAAATGCATAACTTAATTCATGTATTTGTTATGCATGTGCTTCTAAGTGTTTTTAGAATCAGAGTTTATACCAAAGCTAAATAAGTACAGCTGGAGCAGGTATGAAATTTTTATATAGGATAAATCTGAAGAGGATGTTTATCACGTAGTTGCAACAGGAGCTGTCAGATAATGGTCAGAGCCATTAGTGTGATGTGTATTTAACCTCTGAGCCAACTAAAAGTTCAAAGTAACATATAATTATTAAAGAAAATATTTACAAAAGCAACCCTTTACATTTAATGCTTATTTACAGAATATTCAAATCCATTCTAAGGAGTGCAGTTTCTTATTCATAAATTCCTTTCCTATGTGGCCTCTCTAGTTTTACCACATCTGTTATGCTCACTAATGGATTATGTAGCTGCTGTCTTGAAACAAATATTATGTTTACTTTGCTTCATATCATGCATTTCAAAGTGATGACTAATTTAAGTGAACAACAGCTCAGTGATAATATGTTGCTTACTGTGTGCAAATCTTAGAGAATCTGCTGAAGAAATCTTATGCATTTTACAGAAGCTGAAGTTTCTGGGACACAATGCATTTAATAATATAAGTAGTTGTGCTTTTGTAATATCACTATCCATAAACCTCAGAATATGTTGCAAACATCAGTATGATAAGCTTCACAGCTGCACTTTTGTACAAACATTATATTTATGCTACAGATACAGAAACTGAGGTTCAGAAAGATTATATTGCTTACTAAAGACCACACAGCAGTTGGGGTTGTGAAAAGCATTGTGTGGACTTAAATTAATTCAGCTGTTTCAGAGTTGATTTGCCTGGGTCACTCAGCCCTGTTAAAAAGGAATATTTCATTTGTTAGTTGAATGTAATCTGTCCAGTGTTTGCTTACACAATGCAATTGAATTAGTAATTCATACAATTACGCTCTAGTAAATCAACTTAATTTATACATGGTATCTTACAAAGTATTTATTATTGATATTGAAATGCACTAGCCAGGGACAAAACTCTTGGGAGCAAAAAGATGGAGGAAGACAAAAGTTCCCCGGAAGCAGGGGTGTCCAACCTTTTTGAATGTGGGGCCGGATCATGAACTTTTATCACCCAGTGGACCGGCAAGCCATATTCAAAGACCTCACATCACGTGGTATCGCATCAGGAAGTGATGTCACGTGACCTTTGACACCAATGAAGTTGCAGGGGTTGACAAGGTGCTGGTTGACATGGCATGTATGCCCCGGTTGACATGATGCTGCAGGAGCCACTTGGCTAAAACCAGGTTGACCTGGGGCTGTGGGGCCAGGCTGGGGTTGACCTGGGGCCTGCCTGGCCTGCTGGTGCCATGCCTGGGTTGACATGGTGCTACAGGACCCGCCTAGGCAGAACTGGGTCGGCACCGGCCAGTAAAAGCAGCATGCAGCTGAAGCTGGCTTCCCACGTGCTGCTGGTGACGGAAAGAGGCCGGCCAGGTCTGCACCAGCCAGCAGAAGCGGCGGCAGAGCTGTGTGCCGCTTGGGACTGACCAAGCAGCACGTAGGAAGCGGCCCCCTCAGGGCCTCGCATGCGGGTTGCTGGGCCCGGAGAGCTGCAGCACCTAGGGGGAAAACTGGCTGGAGGAGCAGGCACTACCTTGCTGTAGGGCAGGGCAGGGCAGCAGGGCTAGCTTGAAGCGGGTGAGTGAGGAGGCAGACACGGGCCAGAAGCCACTGCTTGGGCTCCCGTGCGGGGCCGCTCTGGCAGCGCAGGGCACAGGCTCGTGTCGGGGCAGGGGCAGGAGCTCAGGCGCTCCCAGACGTGCATCCTCCCCGCCAGCAACTGGCATCTTCCGGTAGAGCGCCTCTGGGCCAGGCTCCTCCTGCCTCCTGCCCAGCCCGGCTCTGGCAACCATGCGCCCTGCAGCCCTGGCCTGGCCCCAAGATGCCCCCAGCTCTGCACAGGAACTTACTATCTGGACATGCTGTTATAATCAGCCAACTTTACCTGATTTAGTAGTTAACTAAGCAAACAATTTTTCAGTTTGTGGAAAACAAACAACAAAGCTTTCTAAATCATAGCCTCAAGAACTGCTATAATTAAAGGCCCAACATTTGTTTTTACAGCCTGATACGTTTTTCCAGTTTATCCATCTCTACAAACCAGGAAGTTTGTGGTGACCATTATTATATATGACCAAGATAACTAAAGCAAAAAGCAAGCCACAACTTATTGAGCCTATTTCCAAACAAGGAACTACACACACTTTCTACAACACAATTCTTGCAAAAGGACAGCATATTTCAAGTCGTCTGAATTTTCAGAACTGAATTTTCAGAACTACTTCTTTTTTTTTTTTTTCTTTTAAACTAAGAACCTTCCCATAGTTTGCATAGGTGCCTTATTTTTGTGTATTTAATAAAATAATAATCTTTGGAAAATGTAAAAACTATTATTGATAGTGCTTAATTAAAAAGCTGGAGAAGCCTTAACATCACTCAGGAAGTTGGGAGAAGGGACAGTTTATCTATTTGTATCTACATTTCAAAAAAAGTTTTTCTGGCTTTAACAGATGGAATACGTTTTAATTGTGAGCTGATAATTCCACCTTTGCAGCAAAAATGATCTACTGAGGAGTCCTGGACTTGTCTTTGGCTGTCATTGACAGGGTATATCTGCATAGCATACACTGGTGCAACTTCAGTAGCTTATAGACCAGGTGTAATCCAGGCGGTACTCCAAGAGGTACCCCCTCTCTAATTGAACGGATCAAAGCAGATGCACAAGTGCTGTGGGAGGTGTAGGGACACTCTTCCCCCTATAGAGCAGAGCCAGACCACCAATGGGGATTTAACCATATACCTGTTAATGAGAGAACAGTACTAAGAACATAACCAGTATAAACCAGGGGGTATAGGGGACACTACAATGCCCCAAGGGGGCAGGATTCAACAACGGTTAGACACTTGTAATCATAGACCTATTCATCCAGTTGACAAAAGACAGGGTTAACAAAGTATAAAACACAAACAGCAGAACAAACAATACTGGTTGGTAAATTTATAAAAAGGTACAAAATACAAAGTGTCAAATAACAAGGAATATAGGGCCTAGGTACCTGGAGGGGAAGAAAGGGGGAAAACACAATGACCCCTTTCCACTGCAACAAGTACTTTATCCCTGTTATTTTATTCACCCCAAGTCACCCCAGCTGGAACTTGGATCACCTGCATGGTAGGCAGAAACTACCATACAGCCACCAGTGCTGGTACTGTGCCAGGCTGCTAGGGGTCTTGGCCTTCCAGAAGTCCCAGCCTCATGTCAAGCTGCCTGACCTCTGATTGGAGGAGCTGGAAGCAGAGCTGGGAACCCCTCAGGTCGCTGCTCAGATCCTTGCTGGAGCAGGGGAGCCTCTCGTAGGGTATCCTGGAGCCCAGGGGGGAGCCTCTCCTGCCGGCTGCACGCCGTGCTACTGGGGGTCCAAGTGCTGCCTGCAGGTCCCACTCCTTCAGGTGCTTCTGGGGCAACTGCTCCCGCCCCTGGACTCCTGCACTGGCCCAGTTCTTGCCAGCTCTTTGCTCCTTCCTTGTGGTCTCTCACGGGTCTCCCCTGAGTCAGCTGCGCTGCCCCTTTTATCTTCCTCCAGGTCACCCAAGAGGCTAATCAGGGGACATGGAGGGCAAGTCTCTGGGGCCTGATTGGTGAGGAAAGGGAATCCCAAGTCCTCCAATCATCTTTTACCTTTCCAAAACCCCTGGGCTAAGTCACTACCAGCTAGTCCATCACACAGAGATGGGCAAAATGGTGGATCTAACCAGCAGCTGGACTCTTTTTCCCAGCAGCCCCTGCCTTTGCCATTTTGGCCGGTTTCCATGGAGACCTCAGGAGCAGTGGTGCCATAACAGTGCAGGACCAGGGTTTTTATGGAGATCACCCCCAGCAGTTCTGGCAGGGCACATGGCTAGGTGGGGAGCTGTTTCAGGGCTGGGGCTGGGATCTTCCAGTGGTGACAGTGGGGTCTGGAGCTGGGGCAGAGCCACGATTTGCTGCCTGCACGCCCCAGACAGGGCAGATCACAGCTCTGCCCTAGGTCCAGACAATGCTTTCACCACTGCAAAATCCTGGTCCCAAAGCAGCTCCCCACCCTGCCAAGCACTGCTGGGGCTCCATGGAAACCCTGGCCCTGCAATGTCACAGCTTTGCCACTGCTGGGGTCTCCATGAAAACCAGCTTCAGCAAAACAGGCAGGGGCCACTGGGAAATGGAGTCTATCACAGGCCAATTCAGCCTGATGGGCATACTCTACTCTCACCTGCCACGTTCTGATGTATTTTGTAATATAGGGAGGCTGCCTTCATATCCTGTTGGACATGGTCTTGATGGATTTCCCTGAACCCCATGGGTCCCGTTTCAAAATAGGTGTCCCAGGACACCTCAGCATTATGGGCTATATCTGTGGCTCCACTCGCCCCTCTACCACACCCCAAGCCTTACAGATGGCATTGACGTTGTTCAGTCTAAGCCTTGCTGTAATTTGGCCTCCTTGTCCACTCTGGGCTCTCCGCAGCCCTTGTCACTGCACCCCTCAGCACCAGGATCTGTGCCCCGCAAAGTGCCATGCTCTCTCTGGCTCTGGGGTCCCCATGCTGCGGTGGGCCCCCAATGAGGCCTCCTCCTTCCCCAAATAGCCTCACCCAAACAACCAGTCTTATAAACAGAAACCAACATGCAAGTCCCAAGGCTATAACATAACTTAAGCTGCCTGGCTATAACATAATTCAAGCCACACGGGGTGCTCTATCCCTCAACAGTACCAGAAGTTGCACTTGCAGTCAGGCCTCTCCCATTTGTTTTCTCTGGGACAGCTCCTTCCCCCTCGGCTGCTGGTAGAGAATTGCCCTCCTGGCCTCTGGCCTCGGGTTTATATATGAACCAGGCCCTGCCCCTTCTGGTCGTCACACCAGACGGCAAAGCTAACATGTTTAACGATTTCTTTGCCTCCGTCTTCCTAAGTAGGGACCAGAACAGCCACCTCCCTGCTGGGCCCCCCTCGGGCCCTGGGGGAGGCACACCTGGGCCACGGGTTAGCGAGGATTTAGTTAGGGAGCTTCTGGAGGGGTTGGACGTATTCAAGTCAGCCGGCCCGGATGATCTCCACCCTAGAGTTCTAAAGGAACTGGCCGAGGTCATTGCAAGTCCCCTGGCACAACTTTACGAGCACTCGTGGTGCTCTGGTGAGGTACCGGAGGACTGGAAGAGGGCCAACGTAGTCCCCATCTTCAAAAAAGGCAGGAAGGAGGACCCGGGAAACTATAGGCCGGTTAGTCTCACCTCAATCCTAGGCAAGCTATTCGAGAAAATTATGCTGGCACACATCCAGGAGGGGCCAGCAGGGGACTGCATGCTTAGGGGCAACCAACATGGGTTCATCAGTGGCAGGTCCTGTCAGACCAACCTGGTGGCCTTTTACGATCAGATCACCAGATCATTAGACGCAGGGGTAGCAGTGGATATAATCTTCCTGGACTTCCGGAAGGCTTTTGACATTGTCTCTCACCCTGTTCTCATTAAGAAACTGGGGGGCTGTGGTGTAGACACCCACACAGTCAAATGGGTCGCCAACTGGCTGGTGGGCTGCACCCAGAGGGTGGTAGTGGATGGGTCTTTCTCAACCTGGAAGGACGTGGGCAGTGGGGTTCCACAGGGCTCAGTCCTCGGGCCCGCACTGTTCAACATCTTCATCAGCGATTTGGATGAGGGGGTAAAAAGCACCCTGTTCAAATTTGCTGATGACACTAAGATGTGGGGGGATGTGGGCGCATTGGAAGGATGCAACAGGCTACAATCAGACCTAGACAGGTTACAAGGGTGGGCGGACGAGAATAGGATGGGTTTCAACACAGACAAGTACAAGGTGATACACCTCGGGAGGAACAACCGGCACCATACCTACAGGTTGGGGAACTCCCCTCTTGTCAGCACGGAGGTGGAAAGGGATCTGGGGGTCATCATTGACTCCAAGATGAACATGGGCCGGCAGTGTGGGGAGGCAGTAAGGAAGGCCAATTGCACCATGGACCTGCTCGAGATGCATCTGTGGATGATCCTCCCCCTCTATGCGGCACTGGTCAGGCTGCAGCTGGAGTATTGCGTCCAGTTCTGGGCGCCACACTTCAAGAGGGATGTCGACAGCATGGAGAGGGTCCAGAGGAGGGCCACTCGTATGATCAGGGGACAACAGGGCAGGCCCTATGAGGACAGGCTGTGGGACCTGAACCTGTTCAGCCTCCAAAAGAGAAGGCTTAGGGGGGATCTTGCAGCCTGTTATAAACTAGTCAGGGGGGATCAGCAGGCACTGGGGAAGTCACTGTTTCCCCGAGCACTGCCAGGAGTGACCAGGAATAACGGTCACAAGCTGGCAGAGGGTAGGTTTAGGTTAGATATCTGGAGGCGCTACTTCACAGTCAGGGGGGCTAGGGTCTGGAACCAGCTTCCAAGAGAAGTGGTGCTGGCCCCTACCCTGGGGGTCTTTAAGAGGAGGTTAGATGAACATCTTGCTGGGGTCATTTGACCCCAGTATTCTTTCCTGCCATGGCAGGGGGTCGGACTAGATGATCTGCTCAGGTCCCTTCCAACCCTAGAAACTATGAAACTATGGTCAGCTGACCACTGGCAGGTGTGGGCCCACTAGTTCATTCTGGCTTCCCTGCTAACCAGCAGCTGGGGCTCCCAGCTGACTGCTAGGGCTCTCTCCCTAGCAGTTCTAGCTCTTAAAAGGAGCAGGACAGTCTAGTGCCCTGTGACAGAGTCCACTGCAGGCCCAATCCAGCCCATTGGCCAGACTTTGCCCACTCCTGGTATAGACAAACGCGGGCTAGCTTTAAGCTAGCTACCTTAGGTCCAGTAATGAAGTATCTATGGCAGCATAGAGCTCAGCTCAGGCTGAAAAACCCACCTGAGAAGCAGGGTAAACACTTACATAGTTAGTTTGTGCTGAGTACCAGGCTGCAAGAGTTATGCTGCTACTGGTGACTTCAAATTAGATTTACCTATACTGTGTTACTTTACTCTCTGTATTTCAGACACAGTTTTATTCAGTAGGGGCACATGATTAGGAAACCAGACACCTGAGTCTATTTTTGATTCTGCCACAGACTTAAGTATACTTTTAAATAAGTCACAATCTCTGCCTTAGTTTCACCTTCTGTGATATAGGGATATTATTAATCCTCCCGAAACCTGTAGGTGAGAAGCATGATATACAGTAAATTGAAACAATTATCATTTATAGTAATTGTATTTATATTTATTTCAATTTTCTTGTCTATAACATGGGAATAATTACAAATGAGTAATGTTGGGGTACTGAGAGGTTACATTTATTAATGTCTATGAAGAACTTTGAGAACCTGGGAAAGGAAGCTCCAGAAGAATACAAAGAATGATTATTGTTATTTGGTTTTATCACATGCACAACACATAACGCTCAACTGTAAAAGGAAGCCACACTTTGGACTTAAGAATTAGGTCAGTTTTCTGGGCAACTTCATTTGTCTGTTCTGAAATCCAAAAGATATAGTCACATAACATAGCACAATATTTCATAATTAAAGGTCAATTACGTGATCAGATTGTTAGGGGTTTTTTTGTCTTTGCTCAGGATTTCCCATCCAGCTTAATGGGCATTTCTGTTTAAAACCTGATTGTGCTAAGCACGGGAATTTCAAACGTGTTCAGTGTTGGCCTAGTTTAACCCCCTTTTCTGTAAGGAGTTTTATCGTACACTTCAATAAGAACTAAGTTAGATCAATGCTGCACCCTTTTTAAAGTCCTAATGAGGAAGTTGCAGAAATGCCTTTTCCATGTTTTAGGGTTGTGGGTTGTAGCTGTGTTAGTCTAAGGACATCAGCAGATGGTAGATGTGATAACTTTTTAGACCAACTAAATAGTTGGAAAACTTGTTCTTTTCAAGCTTTCCAGCACAAACACCCTTTTCAGGCAAAGGGAGAGTCTGTTGTGTGCAGGCACAGAGAGTTTTATGTGCTCTCCTGGGCATAGAAGCCAATCTGCAAAATGCAGGTCTGTGAAAATGCATGTGTGTGGCAGTGAGGTTCAGAGGGAATGGGAGACTATAGGTGTGAGACAGGCGAGTAGGGGTGCGGAAAGGGGAATGTTGAACTGGTGATAGAATGTAACCGGTAAAATGCAGACAGGTTACCTGGGGTTATCAGATGGCAGGCAGATTATAAATCCAATGTCTGTATTTAGTCCATGATTTTTTTTGTATCCAGTAGATTTATGAAGCGAAGCTTGTAGGCTAGCGTATGGAAGGTGTTTTGTAAATTCCCTTTAAGGGTTAGCACTGAGAGATTGGAGAGACAGTGGTTATCTTGTGAGAAGTGTGTACCCATAGGTAATTGGGTATTTTTGTCTTTGATAGATTTTTGGTGTATTTATTCTGGTATGCAATTGTTGTTTGGTTTGTCCTAAATATTTTCCATCGGGACATCTAGTGCACTGGATGACATATATTACATTTTTGGAGATGCAGGTGTGATGGTTCTCTTGTGGAATGTAGTTATTGTGGGAGTGGTGGAGATTTGTTGGCAAGTTTTATATTTTTTGTCCCGGCATGATCTGGATCCATTCAATGTGCTTTGGCCCATAGGAATTTTTCTTCTGGTTATGAGTTTGGCAAGGTTTGGTGCTTGTTCAATACTAGTTATGACATACCATCCTTCCTAGGAACTAGACAGAAAATCCTCAAACAATTGCAACCCATGCTAAAAGAAACTCAATTTTTAAAGAGTTCTTTCTAGAACCATCCATCCTAGCCTTCAAACAAGACAAAAATACCCCAAAATGTCACAGATTAGTCCCATACCCTCCACAAGTACCACCCCGATCCCCTTCCTCTGCCTTCTGCTCCCTACTCCGAGCTCCTCAACCGAGACGCTGCTCTGTTTTCTGCTTCCTGCCCTGTGTTCCCTGCCAGATCTCCTGCTCTTTCTTTTGCTTCCTGCCCTATCTACTGCTGTGCTGCCTGTCCCCTCCCTGATCTGCCTCAGGCCACACACAGAGGGTGCCTGTGCCACTTGTAGTACTGTACTCATGCCACAGGTTGGCCACCCCTGTGCTAGACTGCTTTCTGCATACTGCTCCTAGTAAAAAGTGGCTCTTCTGAACACACAAAAGACAGGTGAGAGCCCAACAATCAGAACCATACTTAACTCAAGCTATTTAAAAATAATTATCAATATTAAGAATTTGGATATTACCACCACTCTCATTTCATGCTATCCAATACCTCACAATATAAACAAATCAGTATGTATTTCTCAAGGAACTTGCCATCTAGCTCAGACATGACACAAGATAGGGGATGACAAATCTGTATGCAGACATTGCAGGAGGAAGTAAAGGAGTTACAGCAATAAGTTGAGAAACAATAATGAAGGGCTAGCAACTGGGGCACAGGCCCTGGAGAGAGGGATGGGTAGTGCAAAAATATCATCAGTTATGCTCCTGGCCTGCCCACTGCTGCACCACCAGTAGTGTAGCCATTACCAAGGCACTCAAGCACCCAGAATAAAACTATGTAGTTACTGAGAAAAAGTTAGGGTGCAGCACCAAGGAGTGAAAATTAGCACCCAGAGGAAAGTAGTTAACATAAATAATACACAACATTTTATTGCTAATTCATTTCTTGTAAATGCTGCAAAAAATGTGAGAATTAAAAAAGAGTTTGAAATAAAAAGAAAGAAGTGGCATGGATGTCCAGTTCAGATAACTCATTTTGTAGGGGACAGCATGGGACAAGAAGGGGCAAGGGGAGTCGAGCATAGACATGCCTATTGGAAAAGATAATAAATAAAGCATCAGTCTGTCCTCACTGTCAAACTCAAATGGAGCAGAAAATCAGATTCAACAATAAGCAACAAAGAAAGAATAGTGAAACTCCTAGAAATATAGTGGAAATGACAAAATAGTGCTATTCTTAAGTGTATATAGATCCCTAGAGAAATTTGGAATAATAAAGACCCAACCCATGGGGAGCTGAGATCAGTCTTGTTCGTGTCATAACCCAAGGCATATTGGTGATTCCAGATAACAATTAAAGGAGGGCAGGTGGCCAATCCTCCAGGAAATAGAGGTAAAGTAAAGACTACATAGAGGTATGCTGAAGTATATTAGGCATAGAGAGCTCTAGGCCAATCTGAGCTGGATCTGTGGACCTCCAGTGTTGTGTTTGGCCATTTCAAGTCCCACTATAATGGTACAGGCTGTTAGGCAACCTAGAGGAAACTTGTAAACTCACTCCCTAGCACCAGTGCTGTAGCAAGAAGTTTGGCACCCAGGGCAAAGCCCACAGCAGTAGTTCACCCTTGCCCCACACATGGATCTGGGGACACATGCTCCCCTGCCTCCTCCCCCCCATGCTTGCCCAGGAGTGCATGCTGCAGCGGGAGCTGAGCAGTGCCTGTTGGCACCCCTTCACTTTAGCGCCCAGGATGGTCGCCCCACTCCCTTTCCCCCAACCCTGCTACGGCACTGCCTACCACTTCCCAGCCCAAACGCAAATGAAAATGAGTCCAATCTCATCAATATTTCATGGCGTTTGCTTGCAGCCTGTGCTAAACTGCTGGAACCACAGGACTAATCACAATCAAGGGAAGAGCCAAATTGCATTAGCTGTGCTATGTCTCTTTCTGTTTCACCTGAAAACTGATTCAGTGTTTAAACTTGCAGCCAGCATCAATATCTGTTCTTCTACATAACTACTCAGATTAGTACCTTGTGATTACTTTTCTCTCATCAGTCAGCCATGATGGTCTGAAGTACTTTTGTTGTGTTTCTGTTCCATATGCAACATGACACAAAGTCAGAGCAAAACAAAAACCTGAAGCAGCTGCATATTAAATAACTTTTGTTCTTGGAGTTGTAAAGCATTACTAAATTATAGTAAATAAATTGTACTGATGTGCCATGAAAGAGAAACACTTTTGCAGTTACCATGACACTCTGGATCTCTAGGTTATAAGGCAGCAGTGGATTGATCTGCCAAAATACTATCTGCCTCCAGTAGGAGTTAAGTGTCTTCTCAGTCCCTTGCAGGATCATGAACATGATTATTCCTGCCAGAATAATGAACACTAACAACATCTTTGGAGAAAGAGTTATGAACTCTGTTCCCTGAGCAGCAGAGGAAATTGTAGGAGCAGTAGCTGAGGAAGCAGTCATGGAAATACCTCTATATCTATATCTACAGTATATCTCATATAAATTAATATGATATAGGCAAAGTTTCCCTCAGTATAATTTACATTGACTTCAATTAAATAACTAAATAACTTTAATGCTTAAAATAAAGTGCATACTTATCTGCTTTTGTGGACCATATCCAAAATGCTCAGCAGCAAGTATGAGCAAAATCCAACAGTCCTTGTCATTTGTGTTCTAGATAGAAGATTGCCTTCTGTCAGTACTCTACAGAGTAGGGAGAATCCTGCCCAACTCCCTGAAATGAATGTACAAGGCCTAAAATGAAGCACAATTACAGCGTTTGGAAAAGATAATAGGCTGTGGAAAGGCCTTCCAGGGGGAGTCCAAATTAGTGCCCTTTTATGAAAACAAAAAAAAAAAGCAACGCTCCAATTTTCATCCAATCACTGCTTTCCCTGGGGGCAACACATGTAAGAGGTCCAGGGAAAGGAACAAGTGAATATCTGTAGCGCTGTATCAGGCACGAGTTCTATTGAACTCCCTATCGCATACCCAGAACTGGCCAATATCAAATCCTTCACAGGAAGGTTGAAGAAATCCTACAATGGACAACTCTGAAATAACCTTCCATATGGGACATTTCTTCTTAGCCCATTCAGCTTATGGCCAGATATGAGTGGTTTTTTCCCAAAATAATGCAAGTAACTGCAGTCATATTCCATGCATTTTGCTTCAACCAGAAGAACAGTAGCAAGCATATGGGTCTGATGATGTGAAAGGAGGATGTAGACTGGCTTGAAGTGAAAACAACCATAAAGGATTTGTGGGTGAGAAACAGACGCATGATATAAATTCAATAAGTAGATTAATTTGTTTAACCACTGTTAAGAAAGAAACTCAGGAGAAATCATATCTTTAATAGAAAGGCTCTGAAAACAGCAAGAACAGGTTTTTTGCATTTTTAAGAGAACTGTAGAACCATAACTCTCCAATTGCATTAAAGTAATCAGGAAAAAGGACGATCCTTTTATAGTAACTGCTGGTCTCAGGGCCTACACGCTAAAGTCCTTTTCTGGAGAGGATCTTGAAATTTCAGCAGTCATCAAATGGTAGGATAGGTATAGATTGTTTTTACCAATGTGCATGACATGAAGTTTATCTGTCCTAAATTTCAACTGTCGTGATACACTCAGTCCCTAAATGTGTCAAACCAGTTTCTTATAATTCCCAAAATGTTTACTAAAGAAGTTCATGTCATCTGCATATTTTGTGTACTAAGTTCTTTCTCCTCTAAATTATTACTTAATATTTGACATAGTATTGGTTCTAATATCAAGCCCAGACTTTCACACAAAACATAGATTCTTTTCTTCAGGAACAGCTATTCATGATAATAGTCTAGGTAGCTGTTAATGAACAACTATTCCTGTTTTTTATCACTTTAGTCTTGATCCAACAATGAGCTGTCTATAGGGTAACCAAGACAGACTTCCAACTCTTCAGTCTATTCTACTCACGTACTCTTGAATTAATTATTAATTAATTATTTTGCTTCAACTCCAGATGAGACAACAGAAGAGAAGCAAAGATATCACACATTCTGCTTCCTCATGTGTCTTGAGCTTGCTATAACTGGTTTAAGAAAAGCTTGTGAGTATCAGGCATCAGTACAAAATGTTGCTTAAGTAGATTTGGGATTGCCTTGAAATTCAGAGTCAGAAGTTTTCAATTTAATACTTTCAGTAAATAAAACAAGATTGTTCTACTGTGTTCTTCTGTACCTAAGAAAACATGTGAGTTTTATGTAGAAATGGAAGGTAGGTTTTTAACTTAGTTCAGCGTGTAGCTAGGAATCTCTGTATGCACAGTTATAACCGTGTCATAACAAGCTTCTTTGAATGATTCTACATTTGAACACAACAGCTTGTTGAAGTCAAAGCACGTGTGCCTACTGACTTGCATGGAATGTAAATAAGCACCTAAATGAAGGTACAAAAGGTTTGAACAAGATCAGAGAAGCAGAAATTGTACTCTGCTTTGATTTTACTTGAACAGTTTTGTTCATCTAAAACCTAAATACTAAGCAAATAGGGAAGTTAATCTACAATCAAGATCAGTCTTTTTCACACGATCACATTTAGTTTAATGTTAAATGTTTTACATAATCACATTTGGATTCTTCTAACTGTATAATCTTTTTTGCCCAGTTCTCAATTCCCAAATTAGTTTTCATGACTTAGTTCAGTTGTTAAATAACATTAGACTTTAATTTGAGGTGTTCTATACTGTCCTGGCTCCTGGATCTTTACTAATGTTTTCCTAAGGCAAGTTAGGAACCTTGCAAGTGTCCTATAAATAGGAGAGTTTCCTATTTTCTCAGGAAAGTTAATGCACTCAAACCAGAACTCAACACTCCTGTTTTCTGCTTCCTCACGAGGTTAAAGAACAGCTGAGGCCTCATGGAAAACACTGAAAAACAACCTACTGAGAAATATTTCTGTCTACATTTCCTGTCTTTATCCTTCTCTGTTTCCTTTTTACTACCAGTGATATTAACCTAGAAGTAGAATGTTTTTCTTCAGAGTTTAACTGTGGAGTCCTCACCTATGTAAAAAAATCCTCACATTGTATTCTACAGTAATAATCCCCCCAAAATGGTAGAGTTTGAAATAGAATGCTTATATATAAAAGAATACAACAGTATATTTTTTAATAAGTGATGCACGGAAGTTCATAGGATATGTTAAAAACAATGGAAGTTTTCTTGCATGAGGATTGTTGGACTGGATTATTCCAGGACTCAACTCATAAAATTATACAAGCACACTGAAGAGTCTATTGGCGGCAAAATCTTGCTCGCCTTGCTTTTGCAAGAAATATTCATGCAAGACACTTCAATGAGATTGACGTCTATGAGTAAAGGTAACAGAATCTGGATTTCAGGATTGTTAATCAATACAGCAAGTAGGAAGCTAATTTTCAGTGGCCTCTCTGTACTGCCACTGTTACATATGACATCAGTTTATATTAAGACAACAGTTTTCTTCTAAGTTTAAAATAACTATTATTATAATATATAGTTTGCACATGTTACTGCAAATAAGATCTATTTCCAGACATAGTCAGGATCTGCCTCTCTAAGTACCATATCCAAACAGGACATTGACCATAGTCTTCCACAGATCTCTTCTCTTTGAGGGATACAGAATTTCCAGTGTCAATACACTCAACCATTTAGATAGATTCTTGACGTAAGTCAACCTTTGTCTTCCACAATCTCTCCTTCCTTCAACCTTTCCAGTTACAACCAGACTTTCAATTTCTTCTTTCCTTATAACATGTCCAAAAAACTCCAACTGTCTTTTTGACGTTAATCAGCAGCTTCCTCCTGCTGCCTGCTCTTAACAAAATATCTTTATTTGAAGTGTGATTTGTTCAACCTAACTTCAAGATGAGCCTTAAGAACCAATTGTCACTTGTTTCAATTCCCTTTTCCATACCTGATAATATTATGTAGCATTCTGATGCATACATGAGGACTGGTATAACATAGCAATCCAAAACTCTTAACTTCATCCCCATAGAAATGTTGCTATTTGTCAATTTGTCTTTTTCATTTTCAGAAATGCATCTTTTGCCATCCCTATTCTCCATTTTATGTCATAATCACATTTACCATCTGATGTTATCTAGCTTCCCAAATAAATTCATTGACCTGCTTTATCTGTTCCTTTTCCACTTTGATGTTGCATACAGGAATGATCTTATTTGTAATTACCCTACATTCTGTTTTTCTACAGTTGATACTTAAACCCTTCTTCCTGTCTCTAACAATTTTATCTAAACAATTTTAAGTCAGGATAATAAACGCTTGTAACTTCACATTTCTGGAATGACAAAAATAAGTTCAGTTTTCCTTTAAGGTTTCTAGTGTTTCTTTAACAGTGAACTAATAATTCAAAACTACATAGGGTCCACTGCCAACTTCCAATTCAGCCTCCAAGTTTCTTATGAGTCTGGCAGATGCTTGTCCCCTTAACTGCTTCCAAGGAACTAATGGAAGCAAACTGTGATTTATATTTTCCATTAGAGGCCAATCCTGAAAACTGTATCTCATACAAGTTGTCCATACAAACCCACAGGAGTCAATGCATAGAAACTTATGCATAGAAACTCCTCTGAGTAAGAGTTTGTATGATCTGGGCCATAGTTAGTATCAAGAAAAAATCCTTTAAAATGAGATACTGGGTCATTAGACATAAACTTCAGTTTTAAGACAACTAATTTTAAATCTGGATTGCTTTATAACTATTGCACCATAGGTAAACTGACCTCTGAAGCTGAGTAATCCAGACCAATTTACTTGGAGGGTTGAAATGTCGTCTCCACCCCTCCCCCAACCATAATACAGATGGTCAAGATTTTCAAAAGCAGCCATTAATTGTGAATGCCTCAATTATATGCACCTAATTTGCCACCCTTTAAAGGGGTTACATTTTCAGAAACACATAAGCACCTGCTCTTTGAGAAACAAGTCATTTTATTATATCTTGTGTGAGCAGGCAAAAAAAATGAGACCTCTAAAATTACTAGTCACTTCCAAAAATCAAGTCCTAACTAGAGTTTTCCTTTGGTAAATCAAATCTGGATTATCATTATTTCAGTTTCAGCCTCTAACACACACATTTTTTCTTTGTCAAACCTATGTCCATTTCCCAGCAGTCTTTACCCCCTATACTTTGTGTTTAGACATCTTTGAGGGGGGTTTATTCATTTAATATAGGATAAATACTTTTCTATGTGAAAATTATCATGCTATATTTCCCTGTCCTCTAGATGGCACACACAATGATGAGTTCCTAAAGAAAAATAAATATCACAATAAATTATTCTGATAATTAGCCCCTTTTTACTTGCAGTCATTAACATTTTATGATACCTTATGAAAGTAGAAGTTTGTTTATTCTGATACTCTGGCTAAATTCCAACGTAGAGGGATTACCTCCACAACCTAGATTCTCTTATAATGTTATGGTTTGGGGGTTTTTTTGGGGTGGTTCCCCCCATGCACAAAGGCTGTGTCTACATTGCAATAGAAAGTCTGATTGTAATATGGGTAGGACATACCTAAGATCATTTTAACTTAGGTAGCTGGGGCAAAGTATTAATGAAGGCAAAAGCGGCATGGGCTTCACAGCTTCTCTATACTAACTGGGATGACTGAAAGTTCAAGTAAAGCCAGATCAAGCAAAATTAAAAGCTAGCTGAAGTATATATAGTTCTGCTGCCATCATGCTCCCAGACTGCAGCATGGACATAGTTAAGAAGAAATCAGACACAGATACGCCTTTTCCTGCATGAGTTTTATTATTTATAATAAATAAATTATTATTTATTGTAGAAAAAAATGACAGTAAGGTTCCTAGCAGGAAGTGCAGTTTGTGAATCTGTTGTCTAATACACTGCATCTAAATATATTAAATGACCCTACAGCACAGTGGTGGGCTTTTCTCTCTTTAAAGCTAATTAAAGACAGGCTACCATATTTTCTCGCATACCTCCATGAGTGGATCTAGGATTTTGCAAACATCTAAAAACAGTGTGCAAGGCTGTGAAACACAAGACAGACTAGAAGTAGCTAACAGAGAGCACAGTTTCTGAACAAAGGATTAGTGAAACATCAAGATCATTAAAAAGGAGACAGGGTTATTAACACCTGAGAAGTGAAGAGCAACTAGCAGAAATAAAATAGATTATAATGAGCCAAAAAGTCAATGGTCTCCCCCAGCACTGCCTGAACAGAAATGCCACTCATGCTTCTGGGCAATTGGTTTAAAAATTTGGGTGGCACAGGAATCAATCCCTAAATATTCCCCTTTGCCCCTCTCTTCCTCCCTCTGAACTGGTTGAGAGAAGGAAAAGAGCAGCAGACATCTTACAGTATCCATGCTTCTATTCTAAGCAGCAAATTGACTTCTGTGCTTGAGATACACACCCCGATTTTGGAAGGCTAATTTTTAGCAAAAGGTGCATGTGGCACATATATATAAGTACATACACTGCAAATTGGATGTACACTTCTTCAGTTCTTAGCCTAATGATTTTTTTTGTTTATAATGTTAAAATTTTACATTTCTGTGTTAGATGGTCCATACATAGTTTTATCTAATGTGATTTCATGACAGGTTAGAAGCTATACTTGTTGGAGAAAGTTGAAGTTAACTGTAATAGGAGGACAAACAGTAACTAGCATCATCTACATTAAAATTAGCAGACTGTCCCTTTACAATATTTTTTCTAAAATAAAACTTTTCACGATTCTTGCAGTAATCATTCACTACTAGCAATATCTCCAGGAGCTCTGGGGACTATTTGTTGTCTTTTTATTGGTTTCAAACAGGAGACATGCCAGGAAGCATTTGTTTGTAAATGTGCCTAATCTGACCTTTTATCTCTTTGGATGCTGCTCAGTTTTCTCAGGAAGCATGACAAAGTTTTTGCTTTGTAATTCCTCTTACCAATATACCCCACAAAAGTCCATGACTCTGCTGTTTCTTGGTTTGGGTATGGTTGTTTTTAACTGGATCAAATACCTCAAGAATCCTTGGAGACTGAAGCTAATACTAAAAATGTTATTGAAAGCTCAGGGTCAAGAGTGACATGTCAACATCTTTATCCATCATGTGCCTGACGACGAGGAATTGTTTTAAAATTAAGGGGCATTTATACACATACTTTTTTGTCCCGTGACAAGCTAGAAATCTGCTGCTTCAGAGGAGACTTGATTAATCGAGTCTGCTCCGCACGTGAGCTGAGGCAAACTGCACTGAGCTGCGTGCGGTTGTGTAAGTGGCAAAATGCGCGTCAACGCACAGAAAATGGCAGTGGTGTGCTTTTGAACTAAAGCACCTCCGACGTGTTTTAGTTCAAAAGCACACCACCATCATTTTCTCAGCGCTGACATGCATTTTGCTACTTATACAATTGCAAGTGTTGCAGTGCCAGGTGCTTTTCAAAGTGCCCAGGGCTGCAGCACTTAACATGTATAAAAATGCCCAAGGCTGCCACTGGGGTTTTGAACACTATCAAGAAGGATCTTGCTGTTTTACAGCTCGAGTAGGGAATAGGAGCCCTGCAGTCTTCAACTCCCTGAAGAGGGGTTCCAAAGAGCTAACCTGTTCTCAGTGGTGACAGATGACACAACAAGGAGCAACGGTCTCAATTGCAGCAAGGGAAGTTTGTTAGATATTAGAAAGAATGTTCTTACTTGGAGGGTAGTAAAGCACTGAAATAGGTTACCCAGAGAAGCGATGAAATCTGCATACTTGGAGGTTTTTAAGACCCAACTAGACAAAGCCTTGGCTGGGATGATCTCACTGGGGACACTCCAGCTTTGAGCAAGGGGTTGGACTTGATGACCTCCTGAGGTCCCTTCCAACCATAATTGTCTATGATTCTATGACTATAGCATTCTTGAACGGGAAGCAGATCATTTTGAAGACTCATTATGAAATGCCAGAATTAGGAACTGCTGAACTCTAATCCTGGTTTTAATAATGACAGTGTGACTACACAACTCATTTCACCATTGAGGCTCCATTTTGATACTTGTTTACTTTCCTTCCAGGGTGTTTTAAGGATTTATTACTGTTTATTCCAGGATTTGAAGATACAACAGGATATACACACATATTATTATATATACTATTAATATTATGGGTCAACTTCTCCAAAGAGAATTTTTCTTACAGACAATAACTGAAGTTTGAGGGAGAAATTTTTTGGGAAAATATGGGTTCTGTTCTTCCATATTTTGGGGTCAGAAAATTGCAGTTATGGTAGTTTAATGATAAAAAAAGAACAGCAAAGTTAATTAAGCATTAACATTTGTAGTTCAGGACTAAAACTAAAACAACATTCAGTTCTTGCCTCTGTGTGCATTATCTGCTTGCAACAAACATGAAACATGTCCCAAAGGCACAGCAGATTACTTTAAGCCAGGGGTCAGCAACCCCCGGCACATTTGCCAAGCATGGCACGCAAGGCCATTTTGCTTGGCACACTACCCCCAGCCCAGGCTCTAAGCAGCTGCAGCCAGCCACGGAGCCCAGGCTGCTCCCAGCAAGCAACTGGGAGGCTGCAAGCCCCGCTGCAAGCAGACCCGGCTCCATGGGCCAGCTGCAGCTGGAAGCCTGCAAACAGATGCTCTGGGCTCCAGCATGTCGGCACTCTGGCACCTTCCAAGGTAGACATTGTGGTTTTTTCAACACTCCGGCCAAAACACATTGCCTTTAAGCACTGACTCTAAAGTAAGTACACACCCATTTCCTTTATCAGCTACTAAAAAACAGTAGCAGACATCATGAACCAAACAAAAAAACTGCATTTGAGTCTGTTAAAAGAGATAACATTTCAAAAATTGCAAAACACCTAACATTTAAACATTTCTGTAATTATATCAGCATTGAAGGCAAAGTAGTTTTGCTTATTCAGACTTCTTTGATTTTATGCCTGTTGATAATGTTCGGCATATGACAAGTGGCAGGATTTTTATTATTCCAATTTGGTATGGTAATCCAGTTATTAATAAAGCTAAGATGGATTTATGACAGCAATAAAAACATTGCACTTTATTTTTTCTGCATCTATAAATAGGGATCTACCTAACGCAAGATGGTGTCCGGCTGATTTCTGCAGGCAGATCCTTGGGCCAGCTGCCATTTTCACAGACTGAGAACAGCGGAGGCGCCCCCACAGCCCTGGGTGGGGCCCCAGAAGTCCTGCTCCTCACCTCTGATTGGTTATGAGGGCTGTCTGGCATATGGCCCCTCCCCACACCACCATTTGGTAGGAAAGGGCGGAGCCACGTGACAGGCAGACCTCTCAGTCAACCAGCGGCCGGAGGCAGGGGCGGGAACCATCTTGCCAGCAGCCCTTCATGCCTTCAGCACCCCCACCACACACACTTTTTCCTGTAGCACCATAAAGAATGCTAATTCCCTATAGGGAGCCAACATTTTATTTTAAAGTAAGGTTTTTGTTTTGTGTTGTTTTGTTTTTTGCAGAAAGCCCACCAAAACAGCAGAGCCATTTTTCATGGAGCCTGCCGGATTTTGTATTTTCCATGAAAAACAAGCAATCACGAATTGAGTCGGTCCCTATCTATAATACTGTATATAGTCAGGACTATAAACTATACTCAACAACAGAAAGTTCCCTCATATTTGCAATATAGCTTTCTTTGTTTTCCCAGCAAATACTGGACATAGTTACACCAGCTCAGGGGTGACCAACTGAGGAGGCTGAGAGGACTGAGAGGTGGAAGAAAGTAGTTACCTGTTTCTTCAAATACCTTGCTACCCTTTTGGAAGCGAATAACTCTTGAGGTTTCTGCTGACCTTTCCTAGTTTGTTTCCCACACTTCTCTGTTTTGGTTCAGCCAAGTGCATATTCTGACTTGCTTTTCTGTACAATAGCTGCTTGGGGTTTTGTACAGACTGTACAATATTGTACAAAATGTACAATAATTGTTTGGGGGTTTACCAAAAGAAGGTTGGAAATAAGGTCATTTAGATCTACATGCAGGGTCGGTACTGGGTTAAATTCTGCTTTAATTTATGTTGGTGTAAATTGGGAGTCATGGTGAAATTGTGTACTTGTGACACAACTGAGCATAAATTTATTTTTCTAGGTATAACAGCTTGTACGTCAGCTTAACAAAAATGGTGTCACTCCTGACTTCCATTGGTAAACTAGAGAATTAGATCACTAAATATCAATTTATATTAACACACTAGAACACAAAAAAAATCTTGCTCTGATTGTCCCGAGTGAGCTAGTTATATGTACAGGCTGATAATTTAATATATGGGTGCATAAAGTGAGGCTCTTAAACAGCCTGATTTTAAAGGCGTGGAGCGTCTACAGCTTTCATTAAAGCCATGAACAGATGGAAATGGTTTGCTGGTAACTATAGTTAGAAATGTTACTAAGTAATTCATCCTATACTATTTCATGACAAACTGTTTCACAGGCTGAAGGTTCTTACTCTCAGGAAGTTCCCTTTTATATTCAAATTGCATTTTCCATTTCCTAATTTCATCATGTCACTCTGAGCAACAGTAGAAGTTTTACTAAATAGCTGTCTACTAAATTACATGACAGGAATTATGACATAAACAATACCACTCCTTTCTTGATGTTTTTTGTTCTTTGCACAATATTAAGAGCATTAGGAAACACACAACACTGTTGAGGCATCTATAGACATGCTCTGGTGTGGAGGGGCAGGGAGTGCTTGAATTAGAGAGTCTCTGAGAGCCACTCTAATTAAAGTGTCTGCAGAGTTATGTGCATTCAGCATCCCATGCTTCAAAATGGTGGCGGGGGCACTTCAACTAAAGCTCATTCAACAAGTGTCCTTCCAAAAGGAAGCACTAAAGCACAGTGCAGTAATTGCCTGTAGTCACCATACGGGCCACACACAGTTATTTTTAACAGCTACTTTGCTGTAGTGGCATGCTATAATGGGGGGACCACACTGCTATGGTGAAGTAGCTGCAGGTCACGTGTAGATACCTATGCATGCTATGTCACTGTAGTGCGTCACTCCAGCAACATAACATCACAGGTAGACACACCCATATATTGCTGCTGGTGATATCTACCATGGAAGACATGGTTATCCATTCAAAAACTCCTAAACAATTTAAAGGAATATTACTCATTTTTAGGCCCTTCCGCATATATAATATGATGTTTGCAGTGGGCACGTCTACATGTGCAGTTAATGTGAACCACTTGGACTAGCCCGGCAGGGGGCACCAGGGGTCAGCCTGCCAGCCTGGGGCTGTTCCTGCCCAGCTCAACATGCTACAGAGGTGCAGTCTGGGGCATGAGGGTGCTTCAGGATGGGGCTAACCAGCAGGCAGCCCCCACACTGAAGCACTCTTATGTCCCAGTCAGCCGCATCAGTGTCTACACATGCACTGCTACGAAATAAAAAATTCCACAGCTGGATAGTACTAGTATTTACTAGTATCTACCCTGCTGAGGACTTAATTAGTTTACTCCAGCCTAATCGCCTTGCATGTGTAGATGCCAAGAAATTTATTGGGGAGCTAATTAGTCAACTCCTCAGTAAATGTCTTATGTAGATGCGCCCAGAGATTGCTTTAAGAGTGATAACTGGCTCCAAAATTTTTATGTTAAAAGTATGGGAAAGTGTGATTGGGACTTCAAGCCATAGAGAGAATGCATCACAAAGAGGCCAGTATGGGAAAACAGTGAAGACTCACTGAGTTTCAGATTCTAGTGAGCAGCATACAGCAGAGCAAATTGTGAATGGCACATTTTGCTTTTTTGGTGGCTTTAAAAATCGGGGAAGATGAGACACTTTTCACCCTGAATAGTTTCCAGATCAGTCCCCTTAGCACACTTGCTGTGCAATTCTCTTATACTCAGCACTTGTACTTGCACTTGAAACCCCCTGGCTGCTTTCCCCCAAGTGGTTAACTCCAAACATTTTTTTCCTATTGCTAGAGCCATAATCACTGGTCATAGGATTTGTTTATTTACAGGAGACTGACAATTATAGTACAGAAAAACATTTCCTACGTGTGAAAAACTTTTGGAAATGATCCATGAGCTAAGGGAAAGAGAAGATAATGTAAAAAATGTAGGAGGAATGTTTTAGTGCTGACAGCAGACACTTAAAAATAATGGGAGTGAAAACTAAAATTAGATAAAGCATGAATTAGGCAATAATTTATTTTGCTCTTGCTTTTCAACACAGTGAATTTTTGTTCACACAGTAGTTTTCTAATGATGATCTCCATTTAATAAGAAAAAATATACCCCATCTTCAGAAGTCAGTATGTGACAGTGGGGACCTGTGAATTGGATATGCTGCAAGAAACTGCATTTTGTTCTTAGCTCTGTACTTATGATCGTGTCAGTTTATCTGAGTGCTCTGTTGAATCATTTTTCACATCTGCATTTGTCCAGTTCTGTAAAGTATTTTGAGTTCTATGGACAAATAATGCAACATAAGCATTAGGTTGTTTTCACCATAAACCAGTGGGCAAGAAATGACAAATCAAGCTGAGGTCACCTTTGGATTTTAACTTTATGAGGTCTACAGGCTTTACGTTATGTGATGGAGTATGTGCATGATGGCATTTATTTACTCCAGGATTTGAAAGGGGAAGGAACAGGGATGATAGACCAGGGCAAGGTTGTGGGTGATTAAGTAGTCTTGTTACAAGCAGGAGAGTCCCTTCCATCCTGCACCATGCCTTTTCTATTCCCTCCTGTTCCTAGTCTCCCAGCTTGCATTTCACCCTACATTAGTTCTCTTTCTCTTGTGCATACCTCAGTTATACATGCATCTTCATCCTTCTTTCTTGTTGCCCTGTATGCTCCTTATGTGCCAATTTGTCACTGCTTGTCAATTCAGAGAAAAATACAACTCTAAAAAATATGGTGCTTCACACATGCATACAACATAACTAACCATACAACATAAGTTTTCCACTCCTTCCTCACATGAGGCAAAGAAGAAGAAAAGTCTTACTGGCACAGTGAATGAAATAGGAACCAAAGGAAAATGTCTTTTGGCCAGGTTAGTAGCTTGCATTACAAGTAAAAAGAATAAAATATATACATTTATCCCATTATAAAGCTACAGTCATGTACTCCTCAATCAATACTCTTACTGAATGCAGGGTAGGGTGTAAGCACAAGTCATAAGGAATTAGGAATGTTACTCCTTCTGATTTTAATTGGACTGGACTAAAACTCAAACTGCTAATATTGTAACATGCCCAGGCAGACTACTAAGAGATGCAAGTAAAGAGCACTACATAAAACTTGAGGGGGAAGACAGCTGATTTTACTAGAAAACAACACATGGAATATAAAAAATATTTCAGAATACATTAAAAGTAGTTTCCGATACAGTGATGACAAAAATAACTGAATCAAATTACACCAATTGATGCAAAATTATAGTTTAGAACAGAATGTGTAAAGTTCCTAGCAACAAACACCTAAATAGAAAAAGGAGATCCATAGCAAAAATATTTTTGCCAAGATTCCTTTAAACATATTGTAACTCTTCTCACAAATGTTGTTGACAGCAAGGTGTGTCAGGTTTAATAATTTAAATTCTCTTTCTGAAACTTTAAATAATGATGGATCAATCACCTACTCAGAAAACTCTTATCCTGGGACAACTAAATTATAACCCTAAGTGTCCTTGACTAGCAGTACTTCCTCACTAGCAAAGCACAGTCCAAAGTTTAGAGGGCTCAAAAGAGAGGCACAGAAAAACTTGGAAAAGTCATCAGTTAATAAATCAGTAATAAAATCAAGCCCTAAACCCCTGGGGCTTGTCTTGAAGTAGTCTTAATCTCCATCCTCAGATCTCAGCTGAGGTAATCTATTCTAGCATGAACCACTCCTCCCCCTCCATTTTTACCATAGGTCACTCAGAGATTTAATGGCATTCAAAATTCAGGCAAGCCCATTTCCTGCCTCTAAAAAATATGCTGTCTGGGCTGCTCTGGGGACTCTCCTACCTATTACAGCTCTGGTGCTGGGTAGGGAGGTCTTCCTAAGAGCAGTTTGAGGAACTAATAGAAACACATGCAGTTTGACCACAGAAGTTCTATGTAACACAGTAACAAAGAGCATGTCCTACCTTCCTAGGTACAATTCTTGTACCTACTTCTGATCTCCGTTTCAAACACTACAAGGTATCCTGCACTGACACAGGTAAGGTTACCACACTAAAGGCTTTAGGCCAAATTCTGTTTTGAATGACAAACGTACAAGCCTGGAGTAAGTGCATTCAGTAGAGTTATTTCAAATACTGGTGGGTGGGAGGAAAAATTGGAGAGGCACCTTCAAAACAAAACTATCTTTTCTGAATATCAACAGCAAAAAAGTTTGTGTTCCAAATGCCTGAAAATGGGCTGCTTGACCCATTGCTGACGGCAATATCCTGAGGGATACCCAGCATGGGTTTGTTGTGGGTAGGTCTTGCTTGACCAATCTCATCTCCTTTTAAGACCAGGTGACCTATCACCTGGACAAGGGGGAAGAGATTGATGTTGTATACCTTGACTTTAAAAAAGCCTTCGGTCTGGTATCCTATGATCAGTTCTTGGCAAAACTGGCTAACTGCAGCCTCAACCTCACCACGATCCGCTGGCTGGGCAATTGGCTCTGTGGAAGGACCCAGAGGCTGGTGGTTGACAGAAGTCAATCATCTTGGTGCACGGTCACCAGTGGGGTCCCTCAAGGCTCTGTCCTAGGGCCTATACTGTTTAACTTCTTCATCAGTGATGTGGACATTGGTGTCAGAAGCAGACTGGCCAAGTTTGCCGACAACACCAAACTCTGGGGTAAAGCGTCCACACCTGAGGACAGGAGGGTGATTCAGGCAGATCTTGACAGGCTCACAAAATGGGCAGATGAGAACCTGATGGTATTCAACACTGAAAAATGCAAGGTGCTCCACCTTGGGAGGAAAAACCTGCAGCCCGCATATAGGCACGGCAGTGCTATGCTGGTTAGCACTACAGATGAAAGGGACTTGGGGGTCATCATTGACCACAAGATGAACATGAGCCTGCAATGTGATGCTGCGGCCAGCAAAGCAAGCAAAATGCTGGCTTGCATCCATAGCCATATATATGGCCATCCATAGCCATAGATTCTTCTCAAGCAAATCCCAGTATGTCATTCTCCCATTGTACTCCGCCTTGGTGAGGCTGCAGCTGGAATACTGTGTCCAGTTATGGGCTGCAGAATTCAAAAAGGATGTGGAAACGCTTGAGAGAGTCCAGAGGAGAGCCACATGCATGATCAGAGGTCATGAAAACAGACCTTATGATGAGAGGCTGAGAGCCATGGGACTCTTCAGCCTAGAAAAGTGCAGGCTCTGGGAGATCTGGTGGCCACCTATAAGTTTATCAGGGGTGCTCATCAGAATCTGGGGGAACATCTGTTCACCAGAGCACCCCAAGGGATAACAAGATCAAACAGTCACAAACTCCGCCGCAACCAATTCAGGCTGGACATAAGGAAGACCTTCTTTACTGTCCAAGTCCCCAAGGTTTGGAATAGACTGCCACCAGAGGCGGTTCAAGCACCCACTTTGAACGCCTTCAAGACACGTTTGGATGTTTATCTTGCTGGGATCCTATGATCCCTGCTGACTTCCTGTCCCTGGGGTAGGGGACTGGACTCGATGAACCTCCAGGGTACCTTCCAGCCTGAATGTCTATGAAATTGATGAAATTGCTATGAGAAGTAATGAAGAAACACAGTTCTTAGTGTCAAAAGTATTCCAGATTTGAATCTCTACGAAATTTTAGCCACTTTTTCCTAATGTCTGAACAATATTCCATAAAAAACATGAAATTATGCCCCTATTTGGAAAATTGAAAAGTGTTTACACTTGGCCATGGCAGAAGAGTCATTGTTTTTACAAAATGGCAGTTTCCTGCTAGTAAAAGATGTCTTTAATTTTATTTTCTTAATTTAAAGTTACAGTGACAAATATGCATCTCTCTCACAAATCTGTAAATACATGGGAAAAACTTTTGGCGTTGGGAAATGTTTAGGCATAGGGATGTAGAGGCATTGGTGTGTATCCACTTTTTCACCAACCTTGAAGATGAGGAACTAATAGAAACACATGCTAACAGCAAATATAACTACTATGTATGCTTTTCTGTGCAACTGCTAATCGAGATACATAACCTACAAGAGCAAATTAGAAATACACATGGCCTTAGAAATTTAATACTAGATGGTAAAAAACAACATAGCTTCCTTGAAGTCACAATTATCCAGTCAGATTAACAGAAGAAACCTAATGAAGCTAAACTGATTTACTGCAGCTATGAATCTGTATCTCAGATGTCATTGGCATCTAGTGGTGTAAATTACTGAATTATTAAAAAATGGAATAAACAAACAGAACTATAACCCCTGCATTTACTTTCCCATCTCTGGGTTCACTCTTGTGGCTTCCCAAATCACAGAAACAAATCATCAAATCAAAGGCCTATGTCAGAACATTAAATGTTTGATATTAACTTTTTAAATAAATGCAAGCACAAGTGTCACTAGTGTTGTCCTCTTTCTGGTTCCAGCTTTTCTCTCTGTCTCCCCAGGTAGTTCCAGCTGCTACATTTCCCAGGTTCTACATGACTTTAACTAGTACCAAAACACTCATCAACACTGATCACCTTGCATAGTGCTGGCTGCTCTCTAGTGGCCACCACTAGAGCAGTGAGTTATTTGATGTCAAAATCCTCAGATCCATCAATCTGAAAGAAACATTCTTTTTAGACTTAAGGCCACAGGCTTCTTGAAATGAGGGAGATCTACCCTTTCACACATGAGATGTGCTTGGTCTTGTAGGAAAGGCAACCCTAGCTTGTTGGCAACTTCAGAGGGATCAGAGACATGATTATCTAAGAGGAACTAAGAGTGGTTCTAAATGATGTTATGCATTCTGTTCATCTCACAGTGCTCTGGAAGAGTTTTCCTAGTAAATATCAGAGAAAGTGCAGTCATGAGGATAACCTTCTTGCTTCAGCACTTCGTGAGATGTTCACAGGTGGAAGTCAAGGTTTCAATTTTAGAAGTTAGCACAGTCATAATGGTTCTGAATTTTAGGTAATTCAACAGAAATTTACTGATTATGGATTGCGTAAAAGATCTCACACAATCTGTCGCCTTAAAAATTGGACATCAGTTATACTCACCAATTTAATTTGCTATAGTATTCATGCTATTTCTCATTCTACCAAACATTACGGGGGAGGTTAATTGTATTGTAATAAGAGTGTGTGTGTGTGTGTGTGTGTGTGTGTGTGTTTTATTGGTGCTCACTTGTAGAATGAGTGCAGTGCTTTGGGGGCTCCAGACTACATGCAGTTCCTTTTTTAAAAAAAATCTGGTTTAATCCAAAATAGATGAATTAGTCTCCTATTCGTATATGGGGCATAATTAGGCAGTAAGTGAAAAAAATTCCACAAACACATCCCATCCAATGTCAGTTAAAGTCTATTAACATTCATGGGAATTTAATCATGTGTATGTTGATGAAAGTCATAGTTTCAGAGTAGCTAGGTCAGGAGGGACCTGAACAGATCGTCTAGCCTCACCCTCTGCCAGAGGCAGGAATAAATTCTGGGTTCACAAGACCCCAGAAAGGTGATCTTCCAATCTCCTCTTGAATTTTTCCCAAGGTAGGGGTGAGGACCACCTCCCCGGGAAGCTAGTTCCAGATTTTGGCCACCCTAACTGTAAAAAAACTGCCTTCTGATCTCTAACCTAAACCTATTCTCCATCAGCTTATCACCATTATTCCTTGTCACCCCAGGTGGTGCTGGGGAGAAAAGGGCTCTACCTATTTGTTGTTGATCTCCCCTGATGAGTTTGTAGGAGGCCACCAGGTCCCCCCTCAGCCTCCTCTTGCTGAGGCTGAACAGGTTTAGGTCCCTCAGTCTCTCCTCATAGGGCCTGTCCTGCTGCCCTCTCACCAAGTGGGTGGCCCGCCTCTGAACCCTCTCCAGGCTGGCCACATCCCTTTTTTGAAGTGTGGCGCCCAGTACTGGACATAGTACTCCAACTGTGGCCTGACCAAAGTCACATAGAGAGGGAGTATCACCTCTCTGGACCGGCTTGAGATGCACCTTTGGATGCGTGACAAGCAAGGTATGGTTGGCCTTGCTGGCTGCAGTCTGGCATTGGCGGCTCAAGTTCATCTTGGAGTCAATAATGACACCAAGATCCCTTTCCACCTCTGTGCTTTCAAGGAGGGAACTCCCCAGCCTGTAGGTATGCTGTAGATTCCTTCTCCTAAGGTACAGCACCCTGCATTTGTCTACATTGAACCCCATCCTATTCTCATCTGCCCACTTTTGTAGTCTGTCTAAATCTAGTTGCAGCCTTGCTCTCCCTTCAAGTGTGCCCACCTCACCCCACAACTTAGTGTCATCAGCAAACTTGGACAGTGTGCTTTCCACCCCCTTGTCCAAGTCGCTGATGAAGATGTTAAACAGTGTGAGCCTGAGGACCGAGCCCTGGGGTACCTCTGCACTCACATCTCACCTGGTTGAGTACAACCTGTCCACCACTACCCTCTGGGTGCGCCCCATCAGCCAATTTTTTACCCATCCAACTGTGCAAGCATCAATGCCACAGTCACTTCATTTACTAATGAGGATGGGGTGAGAGACAGTGTCAAAGGCCTTCTTAAAGTCTAGAGAGACTATGTCCATGGCGACACCATCATCCAAGGATTTAGTTACTTGGTCATTAAAAGGCAATCGGGTTGGTCAGGCAGGACCTGCCTTTGATGAACCCATGCTGGTTGCCCCTAAGCATGATCTCCCCTGCTCGCCCCCCCACCCCCCTGATGTGCTCCTTGATGATTCTCTCCAAGATCTTCCTGGTGAGGCTTACAGGCCTATAGTTACTTGGGTCCTCCTTCCTCCCCTTCTTGAAAATTGGGACCACATTAGCCAGTTTCCAATCCCCCGGCACCTGGCCAGATGAGCACGAATGCTCATATAGCCAGGCCAAGGGCTCCGCAATGACCCCTGCCAGTTCCCTCAACACCCTTGGGTGGAGGGCATCTGGACCTGCAGATTTAAAAATGTCTAGCCCTTCCAGAAGATCCCTAACTACATCTGTGCTGACTGAAGGCCTGACAGAGCTGTCCCCAAGATTGTCCCTACTTCTGGGAGGTGGGATATCCCAGTCCCTGTTCAAGAAAACAGAGGCAAAGAAGCAGTTAAAAATATTAGCTTTCTTGTCTGGCATAGCCACAAGAATACCGTTTGTGTCTTACAGGGGCCCTACATTGCCTGGTGCCCTCTTCTTGCTCCCAGTGTACTTGAAAAAGGACTTTTTGTTGTCCTTAATTCTGGATGCTAGCCTGAGTTCCATCTCTGCCTTGGCCTTCCTAATAGCCCTCCTACCCTCACGGGCTGAGGAGGAGTACTCCTCCTTGGTGATAGCTCCTCCCTTCCACTGGTTGTATGCCACCCTTTTAGTCCCCAGGCATTTCTGAATGCCTTTGCTGAGCCAAGGGGGTTTCTGAGCACTCTTACCCCCTTTGCTTCTCTCAGGGACTGTTATCCTTTGGGCCTGGAGTATTGCCCCTTAAAGTACAACCATCCCTTGTGGACTCCCATCTCCTCTACCTCTGGGCCCTCAGTGCCTCCCCCACTACTCTCCTAAGCTCACTGAAGTTGCCCCTTCTGAAGTCAAGGGCTTTAACCTTGGTGTGAGCCCCTGACACCCTGCACTGGATAATGAAATCCAGCAGGTGATGATTGCTATTGCCCAGCTGATCAAGGACCTGCAGTCCCCTCACCAGGTCATCCCCTGTGGCCAGGACCAGGTCCAGAAAGGCGCTACCCCTAGTGGGGCTGTGCACTTCCTGGATAAGGTGAAGGTCCTGTAATACAGTCAGGAACCTACGCGAGCGCTCAGACCTGGCTGTCTGCTCCTCCCAGCAAATGTCTGGGTAGTTTAGGTCACCCATGACAATAACATCCCTTGACCTAACTGCCCCCATAAGCTGACTGGAGAAGTCCTAGTCCAGCTGTTCCCCCTGGTTGGGTGGTCTGTAGTAGACACCCACCGTAAGGTCCCTTTCACCATGCCCCTTTGTAGTTTGACCCATAGTGTCTCTGCCCTACCCTCCTCTACCCCTAAGCTAATCCTTGATGATGTAAGGTGCTCTTTGACATAGAGTGCAACCCCTCCACCTTTCCTCTCTGTCCTGTCTCTTCTATATAGGGCGTATCCTCAAATGCCCGCTGCCCAGTCGTAGGTAGGGTCCCACCAGGTTTCTGTGAGCCCTACTAAGTCTGGGTTCTTACTCGCAATCAGGAGGCACAGTTCCTCCTGCTTACTCTGCATACTACGAGCATTAGTGTAGAGGCACCTGAGGCCTCCCGAAGGTGCACAGGCCTCCCTCCCACTCCCAGGACAGTTGTGGCCCCCTGCTCCCCAGACGTTGTTACTTACCTGGGCTTCCCTTCCTCTTGTCAACAGAAATCAATATAAAATTTAAAGAAAAATTACAAAAAATATTCCCACAAATACATAGGAAGTTATCATGGTGAAGATATTTATTTTTTATTGTATCACATTTATTTGATTAACTGATTGTGTATCAATATTCTGTCTAGTTTTTTTTTCTCTAAAATACACCAAATAAAAGTGATGTAAGAAAAATACCAGGAAGTGCATATCTTTGTCAATCTAAGTTACCAAATACTCTATTTACTCAAATAATGAACTTCCCCTTGCCTCTCCACCCAATTCAACACAGAGGAGAAAAGTCTCTCATCTTAGATTTGACTACACAGAGAAAGGGGCAATGTAGCTGCTGCGACTCCAACTCCAACCCAACTTGAGCTTGGAGTTGGAGCTGGAGTCAGAGCTGCAGCAGCTACCTACCCACCATCTGCACTCTCCTGCCACCTCTCGACCCTACAGCCTCTGCCCTCTCAAGTGCTCCTGCCACCACCACTTACTTTCTGATGCAGCTCTGGCTCCAATTAAGCCATGAAGCAGTAGCAATGGTAGCAGCAACTCTGGTGTCCTGGAGGTGCATGCATTACTGCTGCATGGCTAAGCTGGAGCTTGGTCTACCCTGTGTTGGGCAAAAGAAGGAAGAGGCTGCCAGGCGAATGGGGGAGACAGAGGAGACAGGCCAGGTAGCAGGAGCCAAAAGCTCTGCAAGGGAGGTAGGCATCAAGGGATATGGGCACAGTGGAGAGAAGGTGGCAGGGGGCACAGGCACCATGAGGGGGAGGTGCTGGGGTATATAGGAATGGGGGGCAGCAAGGGGTGGGGGTCAGGCCATTTGCTCCCCAACTACCTGGCCCGTTGCCACTGCTTTCTCTTGCTCTAGCAGTAGGGGGACAGAAACATTTAAGAAAGTCCTCCAATAATTATATTCATGGAAAGTTATAACATATATAAATTTTCTATGCATAGATTCTAATTATTAGAGGAGTCATTTTAAACTCAAAGTTGTCTTAGATTTGGGTAAATACGGTAACACAGAGAACTGTAACTGAGGTCTGACATAGGGCTTCTCTTAGGACTCCATTTTCCATTTAATTTCTATGTTATTGCCTTGTGCATACAACCCAACTTTCCTTGCTGCAGGTATGTACCTACCTCTCTATGATGCACCTCCTTTTTTGATCTTTGGATCCTCCAATAAAATTCCAATTGTACTTCTCCTTGTATTTGTTTTTTTTTTCTCAGTTCATATAACAATTAAAGCCAGGTCCCTCCTCCTTCCTTAAACAGACATAGTCAACTGCAATTTGAATCTCTCCTCCATGGTATCAATCACTTGTAATGTCTTGATGCCATCTGCAAACTTGACCTAAATTTAATGTACCTCATGTTCTTTATCAGTACATGTAAGTCTCTAATATTGATACCTGTTCTGTAGACTTTTTAAACTAATCTCTTGGATAACACACTAAAAAAAACATGTAGCAAACTATATCCTGGCACTTGGGAACATATAGGTAGAAAGGAAGCAAAGAGAGGACTGAATTAAGTACACCTTGTCTCCTCTGCCTTCCCAGTCCCTAATCTGATTAAACTAGATCTTTTCATGTGGTCCAACAAGTTGTTTCTCTCCTGGAGCAAAAAAGGAGCAGTAAGAGGCTGATGGGCAGAGCTGCCTCTTACTTCCAGGCATGATCAAGCCATGAGACCCTGAGGCTAGGGGAATCAAACAATTTAACTGGTTGATTTTAAATCTAAGTTACAGATTTGAGCATGAAGATAGGGCAGTCCATTAGAGTCCATCAGTAGGAATACATTAATTTTAAAAAGATTTGTTGAATTCACATTCAGTACTGAGGGCTAGAAGAAATGTCAGTAATTTCTGTCAAGGACAGTAATTGAAACCACTTGCTTTTCACATCAATCTTTGTGGTCTGAACCCTTATCACTACTTGTACAGATAATCAATTAAACATGTCGGAACACTGTCAGTACATGTAGGAACACTGTTAGTTACTCAATTGTCAACCTTTGTAATATAGCAATAGCATATACATCACTAACACAGCAATGTTAGGAAGCACTGAAATTAAAATATTTCTACTGAGAGCAAATAAGGATTTACAGAAGTGACTAATTAAAAAGTACATGAAGCAATAGAATCAAAGATTTAATAGGTGATCCAGGTAAATGTATATATTATGCTTTAGAACTTGAAGTATGCTGTAGAATATAATTCAGGCACAGGCCAGGACATGCAAAAGTCTCAGCAGGATTCCAATTCTTGGATACCAATATACCTCTGAAAGAGTCTGTGCTGAAAAGCATTCTGCATGATATCACGTGAATAAACAATAACACTTTACCTTACAGCCAAAGATTTCTAAGTACATTAAAAATATTACTTGGTTAAGACTGAGCAGCTCCCTGTGAAGTAGAGAGTGCTAGAGAAAGAAATAATGGCTTAAGGGCCTGATCCTAGGGCTGGGGACTAAGAACTGCTTAGCCCTGTTTATGGTTTTGTCAGTAGTTTTTGTTGTAGTGCTGGACAAGTCACAGAACCCTCAGAGTCCTAGGTATCCCTTCCCCAGTATATATCTGGGAAGTCAGTCTCCCAGAATCATATGATTTCCAGCTGTGTATAGTATTATTTAGTAATATTACAGAGCTCCCTGTAGCAGATTCCCAGCACTAGCAAAGTGATTTTAATCGAGGCAGAATCTTTATTTTCTATATTATGCCTTTTTTTTTTAATAGAACACACTGCTAACTCATTCCCATAACCTTTACTTCTATCATTCCTGAACCGTGCATATTTTTCAATACCAGGATTCTAGCCATGCTATTTCACCATGTTTCTGCTTTCCCTGTAATATCTGATTTCAACTCCTACATGAGTAGATTAAGTTTCTCCAAAGCTTCTTGCATTTATATACAGGCATTTCAGTTGGGTCTTAAATTCTGGATCAGCAAAAGTAAAATTGATAGTGTTAAATCCCATCATTTGATTTTATTGCACTTTATTAATTTAAATATAGCCATATTGATTTGTTTAAAGGTTTTGTAGGAAAATTTTAAAAGGAAAATAATTCACTCTCGGACCTCATTATAAACCAGGTTTTAGATGAAATTGACCAGGCACCTCAGAGTTAAAACTCTTGAAAACATGGCTTCCTGTGTTTTCAAACTACAGTCCATCAGCCACAATTGAGCCTCAGAGTACTGATTGGTTTGTGGAGAGTAGACACTTTTCCTTGTTTCTAACTGCTACACTGAATTTGAGATTCATGAAACCATATACTTGACTCCATCTGTATAAACAACAGCATTTAAGCATATACTTCACTTTATGAATTAATATCCTAATGACTTCAGTGACATTAAAATGTGCTTAAGATCAGGCATACAATTTAGTGTTATCCTGAAAAAGGATGCTTTCCTGAACTAGGGCCTAAGAAATGTTAGGAAAGCACCGACATTTTATTAATATTACTGCCTTTCTATTTAAGCAATAGTTTCCATTGCTACAGGGATTGTATGTGATCATGAATGGGAGGAAATGACTAGTCATACAGGCTGACTACTAAAATGTAATGAAAACTTTGAAATTCCAATCTGAATCAAATGATTAGAAAGATTCTCGATAGTGTTTATCATAGTTTTTAAATTAACTTCTTCTGTTTCCCCAGTTTATAATAATCCCAAGCATAGCCACGTTGGTAACTGGCATTATTTATGCCAACTGATTAACTAAGGCCCCCTCTAAACATTACATGTATGATGCAATTACCAGGTTAACTGTGCAATTAACTTAGACTGACTACATATTCAAATTAACTACCACACCATAAAAGGGTCCAACCACCTATAAAGTTAGAGCTCGAAAGTGTGTTTCTGTCCAGCTTTAATTTGTACATGTAATATAGTTGTGGTCCTGCAGCTGGGAGCCCCGCAAGCTGATGGGGCTCCCAGCCATAGCACTGTCCCACATGCTGCTGTGGATCAGAGTCTCATCAGATGACGAGATTCTCATTCA